>NC_083879.1:53775588-54083346 GCF_032452875.1 Bos javanicus | reverse complement strand
TTAGGAAGTAATTAACATTAAATGAGGTCATAAAGATGATCTCCGAATCTGAAAGGATTTGTGGCCTTATAAAATCTCCCTGCCTCTCTCCCCAGCACCATGTGAAGACACAGGGAGAAAGGGGTCATCTGCAAGCCAAGAGGCGAGTCTTACTTGGAACAAGTCAGCCAACACCTTGGTCTTGATCTCCCCAGCCTCCAGAACTGTGAGAACTAAATTTCTGCTGTTGAAGACACTCAATCTCTGGTGCTTTGTTACAGCAGCCAGAGCAGACTAAGACATGCTCTTTCATTTCATTTTCCTTCTCTCTGAAGTCTTGATCCTTAAAGTCCTGGCTGCCTTGGTTGTCCTCTGATGCCTTCAATTGTTTTGCTTTTTACCTGATTTTTAAATATTTGTTATAGTAGGAATTTTGAATTCATAACTATTCTATTAAAGGAAGAAGTAAAAATCTCAGAAAGTCTCATTAAAATATTTCATCCCAAGAAAAAGGAAGAGTAAATATAAAGACTCTGGAGCAAAAACATGCTCAGGAAATAGAATATAGTTATAATTATATGAGATATTTAGGGCACAACCTACTTCAGATGCTGTCACCTCAAGGTCTTTATATTATTTACATCTGCAAAGATTCTTATTCTAAATATGATTACATTCTGAGATTCTATGTAGACATCTGTTTGGGGGGACTCTATTCAACCCAATATTGAATATTCTAAGAAATATGTACTATTGACACTACTTCTTCTATTAATAAATGATACAAGGCACTACAAGATCTTGTTTGCTTAATACTATCACCTCCAGATAGAATTACACTCTTCATAGAGTTACATTCTTGAGATAAGCCATTGTCTACAAGGGCACTCTTTTACAAATCATATAAACTACCTGGGATTGTTACTCACATTCGCACTGAAAGTTTATTTTGAAAGCAAAATTCTATGAAGGCTGTATGTTCCAGAGGGTAAGGGCTGGGTTACTTTCATTGGCTTTGCTGTAGGCACAGTGGAAACTGTATTCAATAATACTGTTCCAATCTATAAAATAGACTCAAGCATCCGATGGATTGGTGTGGATAGAGTTTGCCTCAGTTTAAGTTCCCATCTTTCAGAATGTGAGGAAAGTTAGATAATCCATATTCTGACCTACAGGCTCTGCTAAACTTTCATGGCTGCCTATCTCTAGAGACATGCCGTTTTCTTTGGGCTGAAAAATCTGCAAAGTGTCTGGGCTGAAGTGACTAGAATTGCTCTCATTCACAAATGGCCTCAGAGAGCAGATTAAAGACCAGCTCCCAATCCCATAGATAGAGGAGCCTGGTAGGCTGCAGTCCATGGGGTTACTAGGAGTCAGACACAACTGAGCGACTTCACTTTCACTTTTCACTTTCATGCATTGGAGAAGGAAATGGCAACCCACTCCAGTGTTCTGGCCTGGAGAATCCCAGGGACGGGGGAGCCTGGTGGGCTGCCGTCTCTGGGGTCGCTCAGAGTTGGACACAACTGAAGTGACTTAGCAGCAGCAGCAGCAGCCCCTCCCTTGCTGCCTTTTCATCTGACTCTTGTGGTCATTTCTGCTGATGTCAGCTCCACTCTCCCCAGCAATCACCGTCGTTTTCCAACAGAGATGGATGGCTGAGCAGATGGCCAGAGCGGCTATCCATCACATATGCCTATGGATGATCAAGGCCATGTCTGTGACTCTAAATTCGGCATCAATTAAGTGTGGGTTGCATCCAGCCACACAACCCTCTTGTGCCACCCACAGAGCATCAGGGAATCTGAAAGGTTTTTCTACTTATTTCAGAAAGCTTCTAACTGCTCACCCACTGAGACTGAAGTATGGGAGTGAAGATGAAATGAAAAGCTAAAAGGAGATGAAAAAAACTGAGTAAAAATATTCAGGAACCTAGGCACTGAAATCTGGTGGGTCTTCAAGCTCGCCGATTTTGTGGAAAACAGTTTACTGTGTGTGCCAAGGCTTAGTACACAAACAATAATGCCTTCATGGGTGAAAGCAGCTAGGTGTGCTGAAGTGGTCATATATCTAAGCGTGAAAGAGAGGGACCTCAGCTCACAGAGATACAGAAACGTGTCTTTTGACGATTCTCCCATATTGAAAATCAAATTGAGCTGATAGCTTAATAAACATGACAAGAGTCTGGATCCTCTTCTAGAGCTTTTATTGTTATTATCTTTTGCTACAGTCACTGCTTCAGCACTTCTTAAGTAGGCTCTATTACTGGATTCACGGGTGAACTGCAAAGAGATACTATAAATACAATGTACAACCCTGGGGTTAAGAACTATTTCAGGACAAGGGTTCAGATTTCTAGCCTGAGGTGCTTTAGACCTATTTAACTACAGAAAAAGAAACAGTGGTAAGAAAACAGATTAAACTTCACATGTGAAAAATGTGATTATCTTCTAGGTGGGCCAGAAAATTCTTGAAGACAGACACAAATCATCTTGCTTTCCAGAGCTTTCCTTCTCTTCTTCCAAGATGGTCATTCAACAGATACTAATTAGGCACCTACTGTTTGCTAACAGGTAAAATACATTATCCAAGGAGTGTACAGTCCATCTAAAGACACCAAACTCATAATCCTTATTTTCTTTTCCTTTTGAAATATACTGATTTATGCTTTCTTCCCATTCTCTAAGCTGAGAATTTTCTTTTAGAGTGGCAAATAGACAAAACAATCTGAACCAGGGTTACAGATAACACCCCCAAAGGCTTCTTACATCATTTGGTGTTGTAGAAGCAGTGTATAGGTGACTTCTAGAGATAGTATCATGGTTTGTGCTAAAGGACTATCTTGGCAGAGATTTTGAACTTCTACCAAAAAGAAACGGAAGGACCAAGCAAGTCCGGGAGACACTTTTAAGAGGCTCATACCCTTGCTATTTGTTGCAATCTGGTGCTGGTTTGCAAGGTAACTGTTTTTTATCTGATTGTATATATGTACATAAATCTTATATGTTATATATTTAATATATTGTATATATTGAACTAGTCAAAGTTATGTCTGCTTTAGAGTTCTTTGTATTTTCTGAGACTTATTACAGAAGGAGGTAGTTGAAATGCTATGAAGAAAACCAACAGGATTATGTTATGAGCACGACTAGAATCATTTTTCATTCAATAATGCTGTTCTGATTGGAAATCCATAGTCTGCTGTTAGCCCTGAAATTTTCCTTCCAAACAGTGGACAAACCAAATGATTTTTTTTTTTTTTTCATTTAGAATTACTCTTCTCTGGAGCCTCTTATCCTAAAAATGTGCTGAGTTTAGCTCTTTATCTCTATCACAGTGTCGTGCCTGCAAGAATGTTGCAAAGTATAAAGGCTTAGAGTAGACAAGTGACTTCTTTGATTCCACAGCAATTCCTGGAGTTGAAGTTGCTGCCGCAGCTCATGCTTTACACACTTGCTTTACCTTCCATGAGGGCAAAGGTTTGGGGAGCTCCTCTAGCTTTTTACCATCCCAATATCAGCTCAACACTGATCAGCTCAATGCATCCTAAAATGAGGTAAAATAAAATCGTTTGTATTGTCCCTGTTGCAGTTATAGGACTTGAGAATTAGACGGAACCCAGCTTAGTGAGTGGGGGCTGGAATTCAACTCACATTTTGCTCACCAAGCTGGCATCACACTGAATTCACTCAGAGGAAGAGGTACCCATTTTAATTTGCACAAACACACCAGTTAAGTTGCTAGCTGCCCTGTGCATGGCAGGGTCCACACAAACTGGGCTCAGGGGCTCAATCCAGTCATCTTTTTTTTTTGACATTCTCCTGCTTTCCCAAGTACACAACTCTTCCTCGCCATTTGTAGGAACATGTGTGTGTGTGCGCTAAGTCGCTTCAGTCATGTCTGATTCTTTGTGACACCGTGGACTGTAGCCCACCAGGCTCCTTTGTCCATGGGATTCTCCAGGCAAGAATACTAGAGTGGATTTCTATGCCCTCCTCCAGGAAATCTTCCTGATCCAGGGATCGAACCCACGTCTGTTATGTCTTCCGCATTGGTGGGCAGGTTCTCTACCACTAGCACCATCTGAGAAGCCCCATTTGTAGGAACAGGCCTCAAAAATCCATGACATCTCAGGTTAAGTAGCTTGGAGGGGTATTAGAAGAATCTTTAATGTTGCCCTTACAATCAAAAATATTTTGATGACTTATATTTGTTATCTGTCACATGGTGTGACTTTTCCATGTACTTTCACCTTCTAAGTTTGGGGAAATAGTGCAGTCTGGTTACCACTAGGTTAGATACTATTAGGAATGAAAGAAAAAAAAAGCATCATGGGCATGAGAGTTTATTTCCACTGCACAGATGTGTGTGTATGTGCACATTTAGCAGTTTTTGTTCTTGCTTTTGGGCTTCCCTTTTAGCTCAGACTGTAAAGCATCTGCCTGCAATGCAGGAGACTGGGTTCTTGCTTTTGCTAAATTTAGACTTTCATTTGGATCATTAGAGTATCTCATATCTCTTTCATTTGTTGCATAATAAATTGTTTGTTCTTCAAGACCCAACTCAAATGTCACCTCCTCTGGGTAGCCTTGCACCCCACCAGGCGGTGTCCTCCATGCTCCCATAGAGCCACATACATTTATCGCAGTCCTTACCACCAGCAGTTTGTATTGGCCTGTTCTACTGGACCAGCCTGACCATGAATGAGTTCTTTGAAGAAAAGAATTGCACCTAATGCACTTTTGTAGCTCCAGAGTCAGTGTAGAATCTTACCCATTTTAATTATTCAGAAAATCCTGACATAATTTCTGCAGTGTGATCATTCATCTTTGATGGATATGACTTCTTTGAAAATGCTATAGATGCTCTCCCCAGGAAAAAAAAAAACTGCTTTACATGCAAGTTTTGCATACATTTTTCGTTGTTCTTGGGCCCCGTGATCCTGTTCTTGGCCCTTCCATGATCCTACCTATGGGTCCACGGAACTCAGATCAAGAACTACTTGTCAAGAGAAACGGACTAAGGGTCCTGGTACAATAAAGTGCTACACATTCCTCTGTTATTTCCTTCACTCATATATTAATCATGCTGAACACTGAGGATGTTATAATGAATATCATACAAGTACTCAACACCCAGGGACAGAGATCAACAAATGAGTGGATAAAGTTATACCACAGCATGGTAAATGTTACTGCATGCTAAGTCACTTGAGTCATATCTGACTCTCTGCGATCCAATGCACTTGTAGTCTTCCAGGCATCTCTGTCCATGGGATTCCCTAGTCAAGAACACTGGGGTGGCTTGCCAATGCCCTTCTCCAGGTGATCTTCCCAACTCAGGGATCAAACCCATATCTGTTATGTCTCCTCCATTGGCAGGGGGGTTCTTTACCACTAGAGCCACCTGGGAAGTCTGAATGTTACTGCAGCAGTGTGCAGAAGATGCCAGCTTCAGGAGAGTGGTTTCAGATTCCTCACTTAAGGACCAAAATTTTCCCCTCTATCCTGCAATCAATCTGAGTGGTAACATTTTTCTTATCCCAAATCAGTACATTTGAAAAAAGTTTTCTATTATCACTATCATTTCATAGCATCTTACTTCTCCCAAAGACTATAATTCTGGAATAAAGAACAATCCTTTTATAACATATAATTTTGTGAGAATAAATTTCTTCTCACTTCATTGTGAATGTCTAAAACTTCTCATACTCTGGCACCCAGCATTTAGTATTTGAATCACTTGTTTTAGGGAGTCATTGAAGGCTTCCTAGAAGAACTGTGCAAAGTGAGTCTTTAGGCATAAATGGGGGACTAGAAGGTGGGAATAAATAGAGGGAGAGACTTACTCCAGGTAGATGAAATAATAGTTGAATGCCTCAGAGGTTAAATATATAAAATGTGTGCATATAAGGTAGTAATGGAGATGAGATCAAGTTAGCAGGAAAATCCCCCGGGAAAAGGTGAAATGGGCAAGAATTGAAAAGTCTTAGCAAAGGGACCTTGCAGAGGAAAGGTATTATAAGTGGGTAGGATACAGAAGCAGCTGCTTCTGCAGGCTGGTGTAGAGGCAAGCTGTAAGATGTTTGGGGCCCCCACTGACTTCCCCTGAAGTCATGTATTAAGAGCGAATTAGCCAGCAAGAGGCCCCTACTGCCAGCTTAGGAGAAGACTATGCAGGACGGAAAGGCAATGAAAAATGGGTGAGGCTCTGAGCAGGAAGAAGGTCAACAGGAAGGCTGGCGGGGGAGTGGCATCTATACCGGAAACTGATGCAAGGATGGGGGACCAGAGTCAAGGCAAGAGCACAGAAAGCTGTCCAGTCATGAAAGAAGTCATAAAAGTCATAATAAAAATGTGAAGAGGGCCTTGTGTGCTGGGTGGAAATGGAAACAAGAGTGTCAAGATGAATGCAGGATACAAGGAAGAAACAGAAGAAGTTGAGGTAGATCCACATACATAAAATCTACAGTTAATATTATCTTACTGAAAAAAAATAATATGGAGATAGTCTCTTCTATTATCTATATGCCATTATTTTCTTTAATCAGCATATTAAGCTAATCAAACCTTAGTAAATTCACATTTCACTTTCAAAATGTTTCTTGAAATTATATTAATGCTATTGAATGGTATTTACTGACTGATTTTTTTTTAAGTTTCAGCTTTGTAAGAGTTTATAAGTAGGTAGATCAACTACTCAGATACTCTAGCTAATTTAAAGTAGCTTAAAATATTATGTAATTCAAATTACTTCTTTCAGATAAACTGCTGGTATATATTCCTCATCCAGCCCAAAGCTGCTGCTACCAAATAATGCTCTAGCAAAAAAAAAAAAAAAGCTTTAAATGAAAGCCACTGTTAGTATCTCTGGGGATGTTTCCATTGAGAGAATATTGTATGTCATGAACAGCCCACTATCAAATGCTTTCTACTTAAGGCATGTGAATATTTAAAAGCTATCTTCACCTGGAACCACCATTTCCTACCTGCCTTCTCTTCCACATAAGATCATCCTTTTAAATCTGTAGCAAATAATTTTTAGACACATTTCTTATTATAGCATTACCACAGCCAGCACAAACATCTCCTTTCTTCTTTCTCCCGCCATGTGTATACATAATGGAGTTTCTTATTAAATATACATGCAACCCTTCGTTGCATATAAATGTACCTCATCAAAGAATAAGGGAGACCCTGCCACTCTGCTATTGATTGGTCATGAAGCCAGGGCAATATCTGAATGGTGTTCTTGGGCTTTCTCTTAAAAAAAAAAAAAAAAACCCAAACTGAACGAGGCCTGTAACTTTAGCCACCATCACAAGGAAATCTAATGTGGTTCCCTTCTTACATATTTATTAGGCTGCTTTATTACCTATTTTTGAGACCACAGAATGCAGAAACTGCTTTCCTACTTCCTAAAGAGAATTTACAAAGTCACGGCTTTTGTCGTCCTGGGGCAACATACTTGTCTTTGAGGAATATGCCAGGCTGAAGAAAACCACAAGACTGGGTGACGGAGGGGGTGTGTGTTAAAACACATCAGTAGTGACATGCTTTCTCAGATTCAAGCATATCTGAGAGGCAATACCAGGTGCTGCCATAGATGGTAGCCTTTGAAAAAGCAAAGCAGTGGTTTGGTAGTCCAGTGGTTAAGACTCTGTGCTCCCAATGCAAGGGGTCCAGGTTCGATCCCTGGTCAAAGAACTAGATCCCACATGCCACAACTAAAGATCCTTCATGTCTCAAGAAGACCAAAGAGCCCTAGTGCTACAACAAAGACCCAGGGAAGCCAAACAGATAAAATATTTTTTAAAAAGCAAAGCAGAACAATATTTCTCATAGCCAACAATTTCACTTTAACTTTAGACTCAAATGACTTGAAATTCACAAGAATGCTATGCAGAGGAGAAGGAAAAAAAATCAGAATGAAGTCCTTAATTCATACTAAGAAACAATAAAATAAAGACTTAGACCAACAGCGGGTTGTTTGGCTGAGGGTGCTGGCTTCTTCAAAAAGCGCTTCTCCTGGATGGCTTGGGAGAGCTAAATTACCTTGTTGGAAAACACACTTGGATGGGTGACTTGCACCAGGTCCACACACGCTAGGTGAAACGTATCTATTGACTTACAAGCTGGATGCGTGTGTCAAAACGCAATCTGGTATTTTTGTAATAATAGCTAGCAGTCTTGGCTATAAATTATTTATGGAGAGTATTCAGTGCAAACAGGTTAGAGCACACATCGGCTTCAGCTTGACTGCCCTGGTTTTAGATCACGCAGACATTGAACTCCTCGGAGATCTGCTCTTATCATGGCAAACCCTTAAAGTGGACCCACTCTGCTGTCGGTTCAGCAACTTACAGCCAACAGGCCACTTGCTAAGGCTCTACCTCAAGGTTCAATGAGTAAACGCCGTCCTTCTGCCCCCTCGCTCACACCCACCTGGCCCCAGCGATGTAAGGTAATATCAGACACGAAGGCAGATCGATCGCCAGAGCAGAGGCATGGCCATGCTCTGCTATCTTTGTGCAGAAACATGGAAGAATGTGCACAGAAAAGGCCACTGGTGATCTTAACTCGAGCTGACATTTCACTAATGCCATGTTTCTGCAGCTGGAAAGAGGTGGCTGTCCTGGCAAGCCCTCAGTTTAAATTTAAATAAGCGTGGTGTTCTATTGCAATGCGGGACATGGATTTCCCCTTCTGCCCTGGACTAGGACTATTTCAGCCATGGCCATTTCCATTTCTTCTCCGTGATCAATGTAGGCAGTTGGACTTCTCTGCAGTGTCACATAGATGGCCAGAAAGAGTACAACATCTTTCACTTTTTAAGAATGAAGCCACAAGGAAAAGCAAACTCTCTGTTAATATTTCAGGAAGGCTATGGAGAAGGGAATGGCAACCCACTCCAGTATTCTTGGCTGCAGAATCCCATGGCCAGAGGAGTCTGTTGGGTTGTGGTTCATAGGGTGGCAAAGAGTCAGACACGATTGAGCGACTAACACACACACTCTGCATCCCCATCAATCAGGCAATTAATGAGATGTGGACCTCAGATGTTTCAGGCCATATATCTGTACATTTCACTTTATCTTCTTTGTCCTTTAAGATGAAGAGATGTTACAGATATTCCACTGCTTCATATGGAAGAACTACTTTGTCATAAGAGATTCCAGCTTTTATTTGTTAGCTTAGAACAGAAAGGGGGTAAGCTATCTATTCATCAATTTACAGGCAAAAGAAAAAACATGCTAGCACAACTGTTGGAGGAAAACTTGGAAACATAATAGGCACTGCCAAGTGGGAAATGTAGAAAATAAGACCTGTGGGTGCTACAGTCAGCTTTCCTTACGACTGGATAGCAAGTTTATCTCCTAAATGTTTTTACAGAGTGTTAGAGAGCAGATGATAACATCTCCATAGCTCAAAAGGCACAGTACCAGGAAACAGGAGCCCTGCTTCAGCTACATAAAAGCCATTCATTGACCATTCATTCAACTCTGAGTGCCAGTTTTTTTTTTAATTTGTTTGTTTTGTTTTGTTTTATCTATAAAAGGGGAAAACCAAAATCCTTTTTGGGCAAAATCCTTTTGTTGTAGGGACAAAATTACATGGTATAAGGAAAGATTATGGTAGTAGACTGAATGGTGGCCTCCAAAAGATTGCAACTTGTGAGTACAAGCTTAGTTTGAAAAAAACCAAAGTATATATTTCAACTTTGTACTTAAGGGATTTGAGATGAAGAGATGATCCTGGATTATCTGCTGCTGCTGCTAAGTCGCTTCAGTCGTGTCCGACTCTGTGCGACCCCATAGATGGCAGCCCACCAGGCTCCCCCTTCTCTGGGATTCTCCAGGCAAGAACACTGGAGTGGGTTGCCATTTCCTTCTCCAAGGCATGAAAGGGAAAGTGAAAGTGAAGTCACTCAGTCGTGTCCGACTCTTTGCGACCCCATGGACTGCAGCCTACCAGGCTCTTCCATCCATGGGATTTTCCAGGAAAGAGTACTGGAGTGGGGTGACATTGCCTTCTCTGCAGAGGGGTCTCTAAATCCAATGATAATTTTCCTAAGAGAGACAAAGACCCAGATACAGAAGAGGGAGGTAGATAGTGGAGTCACGAAGCCACAAGACAAGGAAGCCAACCAGAATGAAGCTGGAAGAAGTCAGAAGGAGTCTTCCCTGGGGCATCAGGGGGAGAGTGGCCCTCCCAACACTTTGATCTCGGACTCTGCGGGAAAATACGTTTTTGTTGTTTTGTTCTAGCCCACTACTAATTTTGTGGTAGTTTGTCACAGCAGTCACAGGAAAAATTGTTCAGAGTAAGAACTAGGAGCTTGAGGTGAGAGGGGCTTTCATTTATGGCACAGAAGTTCCAGCGGTGCCCCCAAACTCAGTATTCAATATAAATACTATTTTAAGGCACCCTTGAAAAAAAAGCAAAGTCAATGGCAAACAAATCCATGATGAGGAAAATACTGAAATTTCTAGATGGTAAAAGATTTGCCTTTGATACTGAAGAAGTATCTCATTAATATAATAATAATAATAATAAAAAGATGAGATGAGGCATCATTTTTCTGTTAGAGCATCTCACTAAGTGTCAGTCAGAGACTTTCCTGGTGGTCCAGTCATTAAAACTCTGCACTTCCTATCCAGGGGATGCAGGTTTGATTTCTGGTCAAGGATCTAAGATCCCACATGCCCTTCAGTCTGGCCACAAAAACAGACAGACAAGAAGAAGTGTCAGTGATTAAGCCAGCTTTCAGTTGAATTATGTTTTAGAAGCTGATAGTTTCAAAGCCCTAAGAAATGAAAAAACAGGATGCTCAGGATAAAATACTGGGTTAATCTCAAAGAAAATCATCATGTATCAAACTGCATGTCTAGTCTTGGCTGCACAGTAGAATCATCTGGGAAGATTTACAAAATGCAAGTGCCCTGCTGCACCCTAGACGAATGATATCAGAACTTCAGGTGATGAGACCCAGACATCAGATTTGTGGTCCCCTGGGAGATTTCCATGGTGACCAAGGCTGGGAACCACTGCTGTGAAGAAGAAGGTGGGTACAGGTGGAGATCTCTGGGGTCTGGAAAGCTACTCTGTGAACCTCATCCTGGCAGGTCGTTTCAGTGACAAATGGTAAAGAGTGATTCTGAACCATGTCCGAAGTTATACACCAATCAGGGCTTAATTTTCTTTTCCAGGGTTTAGGTTCCTCAGAGAGTGTTTGTATGAGCTCAGCCGAGTCCAACTCTATGTGATCCCATGGACTGTAGCCTGCCAGTCTCCTCCGTTCATAGGATTTTCCAGGTAAGAATATTGGAGTGGGTTGCCATTTCCTTCTCCAGAGGATCTTCCTGACCCAGGGATTGAACCCATGTCTTTGCATCTCCTGCATTGGCAGGATTATTTACCACTTGGCCCCCTGGGAAGCCCCTCTTTGGAGAGTAGTTGATGGTAATTCACAGGGGATGATGACAATGACTCTGATGAGGCTTGTAGTATTTTTTAGTTTGTAAAGTGCAAACTATCTCCCTGTTGGTTCCCAGTGTCATCTGTCAAACATAGCTCTGTGTTTCTAGAATGCATTTCTCCAATGCTTCCTCACTGAAATAGGATGAATGGTTACCCACCCCCCTACCCCCCAGTCAACCCCAATCAATAGAAGAAGATTCACTTGGAGGCCTATTTGAAAAAGCAGTCTTTGCAGATGTAATTAAGTGAAGGATCTCAAGATGAGGAAATCATTCCAGGTTATCCAGATGATATTTCAATCCAATCACAAGTGACACAGACATAGAAGAAAAGGCCATGCAGGCCCTGCAAAGAGGGAGGGAGAAACTGGAGTTTTGTGACTACAAGGCAAGGAAGCCAACAGCCCCCAGAAGCTACCAAAAACAAGAAAGAGTTCTCCCCTAGAGACTGTGGAGGGAGCACGGTCTAGTCAACACCTCGATTTTGGACTTCTGGCCTCTAGATTTGTCAGAGAACACATTTCTGGGTTTTAAAAACCATTTTTATTGAAACATAGTTTATTTACAATGTTATGTTAGTTTCAGGTGTACAATAAAGTGAAATATAGTCTTCCCAGGTGGCTCAAGTGGTAAAGAACCCGCCTGCTAATGCAGGAGACGTAAGAGACATGAGTTCTATCCCTGAGTTGGGAAGATCCCCTGGAGGAGGGCATGGCAATGCACTTCAATATTCTTGCCTAGAGAATCCCATGGACAGAGGAGCCTGGTGGGCTACAACCCATAGGATCGCAATGAGTTGGACAGGAATGAGGCGACTTAGCCCACGCATATATCTATATATCTGTATATCTGTGTATACTTTATATATATCTATTTTTCCATTATAGATTATTATGAAATATTGAGTATACTTCTATGTGCTATACAGTAGGTCCTTGGCAGTTATTTATTGTATACAGCAGTGTGTATATTTTAATCCCAAATTCCTAATTTATTCCTCCCACCCTTTCCCCTCAGTAACTATAACTTTTTTTTAATGTCTGTGAGTTTATTTCTGATTTGTAAATAAGTTTATTTGTATCAATTTTTAGATTCCACTTATAAGTGATATCCTATATTTGTCTGTCTCTGTCTGACTTATTTCACTTAGTATGATAATCTCTGAGTACATCCACTTTGCTATAACATGAAATTATTCCATTCTTTTTTTTGACCAACTACTATTCCATTGTGTATATGTACATCTGCTGTTTTAAGCCACCAAGTTTGAGCCACTTGCTATCCTTAGGCTAGAACTCAAACTTTCTATTACTAAGAAGCGCTATGACCTGGCCCCCAGCTGTCTTTACACTTGGAGCATTGGCCAGGGCCTTCCATGGCGGTTCTGAGCCATCTCGCTTCTTACCCCTCCTGGCACTGTGCTTACACCAGCGTGGCCACCCCGCCCCAGGTTGCAGCTCTTGGAATGGATCTTTTCCACTGCCATTTGTCTGGTAGGCTCCTCATGGCCCCCAGTGTCCCTCCCCGTGCCCTGCCAAGGCTTCAAAGCCTTCAGATGCTCTTATCCTCTCCCATCAGTTCTCAAGTTGCCTTTGTTTATTGTACCTTTTTATTATAGAACATGCCATATATTACTGGAATCATCTGTCATCCAATACTTCCTGCACACAATTCTAAATTCTTTGAGAGAAGGGAGAGTCACATACGGCTGGATTTTCCTAGTACCTAACACAGCATCTGACTTCTCATAGAAGCTTGATTATCACTGGCTAAACTAACTAGTTTATTAATAATGTCTTTTGAACATGCATCATTTCATCTAATATTTTAAACATTTAAGTGAAATGCAGACTACTATAATCATATTTTAACAAAAGAAAAAAATGAGGTATAAAGAAGTGAATAGAAGTGTTAGAATTCAAATCTAGGAACTTGATTTCAAGTCTATCTCTCTATTTATTTAAACATATTTATTTAACCAAATATATATTTGACCATATATAGACAGGTAGATTTAACAAGATATATTTAGCCATGAGGCATGAGGTGTGCATGCTCATTCGTGTCCAACTCTGTGACCCCATGGACTGTAGCCCACCAGGCTCCTCTGTCCATGGGATTTCCCAGGCAAGAATACTGAAGTGTGTTGCTATTTTCTTCTCCAGGGCTTCTTCCTGACTCAGAGATTGAACCCAAGTCTCTGGCGTTTCCTGTATTGGCAGGCAAGTTCTTTACCACTGAGTCGCCTGAGAAGCTCATATTTAGCAATATATGTATATTATATGCTATATAAGTCTCTTTGTAATACCAATTGCCTCATTGCTTTCTGCCTGGCATTATGACTATTTATGTGTAAGTCATAACTCTGGTAAGTTCATTGAGGATAGGACCCAGGCTTATTTAATGTTTTTGCCATACCGTGTCTTCTAAATAGCAATCATTCAAATATTTGTTGAATGAATTAATGACCATTACAATGACTATATTTTAAAAACTTCTTCCATATTTCTATAAAATTATCCTATGAGGCTACATAATGTCATCTTACTAAAAGCTATAAATATGGAGCTCCCAGTCTCTTTTGTGTCTCTATTCTGTTACTGGAGATTGGGAGCTTGTTAATTGAACTGCTATTTCACATGGAATGTTTCTCTGTTGGTCTGGTGATTTAGCAGGGCTTATTATCTTCACTGATTTTTCAGAGAGTGAATAACAAATAGAATCTCACTTTGGGGCAAGCTTAGAGAAAGCCGGTAGAGCGGCTGCCATGGACACTCTCGAGGAGAGGGTACAATTTGACCCCTTATTTCTGGTACCACCTGAGGTAAGGACCATGCCAGTGGTAGTTGAACTTGCAGTTACTCTCAGTACAAAAGAAAGCATTATCCAAATTCTAATTATAGTCACTAACAGAAGGATGGAGGTGGAGTCCAGAGTCCAGGAAGTGAAAATCAGATGGGAATTGTGGGGAGGTGAAGCCAGGTCAAGAGAAAGCTGGCGTGGTTCTGAGTCAAAAGGAGACAGGAGTAAAAGGAAGGGTAGAGTGGGAGGGACTGGCAGGAGTCAGGAGGAGAGAGAAAGAAGAGTCAGGAAAAGAGTGGGGGGATTACCCAGGAGACTTTTGTGCCTAGGGGAGCTTTTCGCCTATCCCATCTCTTACCAGCTTAGTCAGGAACAGTAAATATTTATCAAAGGTGTGATAATTTGATAATCTTCTGTTCGTAGTTCATAGACAAGTTTTAAGGATTAATTCCCCTGTGAAATTCTTAAGACAAAACAGCTCTGAAGAGTAGCAAACAAATCGCATTTTAAATGCTTTGAAAATAGTTCATAAATAACGGTGTTTCAGTGAGTGACACAGTTTTGTTTATCAGTGAGTAGTACTTGGTGGTCTAAGTCCAAGTCTATCTAGTGCCACATGTGCAATAATATGCTAGTGACGTGTTCTAGGAGCCACATCAAAGTGAGTCAAACTGTGACTTACCTAATGAACTTTTTCATTTTCAACCAACTAGGCTTATTTTTCATGCAAGTGTCATTTCCTTAAATAAGTCTACCCATCCATAAAAAGGGGTTGTCTCCTAAGTAATAGGCTTAACTTTGTTGAAAGTGTATAAAACATCTCCCCATGGTTACAATACTATTGTGGGTCCATAAGTTCCCAAGTCATTTCCTCCCAAACTCCTTTTAAACCCTGACATATTCGAATATAGGATAGTACTAGGCTTGTAACAATGTAACCATTTGTGCATGTAGTCACCCCCCGCAACCCCAACATTTATTGTATTCTATGAACCCAACATCGGAGAAAGCAAAGGCACCCTACTCCAGTACTCCTGCCTGGAAAATCCCATGGATGGAAGAGCGTGGTAGGCTGCAGTCCATGGGGGTCACTAAGAGTCGGACATAACTGAGTGACTTCACTTTCACTTTTCACTTTCATGCATTGGAGAAGGAAATGGCAACCCACTCCAGTGTTCTTGCCTGGAGAATCCCAGGGATGGGGGAGCCGGGTGGGCTGCTGTCTATGGGGTCGCACAGAGTTGGACACAACTGAAGTGACTTAGCATAGCATAGCATGAACCCAGCATTGGCTAGTTTCTGGAGTTCCCCACGCCCAGGGTTCCTGCCCTACCACATACCAGTGGCAGGTTTGGGCATCCATCTGGGCTCAGACTACATCTCCCCCATAGGACTTGGGACAAATGAAAAGGACACAAGCATGGTGCTTGTGTTGCTTGCTCTGCCATAAGAAATAAAGCCCTTTGACTCTGACCTAGAACTCTTGTGATCTGCCATCATCCTTGAAACAGTAATAGGCTAAATTGTTAGCTTTTAATTAGGATAAAATCAAACCCTATGCTCAACAGTTGGCACAGAGCAAACAATAAGTAAATATAAATTGTAGGTGAGAGACAAGGTCAGTGGAAGGTGTGGAGACCTGCAAAGACAGAGTGGGTAACTGAGGGATGGGCTAGAAAAATGTATCAGGGGGTTATTCTTGAAGTGACTGCTGGTTCTTCTCCTCTCTTTTCCCCCACTTGCCTTCCTCCTTATCCAGAGTCAATATCAGTCATGTTTGCTCCAGAATGTCCTAAAATTGCCCACTGATGATCAGATCTGCAGTCAATTGAATAGCTTTTCCTCAGCTCACCTCCCTCTGAAAGGAAAGCACAACCATTTGGAGAGTGAGAATAATGCAAGGATTTTTGCCACATCTAACCAAGGAATAGGAGAAGGCAATGGCAGCCCACTCCAGTACTCTTGCCTGGAAAATCCCATGGAAGGAGGAGCCTGGTAGGCTGCAGTCCATGGGGTCGCATAGAGTCGGACACGACTGAAGCGACTTAGCAGCAGTAGCAACCGAGGAATAGGATAGTAAAATTTTACCTATGCTAGAGTATCTTTTTTGATTTGGTTTAAAAACTTTACCAACAGAGACAAAGTTCCACCCAAAGGCTAATGAAGGATCTTGGGGAATGTAAAGTGAAACAATATTAATCTACGTTTTAAAAAGTCCACCAAGGTTCATAACATCTTGGATATTTCCCAAGTGAGATTTCTGGAGTAAAGAGCTGTACTGAAAGGAAGAAGGGTCCTGAGAAAGTGAAATGAGGGCTGAGGCCAGTGCAGGCTTATACTGCTGCCTCCCTCAGGGAGAAAGGCAGGAGAAAGAAAGCACAGGCTCTCGCATCTTCCCCCTCCTGTGTGCCCCCGCTTTCTTCATTCCCTGCCACTGCATTTTCATAAGGCCCATGAGGATAGAATTGGTACCAAAGCACAGCAGACTTGGGGAGAAGGTCAACAGAGGCGGTCAGGGCACGTGGTAATCAGACAGCAGGCAGCAAGGAGGTCACCATCGCATCAATGACCTTTGAAATCTACAGGTATCCAGGTAACCTGTATCTTAAATAAGTGTCCAAAGAGATAAAGTTTGAGGGGTGGGTGCCAATGAATCAAGCATTCTTGTCGTCAGACACTTGGAATGGATGTCCATATCTTTTCCAATGTCTATTTTCAGAGAATAAACTAGGTTTAAATGTTTAGACTCATTACTGAGACCATCACTTGACTGAACAGAAAGAGCAGTGCTCTGGGGTCAGAGGACCTGAGGGGTTTTGTTGCCTCTGTCACCTCTTCATCCAATGACCCCAGGCAAAATGCTTAGCCCGAGCTGGAGCTTCCTCTTCTCTAAAAGGAAGGCAAACGCAATCTAACTCACACGGTCCCGAGAGCATGAGCCAAGAGAATAGATGCAAAGTTCTTGGATGCTATAAATTGTGAAGCACTATATCATGACAAAAAAACCAACGTGAAAAAAATTCATTTTCAGAGTTAAATTTTACAGTTCTCGTAACTGTAAGAACATGATCCTATGCCAATCATCCTAAGATCAAGCCATTTGAAACTTTAATATATTAGTAGTCTGAATGACAGAATCCAGACCACATGATTGTACGTACTTATACACACATGTTTAACTACCATCGACATGAATATTTTGAGATTATACTGGTGTTCATAATAGAATATAGAGCATGAGTTGACACCACAGTTTGTCTCACAAATACGATCTTGAAACAAAAAGCATCAGTGTTTCCCAGAACTGACTTCCCTGAACTACCATCCCTTTGGAACTACCTTATCAGGGACTGACTATCAATACTTGGAATACATGAATAGTTACAGATGCAAGTCAAAGAAATGACTTTCCTCTATCAAATCACTCTGCCAGTGGTAAGGTGAGTGTGAACCTGTGCCTGTCTGTGCATCCCATGTATGGTCATATTTTAATGGCATATACTCTGGCAACCCGAAATACTTAACATAGTACTTTACATCAGACTAAAAGAAGTCTACTGTGGTTAATAACTTGGTAGGAACTATATTCACTTCTTGAAACAGGATTGCCAGAAAAAATGTAGGATGTTTTGGTTAAACTAGAATTTTAGATCAGCAAAAAATAGTGTTTAATAAAAGGCAATATTTGGGACATACTTATACTGAAATACTCTTCACTGATGCTCTGTCTGAAGTTTGAATTTAGCCAGCGTCCTGTGTTTTGATTTACTAAGTCTGACAGCTCTACTTGAAGTGGCAAAATGCTCCCTGACCTTTTATCCCCTAGATGTCACCATACTCAGTTGACTTCATGAGGTAAACAGCTCTGTCCCTTTGGCCCCTGTGGGACGCTGTGAAGGGGGAGATTATATATCCTGTAATCAGATCACTTGTGCCTGCAGTGATATTAAAATCATGTCTGCCTTAAATCGCTTAGAATTCGTCAACTCCATTCCTCTCTTCTGTTGAAAAGGCTTGGAAATAAACATATAGGAGCTTTGGAACAAACAAAGGCAACTTCCCTTTCTGCAAGAGAGTAAACAGAAAAGAAGCTCCAGGTTCTCATTCTATCCTGATGAGTAATTGTAGTAATGATTACTTTTTACGTGGTCTTGTTTTGACATTTCTTTGATTATTTTTCAAAACCAAAGTCACTGCTACAGAAGCAATTGGAATCTAATTATTTCCACGTAGATTAATGTTCTCAAGCCTCTGTCTCAGACAGGTCATGAGATGGTGGTCTCAGAATAGCATCTTATCATTTATATTATTTTTTTTTTTAAAAATAGGGAAGGGGTACTATTCTGCATAATTAATAATCTTAATTAAAAAACTGGACAAAGATTATCTGTTGAGATAGTGCCTTGACAAACCCCTTAGGGCAAGCTCAGATTCTATGGTCTTCTGATTAGAATACAAATCTGGGAATATCCACTTGGATTATTTCCATTATGATGTGTTGATTTCAGGCCTCGTAGTCATTTTCATGAAGGCCTGGTGGAGAGGAGGAGGAGTATTTGATAGTCTGGTAAACATGCCTTGCGATTTATGATTCCATATAATAAGTTCACATTCCAAATCACTGTTATAAATCTGAAGGGGATCCCCAGGTTCCTTACCATGTATGTCAGTCTAACATCCATGAGGATCACATTGTAATCTGCAACTCTCGCAGCCATCACATCTGAGAAATTTCATGAGAGATGCATTATAAGTTTTTTTAAGAAATTAAAAGCAAATAGAAGTAATTGATTCAGCTTTTACTTAGTCACCATCCCAAAGCGGTAGACAAGACAGACCCTCTAGTACAGCATTGGGAGAAAAATCAACTTTCTCTTTTTGACAGTTCTTTCCATGCAAATGGTCCAAGTCTTTGGCAATTGTAATGCAATTACACCAGCTGAAATGTGAGTAGATGAAAGAAGCACGTATTCTTCCCATGGCTATAATCTTGCACCTATTTTACTGCAAATCATCCTTAATGATAAGATATTTTAATTTTTTTGTATATGGTTATTTTCATGGCCAAATAGCTGATAAATCAAAGGTAAAGAGGATGCCTTCATCTCACAAGTTTTTTTTAGAAATATTAACCTCCAGAAAGGGTTTCTGGAGAAGGAAGCGGCAACCCACTCCAGTATTCTTGCCTGGAGAATCCCAGGGACAGAGGAGCCTGGTGGGCTGCCGTCTATGGGGTCGCACAGAGTAGAACACGACTGAAGCGATTTAGCAGCAGCAGCAGCAGCAGCAGAAAGAGTTTCAGGAGCTTATGATGGCAAAGAATCTTTGCCAGGAGACCTGGGTTTGATCCCTGGGTCAGAAAGAGAAGGGATCTTTCGGAGAAGGGAATGGCAACCCTCTCAAATATTCTTCCCTGGAGAAGTCTATGGCCAGAAGAACATGGAGAGCTAAAGTCCGTGGGGTTGCAAAGAGGTGGACACGGCTGAGAGACTAATTTTTTTTTTTTTTATAATACAATTATAGGCCTAAAAACTAAATGAAGACACAACAACCCGGGAGTAAGTAAGGTATTGTGTTTGGACGAAAGAAAAGCTATGAGAGTCACCAGGGCAATGAAAAGGAAGCTGATGGTTGTGGAAAAAAGAAAAGTGTGCTGAGCTCAAGTCTTACCTGCTAGCAACTAGAGGAGAGAAGAAAGCAAACAACTGTAGGTTCTCATTGCCAAGTGGTCAAAAGTACTCTGGTTTTTCAGGAGAGTCAGGTTCCCTTTGCTTGTATGCCCGCTTTTGTACTGTGCTGTGATGCTGGGAAGGTTGCGCCCCCAGATGAAAGTGGGGGAGTGCTGTAATGTTACTGATGGTGTCCTTGTATGTGGACTTGACAGGGACCGGGTATTTCTGAACAGTTTTCAACCCTGGGTCAGAACCAGGAGGCCTCAGAGGCCAGATCTCTAAATCTCCTCTCTCCCTGAATCTCTCCAAGGCAGTGTTCTTCAAGCACATTGACCACATCCCACATTTGTGATTAATTAATTAATATTTGGTTGCATGGGGTCTTCAGTCCTGTTTTCTCTAGTTGCGATGAGCAGGGGCTACTCTCTTGCTGTGGCACATGGGCTTCTCATTGCGGAGGCTTCTCTTGTTGTGGAGCACAGGCTTTAGGATGGACAGGCTTCAGTAGTTGCTGCATATAGGCTCAGCAGTTGTGGAGCATGGGCTTAATTGCCCTGGGGCATGCGGAATCTTCCTGCATCCTCTGCATTGACAGGCAGATCTTAACCAATGGATCACCAGGGAAATCCCACGATCCATATTTATGAAGACATTACTTCCCTTAAACATGTGTCACTTGAATATTTTCTATTCTATTCTATGTTAATGTGTGTGTTTGTTTTTTTTTTTTTTACAATTTTAGTCCAAACTCAGTAAGCTGACTTTTTGAGCTACCAGTGAATGGATGGAGACCCATAGTTTAAGAAACATTGCACTAGTAGGCATAACATGTTCCTAAAATATAGAAAAATGGTAAAGTGTTATGTGTTTTGTATTCATATAAATATATGTAAGAGTGGATATGTTTTAACTCTGAATACATCCACAAATACATGTATCATAGCAAAATGTATACCTGAAATTTTATAGATATGATAATAACTTGTTTAAATTCATGAGAAACTTTGAAGAAGGTTTAAACATACTTTTTTAATCATACAGCTGAGTGTAATCCATCTTCAGTATTAAAATGGAAGTATGTATTTTTACTCATTTCATAGATTTCAGTTTGTTTTTTAATGCAAAAAGATTTTAACCAATCGAAATAATTGAGCTAGCCAACACTTTCAAATTCTTATTGTGGATGTGAGAGTTGGGCTATAAAGAAAGCTGAGCACCAAAGAATTGATGCTTTTGAACTGTGGTGTTGGAGAAGACTCTTGAGAATCCCTTGGACTACAAGGAGATCCAACCAGTCCATCCTAAAGGAAATCAGTCCTGAATATTCATTGGAAGGACTGATGTTGAAGCTGAAACTTCAATACTTTGGCCACCTGATGTGAAGAGCTGACTCATTTGAAAAGACCCTTATGCTGGGAAAGATTGAAGGCAGGAGGAGAAGGGGACAAGAGAGGGTGAGGTGGTTGGATGGCATCACTGACTCAATGGACATGAGTTTGAGTAAACTCCTGGAGTTGGTGATGGACAGGGAGGCGGGTGTGCTGCAGTCCATGGGGTTGCAAAAGGTTGGACACAACTGAGCGACTGAACTGAACTAAAATTTCTCTTACAACTTACTCTGATAATCTTTCCTCAGTTCCCAGGCAAACTTGAGATACTGTGAAGCATCAAAGTGGGTCACTGATAAGGGTCTACATCTCAAGCTAATACATCATTTTATTCAGATATGATTAGACAAGGCATATGAACATTAGCTTGAAAATTGTACTCTTCCTGTATTTTTCCAAATAACAAGTATATAGCACAGGGCGTTCAGCTTGGTGCTCTGTGATTATCTAGAGGGGTGGGATGGCGGAGGAATCTTAAGAGGGAGGAGATATATGTTTACATATAGCTGATTCACTTCCTTATACAGCAGAAGCTAGCAAAACATTATAAAGCAATTATACTCCAATAAAAAAATTTAAAAATAAAATCCTCTAGTTAGATTTCCCTTCTTGTGCCAAGACGTGCTGAGTTGTTTCAGTTGCGTTCAAACCTTCATGATTTCATGGGCTGTAGCCTGCCAGGCTCCTCTGTCCATGGGATTCTCTCAGCAAGAATACCATAGTGGGTTGCCATGCCCTCTTCCAGGGGACCTTCCTGACCTGGGGGATAGAACTCGGGTCTCTTACATTCCCTACATTGGCAGTTGTGTTCTTTACTACTAGAGAATTACCTGGAAATTCCCTTCTTACTTGCATACTATTCACTGATTTCATTTCTCTTGCTCTCTCTCACCATGAAAGAATAGTACTTCTCTTAGGTAAGGTTGTTAGCCTTATTTTCTCTTCAAATCATGTTAGCTTGTTAGCTTTGCCCTCTGTTTCCAAATCTACCACAATTGAAGCAGACCTACTCACTAGGCATGCTCAAGGGGAGATCAGGAGGGCACACTAGGAAAGGTGTCCAAAAGCACTTCTGCTTGAACTGAGATCGGTAAGAGATTGGCTCGCTAGAGAGACAGGAAGGGCATCCTTGAGAGACTGAAACTTATTACAAGGAGGTCAAAGTCCTTGGAAACAGCTAGAGTAAAGAGTTCAGGCTGAAGAACAATGGAAAGTCATGCTTCAAAGGAAGGCAAAAGTTGGATCAGAAATTCATTATTTATTACTTATGCAGGAGAGAGACTCCAAATGTTTCCAAGCAGAGAAGTGACATAATTAAACTTTCATTTTAGAAAGATTATTTTGACAAAATGAACAGATTGAAGAAGGTCAAGATATGAAGCTGAGGGTTCACTTAAGAGGCCATGGGAACAATCCAAAAGAGAAATGGTAACAGGTGGATGAAGACATGGGTGGAATTGAAGGAAAGGATATTGGCTCAATAACAAAGTGAAAGGTGAAAGTGAAAGTCACTTAGTGGTGTTTGACTCTTTGCGACCCCATGGACTATACAGTCCATGGAATTCTCTAAGCCAGAATACTGGAGTGGGTAGCTGTTCCCTTCTCCAGGGGACCTTCCCAACCCAGGGATCTAGCCCAGGTCTCCCGCATTGCAGGTGGTTCTTTACCAGCTGAGCCACCAGGGAAGCCCAATAGGACAAAATAGAGACCAAAGGTCTGGGCCTCCTGGAGACTGTAGAGTGTATTGGTGGAGTAGGGTGAAGGCAGAGAATAAGGAGTCTGATTCCTGGCTTCTGGTCTTAGCCCCTGTGAAAAAGGTGGTGCTTGTAACACAAGGATCAAGTTGTGAAGGAACAATGATTACTTCAACTGAACAGGGTTAACTCTGGGATGTCTTTTGCACTTTCCCATTGAGATGTTCAACCAAAGGGCTAATTTTCATGGAATACTTACTACGTGCCAGATACCATACCTATTTTACTCACATCATTTTATGCAAAGACTCTTATAGGGACTTCCCTGGTAGTCCATTGGCTAAGGACTTTCCTGGTGGCTCAGATGGTAAAGATTCCACCTGTAATTCGAGAGAACTAGGTTTGATCCCTGGGTTGGGACGATCCCCTGGAGGAGGGCATGGAAACTCACTCCAGTATTCTTACCTGGAGAATCTCTATGCACAAAGGAGCCTGGCAGGCTATAGTCTATAGGGTCACAAAGAGTTGGAGATGATTGAGTGACTAAGCACACACTCCAGGGGTTAAGAATCTGCCTTGCAATGCAGGGGATGCAGGTTCCATCCCTGATCAGGGGATTAAGATCCCACTTGCTGCAGAGAAACTGAGCCCGAGCACCCAAATACTGAACCCATGTGTCACAACTAAAGATCCTGAGTGCCACAGCTAAGACCTGATGCAGTCAAATATATAAGTAAATAAATGAATAAATATTTTCAAAAAAAGACTCATAAGAGTGACTGAGTAGCATGAAGACATATACACCACCATAGGTAAAATAGATAGCCAGTGGGAATTTGCTGTATCTCAGGGAACTCAAACCAGGGTTCTGTAACAACTAGAGGGGTGGGATGCAGAGGGAGGTGGGAGGGAGATTCAAGAGGAAAGGGAGATAGGTACACCTATGGCTGATTCATGTTGCTGTGTGGCAGAGACCAACACAATATTGTAAAGCAATTATCCTTTGATTAAAAACAAATACATTTTAGAAAAGAAATATAAATAGAAAAAGAAAAGACTCATAAGAATGAGTATTATTACCATCCTCATTTCACATATAAGAAGACTGAGGCTCAGAGAATGAACTATTTTGCCTGAGATCAGAGAACTGACAAATGACTGAGAAGGGACTCAACTTCAAATCTGTCTGACTCTGTACCAGTGTCTTAATCTCTGTGCTATACAGGACTGGTGAAATAGAAACTCAGAATCAGGGAAACATCCATGGTAGTTAGGACTGTAGATGTGAGTGATGCTACTTAATTAGAGTATATGCAGTAGAAAGCAGAGGCCCAGGGAAAAGGCCCCCCCACCCCCCACCACCACCGGAGGCAATAAGTGGCAAAGAACCTGCCTGGCAATGCAGGAGATGCAAGAGATGCAAGTTCCATCTCTGGGTCAAGAAGATCCCCTGGAGAAGGGCATGGCAACCCACTCCGGTATTCTTGCCTGGAGAATCCGATGGACAGAGGAGCCTGGTGGGCTACAGCCCACAGTGTCACAAAGAGTCGGACACGACTGAAATGACTGAGCTTGCACACAGGGAAAAGCCCCAAGAAACAGCAGCATGTGATGTGCAGACTACAAATAAGTGCTCTCCATTTGTCCACAGATAGAGTTTGTTGGGCTAGTACAGCATTTAAAAAATCTTGGATTTGAGTGCCTTCTGCAAGGGACAGGAAGCATTCTGCACTCCCTAGAGTCTGCTGCACCCCTTCCCCATTAATTACCTGTAGCTCCTTCACATCTGAGCACTTCCTGATGGGCCCCTGGAAGACTAGAGCTGCAAGCCCTAAGGATTGTTAAGGAAGAGAAACCATATATGAAAAGTGAAGTGTTCATTGCTCAGTCGTGTCTGATTCTTTGCGACCCCATGGACAGTAGCCTTCCAGGCTCCTCTGTCCATGAAACTCTCCAGGCAAGAATACTAGAGTGGGTAGTCTTTCCCTTCTTCAGAGGATCTTTCCAACCCAGGGATCGAACCCAGGTCTCCCACATTGCAGGTAGATTCTTTACCATCTGAGCTACCAGGGAAGCCCCTATGAAGGAGAGGACAAATCAATAAAGAGGAGGTGAAAAAGGAAGTTAAGTTCTAGGAGAATGTAGCTTCATGAAAATCAAAGGAGAGAATTTCAGGAAAAAGGGGACAGACAACCACATGCAAATCACAGCTGGTCAAGTAAGATGAGAGAATAGTGTCTACTGAATTCGAGAGTCTGATTGTCACTTATCATCTCAGGAAAAGGCAGTGGAGTGGGTGGATGGGTCACAAAGTTAAATTACCATAGAGTGAAGAGGGAAAGGGAGGGGAGAGGTGGGACTAGAAGGTTTAACTTCCTCCTTAGGAAAACATGTGCAGCTTTGAGGGAAAGGAAATAGACAGGTAAGTAACCAATGGGAGATGTACCATCTAGTGGGAGCTTCTGCTCTTAGGATGGAAAATAGTTAAGTATGGTTTAATGCTGAGGAAGACTAGCTACAGAGATGATCTCCTGGGATTACAGGAGAGAGAAGATGGTGAGTTCAACAGTGATGTTTAGAATTGATACTGCACATCATGCATTGTCTGAAGACCTTAAGGGACACAGAAATGAAATACGAGTCCAGGTCCCTGTTCTCATGGCGATTACATCATGTAGAGAAAAGACACCCAATGGACAAGGAGAATAGACACCATAAACAGAATAATGTTAACTAATGATATGTTAGAGACTGGAGGGTCTCATTTCTATAATTTTTCTTGTTGTAGAATGGCTTTATATTGGGCATTCAGAAAAATCCTTTCTAAGAACTGACATTTGAGCTGAAATTTGAATGAGAACAGGAGCTAGCCAGGGATGCTTTGGGGAAAAGCATTCTAAGTCTTCCTTTCTTTCTTTTTAACATTTTATTTATTTATTTGGCCATGCCAGGTCTTAATTGCAGCACGTGGAACCTTTTAGTTGCAGTGTGTGAGATTTGCTCCCTGATCAGGGATTGAACCCAGGATGTGAGCTTGGTGTGACTGGGAAATAGAAAGAAGTCACAGTGATTCAGAAACTACATAGTGTTTGAAGATGAGGTCAGAGAGATGAACATGGGGTTAGAGGAAGGGAACCTCGTAGTCTGCAGTAAGGAGTTTAGGTTTTATTTATTTTCTTTATAATAAGAGCCCTAAGGCAGGGAGATGCTATCACCTCCTAGGATGCAAGAGGGGTGGATCCCAGCATGGAGTAAAGGAAAAAGCCTTGAGCAGACATCCTGTCAGCAAGTCCACTAAGACAGGAGAAGCAGGAAAGAATAGGAAGAAATGGAGATGTTTGTAGGTAGTACAGGAAGAAGCTAAAGCATTAATACTTAAGGACTTCAATTTTCTCAGTGATGCTGGAAGCAAAATGATCTGCTAAGGGTGAATGGAGAGATTCTGGAATACAAGGTTGTATTAATCTAATATAGCTGTCATAATAAAATACCATCAACTGGGTGGTTTAAACAACTGGAATGTATTTTCTCACAGTTCTGGGGACTGGGAGTTCATGATCAAGGTGCCAGCCAGTTTGATTTCTGGCGAGAGTTCTCAACTTGCAGATGGCCAGCCACCTGCTTGCTGTGTCTTCCCGAGATTGAGGGGTGGGGGTAGGGGGCTCTTGTGTCTCTTCCTCTTCTTATCATTGTGCCAGCTCTACGGGATTAGACCCACCCTTATGACCTCATTTAACCTTTGTCACTTCTTTACAGTCCCCATCTCCAAATACTGTCTTACTGGGGGTTAGGGCTTTGATGTATGAATTTTGAGGAGAACACAAATATTCATTCCATAATGGGATCTGGGAAGAAGAGGAAGACTTTGGGGTATTGAAGAAATGGGCAAGGGAATTGCTTGAGAATATATAAACTACTTTTCATTCTTTTTTTTTTTTTTCTGTATTAAGGCTAAATTACTACACTCCCTCCAAGATTCTAAACTTTAGGTGACAAGAGAATATTTGGGCAACATTATCTTTAACGTATGATCTCCTGTGGACTCAGAAAGTAGGAAGTTCTTTATTCAGCAGTAGGTAAGGCAGGTTGGCATGACAGCCTAGAGCTGAATCGGAGCTAAGGCTCCACCCTGTATAAAAAGAGGACAGAAAGCAGAGAGAAGCTGGGAGAAGATCCATGTGCTGGACCTACGGCAGCTTGGACATCGTACGAGTGAAAAGTGGGGAGAAAGGAGATCCCTCTCTGTGAGTGGTAGCCAAGAAAGGACTTAGCAATGTACAGAAAAGCCTCAGGAATTGTATTAGTTTCTTTTGATATAAACATGTAATGCACTTCTCCAAAATAAACCTTCAACCAAACCTATAACACTCATTAATGCTACATGGAGCAATTTGCTTTTGTGGAGGTAGAGAGAGCCGTGAGTCTTGTTTCAAAATCAGTGCCTGGAGGAAACCAGAGCTCTGTGTTGAAGACCTTCAAAGGCCAAAAACACCAGATAACACAGAAACTAACAAAGGGGCAAATTTTAAACATTATTTTTGTAGTGCCCAACATATTTCATTTTGACCTACTCTCCTTTTGAAGATGCCCTCTTGTTTGTAGTAACAGATACAGATAATTTTTAAGCACTTACACTTCACATGCATCTTCCTGCCTCCACCTTTCCCTGTGGCTTGAGTTGCAGCCTTACTGGGTCTGACTCCATCTGGTAACACTCGTCGTTCACATGCCAACCAATCCTTATTGCCAACAGACTTGACATCTAAGCATGCTTTTTCTGAAGTCAAAGTCAGAACAACTCTAGACTCTTCTCGTTTGCTCCTTGACTCCTTTGGAGTAATATTAGTTCACACAGATTTTTTTTACAGTTCCCTGGCATTTATAAAAGTTGTCCTGATTGCTTTTTTTTTAATTTTTAAAATTAATTTATTTTAATTGGATGTTAATTACTTTACAATATTGTGATGGTTTTTGCCATAATCAACATTAATCAGCCACAGGTATACATGTGCCACCCCAAGCCTGAACCGCCTTCCCAACTCCCTCCGCACTATATCCCTCTGGGTTGTCCCAAAGCACTGGCTTTGTGTGCCCTGTTTCATGCATCGAACTTGCACTAGTCATCTGTTTTACACATGACAATGTACATGTTTCAGTACTACTCTCTCAAATCATCCCACCCTCGTCTTCTCCCACTGAGTCCAAAAGTCTGTTCTTTATGTCTGTGTCTCCTTTGCTGCCCTGCATATAGGATCATCAGTACTGTCTTTCTAAATTCCATATATATGTGTTAATATACAGTATTTGTCTTTCTCTTTCTGACTTACTTCACTCTGTATAATAGGCTCCAGGTTCATCCACCTCATTAGAGCTGACTCAGATGCATTCCTTTTTAGAGCTGAGTAATATTCCATTGTGTATATGTACCAAAACGTCCTTATCCGTTCGTCTACGGAAGGACAGGTTGTTTCCATGTCCTAGCTATTGTGAATAGTGCTGCAATGAATATTGGGCTAAATGTGTCTCTTTCAGTTCTGGTTTCCTTGGGGTATATGCCCAGCAGTGGGATTGCTGGGCCGTATGGCAGTTCTATTCCAAGTTTTTAAGGAATCTCCACACTGTTCTCCATAGTGGCCGTACCAGTTTGCATTCCTACCAACAGTGTAAGAAGATTCCCTTTTCTCCACACCCTCTCCAGCATTTATTGTTCGTAGACTTTTTGATGATGGCCATTCTGACAGTTGTGAGATGATACCTCATTGTGGTTTTGATTTGCATTTCTCTAATAATGAGTGATGTTGAGCATCTTTTCATGTGTTTATTAGCCATCTGTATGTCTTCTTTGAAGAAATGCCTGTCCGGTCTTTTGCCCACTATTTGATTGGGTTGTTTTTCTGGTATTGAGCTGCATGAGCAGCTTATATATTCTGGAGATGAATTCTTTGTCAGCTGTTTCATTTGCCATTATTTTCTCTATTCTGAGCGCTGTCTTTTCACCTTGCTTATAGTTTCCTTCGTTGTGCAAAAGCTTTTAAGTTTGATTAGGTTCCATTTGTTTATTTTTGTTTTTATTTTCATTATTCTGGGAGGTGGGTCATAGAGGATCTTGCTGTGTGATTTTTTGTCCCTAGGTGGTCCTTATATGTAGGATTTTTCAACAAATAGACTGAGAAAGGTCTGCCCTGCACTTCCTATTTATTTCTTGCATCTCCATTTTGGTGTCATGGTATCAGAGTGGCCCATTAATCAAGGCTAGTAGAGTTGATGAGCATATGAATAAATAATAATTAATGACCATTTTGACTCACCCAGGTGTTTATCTGCTCAGCAGCATTATTGAGATGTCTAAGCTATCTTCATTTTATAGACATATTTGCTGATGATAGAGGTGAGCAATGTGGCTGCTCTGTTTTCAAGGTTCTCCTGAAGTGCTGGTGCAGCTCGAGGCTCTGTGTGGGTTTCCACTGCAAATGATTATAGACGTGGCATGTGGAGAGTGAACTGGGAGGCAAAATATATGCAGGAAAAGTGGAAATCACCAAGGAAAACGACTGAAGGGGAAATCAATATGAGGTGAGAGGTCAACAAGCCTCCTGCTGTTAGTCTGTCAAAATGTATTTAATGGGTTCATTGGATATTTTTCACATTTAAGAAACTGACATGAGAACGGGTTAGCCTGTAATAACTTTTTATCTCTCACTTACAAAATCACTATTTTTTGTCTTTTGAGAATTTTACCTCTGATTTCAGTATTACACTCATGCCCAGGGGGTTGAGGCTTCAACAGAACTATAATGACAAGCCTTGAAAATAGATAATTATTTTCTAAGTAGTTAATGCTATAATTATAGCCACTTTAATTTATCCAAGTGTAATTTAAATGTAGTCATTAAAATTAAGTAAGGATCAAATATGGAACTTTTTATATCCAAGGGTCTAGTTTCTGGGCTTGATCTCAAAGTATTTATTAAAAGGATGCTTTATTTATTCTCTTTTCCATTATCTGTACAATTAGATTAATCTTTCAGTTCTCCCCTCTTCAAGTAAGAGAAACAGATACAAAACATTTAACCTACGTCCAACATTAATTTTGAAGAACTTAAAAAGTCTCTCCATGTAAAGTCACATTTGTAATATCTTTTTAAAATTTCTGTACTCTCATTTGATGACTGTTCTTATATAATCTTATTAGAGGCTCAGATTTTTGCATTTTTCTAACATCTGTAACCAAATTACCTTTAGGTACGTTAGAAATATTAATTCATTCGATGGTTCCTGAGCTATACAGAGAAATTAAGCATTAAACATTAACATCTGAAAAATTCAGCATGGCAGACTTATATCTGTTAACTGTTTTTCCCCTTTTCTAAGATGATGAAATTGACTTTCAAGATTTACATTTCCTTCAGCTTTCCATTTGAGCATCTGATACCAAATTGGCAAGCTCAGCCCGATTCATGGCTTTCAGTGAAGATCTCTCCATAATTTTGGTGAAGAATGCTGTAGAAGCAAAGTATAGCCTAGGGATTTTTTAAAAATTGTCAAGGTTCCCAAAGATCTGGAACCTTCATTTGCCATGGGAAATATGAGTGAAGCTCAAAGATATGTATAGGAGAGAATTTTTTTAAAAAACTGAAAGCATTTTTCCATGACACATTGAGGTTTAAAATTGCCAAGAGTTTATATAAATCAGTATTTCAAAGGTCAAAAGCATATTTTTAAACTTTTAATTTTCTGAATATTAAAATTGCTTGGAGAAATATCAACAACCACAGATATGCAGATGATGCCACTCTAATGGCAGACAGAAAGTGAAGAGCTAAAGAGCTTCATGCAGAGGGTAAAAAATTAGAGTGAAAGAAAAATCTAGCTTAAAACTCAGCATTCAGAAAACTAAGATAATAACATCTGGTCCCATCATTTCATGGCAAATAGATGGGGAGAAAATGGAAACAATGACAAATTTTATTTTCTTAGGCTCCAAAATCGCTATGGACGGTGACTGCAACCACAAAATTAAAAGACACTTGCTCCTTAGAAGAAAAGCTATGACAAACCTAGACAGTGTATTAAAAAGCAGAAACATCACTTTGCTGACAAAGGTCTGTATGTTCAAAGCTATGGTTGTTCCTTTAGTTATGTACGGATGTGAGAGTTGGGCCGCAAAGAACACTGGGTACTCAAGAATTGATGTTTTTGAATTATGGTGCTGGAAAAGACTCTTGAGAGTCCCTTGGACTGCAAGGGGGTCAAATCAGTCAATCCTAAAGGAAATGAGTATTCATTGGAAGGATTGATGCTGAAGCTGAAACTCCAATACTTGGGCCACCTGTTGTGAAGAGCCAACGCATTGGCAAAGACCCTGATGCTGGGAAACATTGAGGGCAGGAGGAGAAGTGGGCAACAGAGGATGAGATGGTTGGATAATATCACTGACTTAACGTACTGGAGTTTAAGCAAACTCTGGGAGATGATGAGGGTCAGGGAACCTTGCTGTGCTGCTGTCCATGGGGTCTCAAAGAGTCCGACACAACTTAGTGACTGAGCAACAACAAACCGTCAGTTAATTTTATTAAATATTTACTCTACACAAGGCATTCTGTTAGACACTGGTGAAACCAAGATGGAAAGAACATAGTACTCCCATTTAGGTAGCAAGGAAGCATTGAAGTGAAGTTAAAGTCGCTCAGTCATGTCGGGCTCTTTGCGACCCCATGGGCTATACAGTCCATGGAATTCTCCAGGCCAGAATACTGGGGTGGGTAGCCTTTCCCTTCTCCAGGGGCTCTTCTCAACCCAGGTCTCCCGCATTGCAGGCAGATTCTTTACCAGCTGAGCCACAAGGGAGGCCAAGGAAGCATTGGTGTAAAGTTATGTGACGAGTGCTGTGTGCTAGTTTTTATGCTGTGTAATGGATTGCCTTGAGCTTAACGACGTAAAACAACATACATTTACTTTCTCACAGTTTCTGTGGGTCAGAGTCTGGACACAGCCTAACGGGATCCTTTACTCAGAGACTCACCAGGCTGCAATGAAACTGTCAGCTGGGGATGCAGGTTCGTCTGAGGCGCAAGTCCTCTTGCACACTCACATGGTTCTTGGCAGAGTTCATTTCCTTGCAGCTACAGAACTCATGGCAACTTGCTTCTTCAAGAGCAGTATTTGGAAATCTCTGAGCTCGGGAGAGTCCCAAACCCTCTTTTATAGAGTTCACCTGATTAAGTCAGGCTCACCTAAAGTGGTCCCTTTGATTAACTCAAAGTCACCTGGTCATCTCTCTTTGCATCAGCAAAGTGCCTTCACCTTCACTACGTAATATCATCAAGGCAAGGCTATCCCATCATATTCACAGGTCCTGCTGAAATTCAAAAGGGAGAGCTTCATACAAGGGTATGGGTCACTGGATCTCATCTTACAATCTTGTCCACCACATACTGGAGCAGACATATTTCAGAAAGCAGGGTAGACTTTCCTGGCGGTCCAGTGGTTAAGATTTTGCCTTCCAATGCAAGGGTACGAGTTTGACCCCTGGTCAGGGAGTTAAGATCCCACGTGTCTCGGGGCCAAAAACCCAAAACAGGAGCAATGTTGTAACAAATGCAATAAAGACTTTAACAAGTATTATAGAAAAAGAAAGCAGTGACAAATCGCTAGAGCCTAGTAATAGAGAAGCAGGGCAAAGAAAGGGTCCTGGGCATTGGTTAACCAGAACAAGCCAGACTCCATGATGCATGACAGTGCTACTTGGAGAGAAAATTCATTTCAGACTTTACATAAACAAAGAGCCCCACAGCTGTGTAAGAAATGGGATGCCCCTAGAAGCTCACAAGGGTACCCTATGCATGTAAATTCAAACACTGTGGTCATCAGCCTCAGCAAAGGGAAGATGTGGACAACGGAACTCTCAAGTGGGAAACTCTATCGGTACTTGAAGAGTGGATCTTATTCTTTTTAAGTCACTGGCAGTCCTAGCTTGGGTTTGTGTGGCAACAGATTATTTTGGAAAGTAAGGAAGCAAGGAAGGAGAGAACAGTGACTCCAAAATCTGTTTTGAGTCTGTTTCCTGTTTGAGGCCTTAGAAACCCTATGAAATGGAAATCAGATTTTTTTCTTTGGGGAATGAAAGAGGGAAGCATTGCTGTATTGGTTCTTAGCACTTCTTGGTCAGTGATGACGTGGGGGTCTGAATGCCAAATGGGTGGTATTTGAGAAGGCCCAGGGTGGACTAAAAGGAGTGAAGGCTGTGACCCGAGGTGAAGTGTTTTCAAGTTGTACAAGTAAAAGACTGGTCAAAACTTGTGCAGGGTTGATGTCTGAAGGCCTGGGAATACAATGTTGGGAGGAGGCGATTTAAAAGAGTATGCAGTGGGGGTGTGATACATTGATCCCTTGAAAATATCATCTAAACTATGGACTTACTGTCCAGAAATTTGCAAGCATGGGGACACGCACACACAAACTGCACACACTTTGGGTCATTTTCTACCCCTAAAGCCCAAATGTGTACCCCAGAATAAAGACTTCTGGGTAATATGCTAATTATAAAGAAAATATTTTTGACAATATTGTGTTCTTGTGGGAAACAAAAGATATTCCTTCTTTAAATAATTTTTCCTTTCCCCACTCTCTTTTAAAATATTCTTCTATTCTTAAAAAAATTTCAGTTTAACACCGATTAATCCCCTCTTTAACAGGAAGAATAGGTATATTCTGAGTCCCTTCTGGGTCTCTAGTGATAGAATGAGGGGATAAGGAAGGTCCAGTTCAGTTCAGTTCAGTAGCTCAGTCACGCCCAACTTTTTGCGAGGCCATGAACTTCAGCACGCCAGGCCTCCCTGTCCATCACCAACTCCTGGAGCCTACCCAAACTCATGTCCATTGAGTCAGTGATGCCATCCAAACATCTCATACTCTGTCATCCCCTTATCCTCCTGCCCTCAATCTTTCCCAGCATCAGGGTCTTTTCAAATGAGTCAGCTCTTCACATCAGGTGGCCAAAGTATTAGAGTTTCAGCTTCAGCATCAGTCCTTCCAATGGATATTCAGGACTGATCTCCTTTAGGATGGACTGGTTGGATCTCCTTGCAGTCCAAGGGACTCTCAAGAGTCTTCTCCAACACCACAGTTCAAAAGTATCAATTCTTTGGCACTCAGCTTTCTTTATAATCCAACTCTCACATCCATACATGACCATTGGAAAAACCATAGCCTTGACTAGATGGACCTTTGTTGGCAAAGTAATGTCTCTGCTTTTGAATATGCTATCTAGGTTGGTCATAACTTTCCTTCCGAGGAGTAAGTATCTTTTAATTTCATGGCTGCAATCACCATCTGCAGTGATTTTGGAGCCTGAGAAAATAAAGTCAGCCACTGTTTCCACTGTTTCCCCATCTATTTCCCATGAAGTGATAGGACCGGATGCCATGATCTTCGTTTTTTGAATGTTGAGCTTTATCAACTTTTTCACTCTCCTCTTTCATCAAGAGGCTCTTTAGTTCCTCTTCACTTCCTGCCATAAAGGTGGTGTCATCTGCATATCTGAGGTTATTGGTATTTCTCCTGGCAATCTTGATTCCAGCTTGTGCTTCTTCCAGCGTTTCTCATGATGTACTCTGCATAGAAGTTAAATAAACAGGGTGACAATATACAGCCTTGATGTGCTCCTTTTTCTATTTGGAACCAGTCTGTTGTTCCATGTCCAGTACTAACTGTTGCTTCCTGACCTGCATATATGTTTCTCAAGAGACAGGTCAGGTGGTCTGGTATTCCCATCTCTTGAAGAATTTTCCACAGTTTATTGTGATCCACATAGTCAAAGGCTTTGGCACAGTCAATAAAGCAGAAATAGATGTTTTTCTAGAACTCTCTTGATTTTTCCATGATCCAGTGGATGTTGGCAATTTGATCTCTGGTTCCTCTGCCTTTTCTAAAACCAGCTTGAACACCTGGAAGTTCATGGTTCACGTATTGCTGAAGCCTGGCTTGGAAAATTTTGAGCATTACTTTACTAGCGTGTGAGATGAGCGCAATTGTGCAGGTAGTTTGAGCATTCTTTAGCATTGCCTTTCTTTGGGATTGGAATGAAAAATGACCTTTTCCAGTCCTGTGGCCACTGCTGAGTTTTCCAAATTTGCTGACATATTGGAGATGCGTAAATTAACAAATACCTAATATCTGAGACTGAATATTCTGTTTTGAGGAAGCTTGCTATAATATAAGCCTTTTATATCTTTGCACCAAGGCATAACAAGTACAAAGATAATTTAGTTTCTAACTCTGATTTTGCTAATAATAATTTTTATAGACACAGGGACCGTTAAGATGATATTTACATGTTTAATCATTGTACATCAGTTTTATTCTATAATAGAGCCATCATCTATGTTTTTATACAGACCAGCCCCCTCTGTCAGACTAGGAGGGAAAATGTGAAAATCTATCAGTGCAACCTCACAAAATTAAAAAGTCAAACAAAGCATTTTCCTTCTTAAGAAATGGATACAAAGAACTGCAGGCTCACTTACATCTAGATGAAATAACATATCCATTTGCAAGAGAAAAAGAAATCCTGCTAAGATCTTGATGAAACGAAGGGAGAGTCATGTAAAAGGGAAAATAGATGAAAGTAAAGAATGGTAATACAGCAGTCAATAAATATAAATATATAGTCACGCCAAAAATAAGAAAACTGTTAAGAAACTATCAGATTTCCCCTTGAGACCCACATCAGATGTCCAATGAAAAACAGCAAAGAGAGAAGACAGCTCTCTTACATGAAATATGGATTAGAGTATTGATTTGTTGTGATTATTTGTTCTTCTGCATCTTTTGTGATGGGAGGAAATATTGAAAATTTGAAGATGCAAAAGTGGTTCAACCATTAGATGTACAATGATTTTAGAACCCATCAGAGAGACTATGAGAATTGCTATCCAAACTTCTGTTTTAGCTTCTGGATGTGTATTATGAATGCCACAACTTGTTAATAACACTACTCAAATCTTTTCAAAACTCATTAACTGTGTATTATCTTTATGAAAAAAAAAGTGAAAGTGAAAGTCTGTCAGTCATGTCTGACTCTTTGTGACCTCAAGGACTTTAGCCCACCAGGCTCCTCTGTCCATGGCTTTCTCCCAGCAAGAATACTGGAGTGGATAGCCATTCCCTTATCCTGGGGATTTTCCCCACCCAGGGGCCGAACCCAGGTCTCCTTCTGAGCCACCAGGGAAACCCCTTAATCCCCTTTAAAAAGCCAAATTTCTTATCAAGATGATTGAGAATGCTGTTTGAATCTTCCTCCTCTTACCTGCTAATACTCCTTTGAGAACTGAGACTAAGAGGACTAAAGAGTTTTGTGGAAGTGGAGGATTATATGGGACATGAGTGCCCTTGGCTTGGGAAATGCTGAAGGAACATCCTTAGCATTCTTGGCTAAAGGCATCAGCTTTCAAACCAAATTATAGCAGCTGTTCTGATCACCGACGTCACCTCCTTGAGATTGATCTTCAGATCAATTTGTCAGTGCATTAGAGAAGTATTCTCATCCACACCTCTCAGCTGTGGATGCAGGAGCTCACATCTAAATAACTGTCCCATGTAGGTAATAAACCAAACCATGTTAGTCTATAGTTATTATAGAGGATGAATTGACATCCTTAAGTGAAACAAAGATATTGTAGATGTTGGATCTCATGAGAGAAAGACACTCAACTGTCTCACAAGGCAAATGAAACTTGACCAATTGCTATGAACTAAATGCTTGTATCTCCCCACCAAATTCATAGTTGAAGCCTGAGTGTGATTGTTTTTGATGGTGGGCTTTAGGTAAAACTTAGGTTTAGACGAAGTCGCAAGAGTGGAGCCCCCATGACGGGTTCCACCATATGACAACAAGCTGAGCATCTGCAAACCAGGAAGAGGACTCCTACTAGACACCAAATCTGCTGACACCTTGATTTCCACTTCTCAGTCTTCAGAACTGTGGGAAATAAGTATCTGCTATTTAAGCCACCAGTCTACAGTATTTTGTTATATCAAAATATAATGTTTGACTAAGGTACCAACTTTGGTTTACAGCAGGAAACATATTAAGGACTCTTTTTATCAAGTACTTACTGAATACTGAACACCCTACTAAGTACTATGCATATTTTAATTCTAAACCTCCTTACAGTCATTAATATTTTTACTTTAAACCTATTGTGTCAATTTTTAAGATGTGTTTCTTGTAGACATGTATATATTAAACATGTTATTTATATTTGTATACTTCCCTCATAGCTTAGTTGGTAAAGAGTCTGCCTGCAATGCAGGAAACCCAGGTTTGATTCCTGGGTTGGGAAGATCCCCTGGAGAAGGAAATGGCAGCCCACTCCAGTATTCTTGCCTGGAGAATTCCATGGGCAGAGGAACCTGGCGGGCTACGGTCCATGGGGTCACAAGAGTAGGACATGACTTAGCGACTAAACCACCAACCACCACCACCACAAAAACTGTTCTACTAGGCTTGATAAAGACTTGAAAAGATTTTACTTTTAATATAATGACTGATGTGATTAGGTTTAAGTTATCGTTTTGCTGTCTATTGTCTTATTTGGTCCATCTGTTCTTTTCTTTTTTCTAGTTTTCAACCTCTTTCTGATTAAGAGAATTTTTATGATTTCACTTTATTAATTTTGTTGGCTTATTACCTGTAACCAGAGAAGGCAATGGCAACCCACTCCATTACTCTTGCCTGGAAAATCCCATGGATGGAGGAGCCTGGTAGGCTTCAGTCCATGGGGTCGCTGAGTCGGACATGACTGAGTGACTTCACTTTCACTTTTCACTTTCATGCATTGGAGAAGGAAATGGCAACCCACTCCAGTGTTCTTGCCTGGAGAATCCCAGGGACGGGGGAGCCTGGTGGGCTGCCGTCTATGGGGTCATGCAGAATTGGACATGACTGACGTGACTTAGCAGCAGCAGCATTACCTGTAGCTGTTTTATTATTTTAGTGGTTATATTATGGTTGATTGTATACATCTTTAACAAATCACAGTATACATTCAGGTGGTTTTATATAATTTCATGTATGATGTAATGAGCTTACAAGAGTACACTTTAATTTCTCCTCCCCCAACCTCAATATTCTTGTCACATATTTTACATATATTTATGTTATAAACTCCATATTACACTGTTATATTTTTGTTTGGATAATCAGTTACCTTTTAAACTGATTTAAATGATATTGAAAAGGTACTTTAAAAAAAAAAGAAAAGGTACTTTTTACACATGTAAAAATCATTTCCAGTGTTTTTCTTTGCTTTGTATAGGTTCCTATTTCTCTGATATCATTTTTCTTCTATCTGAAGCACTTTAGTATTTCTCATAGGTTTATTGGTAATTAATTCTTACAGCTTTTTTATATATAAAAAATCTTCACTTCACCTTTATTTTTGAAAGATATTTTTACTGAACACTGCATTGTTGGCAAGCTCAGGGTCACAGTGGTAGCCACAGTTTGCAGTATAAAAGACATACATGGAACAGATTTTTCTGCAATAAACCTATGTGCTTCATTTTTTCTACTATTCTTTTCCTCATTTTATTATGTTTTATTTTTAATGTTTCTTATAGTATGAATGAAAAGGAAGACTATTTTTAAAGGCAGAGTATATTTCAGTTCAGTTCATCTCAGTCGATCAGTCATGTCTGACTCTTTTTGGCCACATGCACTGCGCACGCCAGGCCTCCCTGTCCATCACCAACTCCTGGAGCCTACCCAAACTCACATCCATTGAGTCGGTGATGTCATCCAACCATCTCATCCTCTGTCGTCCCCTTCTCCTCCAGCCCTCGATCTTTCCTAGCATCAGGGTCTTTTCCAGTGAGTCAGCTTTTTGCATCAGGTGGCCAAAGTATTGGAGTTTCAGCTTCAGCATCAGTCCTTCCAATGAACACTCAGGACTGATCTCCTTTAGGATGGACTGGTTGGATCTCCTTGCAGTCCAAGGGACTCTCAAGAGTCTTCTCCAACACCACAGTTCAAAGGCATTGATTCTTCGGTGCTCAGCTTTCTTCACAGTCCAACTCTCACATCCATACATGATTACTGGAAAAATCATAGCCTTGGCTAGATGGAGAGTATATTTAGTCATTTCCAAATAATTCCTTAGATTAAAAGTTTCCATCAACTTTCAAAATGTATGTATGAAGATAGTATAGTCAGTATAGTCATACATACAAAATGTATGTATAAAGATATATGTGTATCACATAGACATATAAATCAATGAAACAGAATTGAGAATTCAGAAACAAGTACTTATGGTCAATTGATATTAAACAGAGGTACTAAGACAACTCAATGGGGATTAAAAACAGTTTTTTCAATAAATAGTACTGAGAAAACAGAATGCCCAAATTTAAAAAGATAAACTTTGTCCTTATCTCCATATAGAAAAAAATTCTGTATACACCAGATGGAAAAATTAACTAAAAATGGATCTGAAATTGAAATGTAGGAGCTGAAATAATACATATTTTAGAATAAAACATAATAAAAATGAGACTTTGGATCAGACAAAAACTACTTAGATATGATACCAAAAGCATGAGCAATTAAAGAAAAAATTGCTAAATTAGACATCATCAAAATCATCATCAAAATCAAAAGCTGGTACTTCAAAAATAAGGAGGTTTTGCTGTTTTTAATCTGAGGTTTTAAGAAAAACCTCAGATAAAATTTTTTTCAAATCACATAACTGATAAAGGACTTGTGTAAAGAATATGTAATTAATGTTTACAACTCAATAATTATACAAATAACCTAAGAAATAAATGGACAAAAGACTTCAGTAGACATTTCATTAAAGAAGATACAAGAATGACTAATAAATGCATGAAAAGATGTTCAATGACATCATTAGTCATTAGGGAGTTGCTAGGCAAAAACATGATGATATATCATTACACCATTAAAAAGCCTACAATCAATAAGAAGGATGATAATTATTGGCAAAGATGTGAAAAAATGGAAACCCTCTTAAATTACTGATGAAAAGATATAATAGTGCAGCTAATTTGAAAGCAGTTGGACCATTTCTCAAAGTAGTAAACCTACAGTTACCACATGACCCAGTAATTCCATTCCTAGGCCTCAGTTCAGTCGCTCAGTCGTGTCTGACTCTTTGCGACCCCATGAATCACAGCATGCCAGGCCTCCCTGTCCCTCACCATCTCCTAGAGTTCACTTAAACTCACATCCATCGAGTCGGTGATGCCATCCAGCCGTTTCATCCTCTGTGGTCCCCTTCTCCTCCTGCCCCCAATCCCTCCCAGCATCAGAGTCTTTTCCAATGAGTCAATTCTTCGCATGAGGTGGCCAAAGTATTGGAGTTTCAGCTTTAGCATCATTCCTTCCAAAGAACACCCAGGACTGATCTCCTTTAGAATGGACTGGTTGGATCTCCTTGCAGTCCAAGGGACTCTCAAGAGTCTTCTCCAACACCACAGTTCAAAAGCATCAATTCTTCGGTGCTCAGCTTTCTTCACAGTCCAACTCTCTCATCCATATGTGATCACTGGAAAAACCATAGCCTTGACTAGACAGACCTTTGTTGGCAAAGTAATGTCTCTGCTTTTGAATATGCTATCTAGGTTTGTCATAACTTTTCTTCCAAGGAGTAAGCGTCTTTTAATTTCATGGCTGCAGTCACCATCTGCAGTGATTTTGGAGCCCCCCAAAATGAAGTCTGACACTGTTTCCACTGTTTCCCATCTATTTCCTATGAAGTGATGGGACCAGATGCCATGATCTTCGTTTTCTGAATGTTGAGCTTTATCAACTTTTTCACTCTCCTCTTTCACTCTCATCAAGAGGCTTTTTAGTTCCTCTTCACTTTCTGCCATAAGGGTGGTGTCATCTGCTTATCTGAGGTTGTTGATATTTCTCCCGACAATCTTGATTCCAGCTTGTGCTTCTTCCAGCCTAGTGTTTCTCATTATGTACTCTGCATATAAGTTAAACAAGCAGGGTGACAATATACAGCCTTGATGTGCTCCTTTTTCTATTTGGAACCAGTCTGTTGTTCCATGTCCAGTTCTAACTGTTGCTTCCTGACCTGCATATAGATTTCTCAAGAGGCAGGTTAGGTAGTCTGGTTATGTCCACCCAAAGAGAAGTCAAAATAGGTGACCAAAAGGAATCATACACAGATATTCATAGCAGCATTATTCATAATAGCCCCAAAGTGGGAAGAACCCAAATAGCCACAAAAATAGAGAAACAAAATGTGGCACATCCTTACAATGAATATTATCAAGCAACAAAATGGAATAAGCTTTTGGTATACGCTATTACATGCTGCTGCTGCTGCTAAGTCGCTTCAGTCGTGTCTGACTCTGCCATAGATGGCAGCCCACCAGGCTCCTCCATCCCTGGGATTCTCCAGGCAAGAATATTGGAGTGGGCTGCTATTTCCTTCTCCAATGCATGCGTGCGTGTTAAGTCGCTTCAGTCATGTCCGACTCTGTGCGACCCTATGGACAGCAGCCCACCAGGCTCCTCTGTCCACAGGATTCTCTAGGCAAGAATACTAGAATGGGTTGCCATTTCCTTCTCTGCTATGAATGAACCTCAAAAACATTATATTAATTGCAAGAAGCCAGACTTAAAAAGCCATGTATTGTATGATTCCATTTTTATGATATGTACAGAAAAATTAAATCTATGGAGAAAGAAAATGAGTTAGTGGTTATCCAGGGCTGAAGGTAGGAATGGGGATGAACCATCAATGGATACAGGGGACCTTACTGGGGTGATAAAATGTTTAAAAACTGGGTTATAGTGATGGCTACAAAGTTCAGTAACCTTACTAGAAGTCATTGAATTATAAACTTGAAGTAAGTGAATTTTATGATATGTAAATGAAAGACTTCAACATGTATCATTAAAGAGAGACACTTTAGTTGGGAACACTTGGCACTTGCCAGCCTGATCCACAACAGACAAACCAGGAGGATGGCACCCTCCCAGAGTAGACCTGAGTGCCAGGTCTACTCCTGATATAGGAGCAGCTCTGAGAGTCCAGCAGTTTTGGTTTAGTGGGGTTCTGTTGTTTTTGAACCACCACGTTTCTGAAGCATCATATGACATCTGTACAAACAAACTCCCCTAAACCAGTCAGATCAATATACGAGTAAGAGTCCCCCCATGGCCAAGAATGGATAATCAATATGTCAGACCACATTTATCTCAAGTGAGTAAAATCAGAGTGACTTGAAAGTAATGAATGATTATACTTGAGTACTAGAGCTTGTCTGCTTGAGGTTATTTTGATGATGTTTCAAATATTTATGGAAACAGGGAATCTTTCTTTTCTTAGCTTACATTTGAGTAATGACATTTTTGGTAGCATCCCCAGGAACTCCATGCCATCAGATTGTTCTTGATTCTTTGTAAGGACCCTGGGCACATACAGACTTTTGGTGAGGTCAAAACTAAAATGTGTGAGACAGTCCAGGAACATATTGAAATAAAACAGTCTATAATTTTCCTTCAAAAAATAAAACACCTTGTTCATGTGATAATTTGTTCTCTCCACTATAGTCACCCAGCATCTGATTGTTATTGATGTTGTAAAAAAAAAAAATACAGGACTTAAAATATTATAATGGGGCTTCCCAGGTGGTGTACCTCCAATGCAGGAGAAACAGGAGACACAGGTTCAACCCCTGGGTAGGAAAGATACCCTGGAGAAGGAAATGGCAACTTTGAATTTACGCCTTGCTTATAGTCTTAGAGGTCTATATTGTGAGCTCTAAGAAAAGGAACTGGGTCATATTCATCTTTGTATCCCAAGTACTTGACTAAAGATTTGAACATAGTAAGTGCTCAGCATATATTTGGTAAGTGGTGACTAAATTATTTGCCAACAAAGGTCCGTCTAGTCAAGGCTATGGTTTTCCAGTGATCATGTATGGATGTGAGAGTTGGACTATAAAGAAAGCTGAGCACCGAAGAATTGATGCTTTTGAACTGTAATGCTGGAGAAGACTCTTGAGAGTCCCTTGGACTGCAAGGAGATAAAATTACTCCATCCTAAAGGAAAGCAGTCCTGAATATTCATTGGAAGGACTGATGCTGAAGCTGAAACTCCAGTACTTTGACCACCTGATGCGAAGAGCTGACTCATTTGAAAAGACCCACATGCTGGGAAAGATTGAGGGCAGGAGGATAAGGGGATGACAGAAGATGAGATGGTTGGATGGCATCACTGACTCGATGGACATGGGTTTGGGTGGACTCTGGGAGTTGGTGATGGACAGGGAGGCCTGGTGTGCTGCGATTCATGGGGTCTCAAGAATCGGACACGACTGAGCAACTGAACTGAACAGAACTAAGTGACTTAGTCCTATTCCTTGATCAATTCTCTGCCATAATAATCAACAGCAATTTATTTCTTCATTCACTCATTCATTTAACAATATTCACCAGGTACCTACTTTCAGTTGCCCAATCCTTCCTTCTCCCCATCACGTACTCTCAGCCCTCAACAGCCACTAATCTGTTTCCTGTCTCTACAGACTGGCCTAGTCTGAACTTTCATGTTAATGGAATCACATAAAATGTCTTTTGTGTCTGATTCTTCTCATCTAGCACAGTGTTTTTGAGGGTCATTCATGTTGTAGCATGCATAAGCACTCCATTTCTTCTCATTGCCAAATAGTATTTGATGGATAGATTTACTAATTTTGATTTATTTATTCATCAATTGATGGACATTTGGGTTGTTTACACTTTGTGGCTGTAATGAATAAGGCTGCTATGAATATTTGTGTGCAAATTCTGTGTAAACATACCCTTTCACTTTCCTTGAATAGGTACCTAAAATGGAATTGCTGGGCTATATGATTACTCTAGGTTTAACATTTTGAGAAATCATCCAATTGTTTTCCAAATAAATGTTCTATTTAACATTGCCAGGAGTAATGTATGAGGGTTCTAATTTCTCCATCCCCGTGCCAACACTTGTTATTGTCTGTCTTTTTAATTTAAACACTTTTTAAAGGAAGATTAATTCAATGATGAAAACAATGCATTTCAAGTACATACATTTTGAATATATATAGAATTAGATACAAACAGATAGATCTTAATTTTGCCAAATAAATATATCACCTGTTAATGTTGTGGGGCATATTTTTGTAATTTTTTCTTAAAAAGCATTTCAAAAATCCTGATTGTGATAACACTGAATGTCCAGCTTTTATCAAATGTGAATTTAAAGAAGGGACTGTATGATCAAAAAAAGAGATATATTATAGCAAACATTACTTACTACTTATGCATGAAGCTGTTAATTGCTTCATTACATTATCTCATTTGGGCTTCCCTGGTGGCTCAGATAGTAAAGAATCTGCCTGCAATGCAGGAGACCTGGGATCAGTCTCTGGGTAGGGAAGACACCCTGGAGAAGGGAATGGCTACCCACTCTAGTATGCTTGCCTGGAAATCACATGGACAGAGGAGCCTGGTGGGCTACAGTCCATGGGGTTGGAAAGAGTTGGACACAACTGAGTGACTATCAACAACAACAAAAATTGATTGTAAGCATGTTTTATGGTATAAATGAGACTTAGAGTAAAGAAAACCATAGAATATTTGATGGTCTCTACAGAGACCACCCTGATTGGAACTGAGGGATGAAGACAGAACTATAACTTATTGTGACTGACTTTTGTAACTGCAATGTCTAACACAAATTGAATTGTCAACTGAATTGATAAGTTTTAAAAGGTCATTGTCAGAGAAGGCAATGGCAACCCACTCCAGTACTCTTGCCTGGAAAATCCCATGGACAGAGGAGCCTGGTAGGTTGCAGTCCATGGGTTCGCTAGGAGTCGAACACGACTGAATGACTTCACTTTCACTTTTCACTTTCCTGCATTGGAGAAGGAAATGGCAACCCACTCCAGTGTTCTTTCCTGGAGAATCCCAGGGACGGGGGAGCCTGGTGGGCTGCTGTCTATGGGGTCGCACAGAGTTGGACATGACTGAAGCGACTTAGCAGCAGAAGTGGACTACAGTCCTTGGGGTGGCAAAGGGGCGGGCACAACTTTAGCAACTAACCAACAGAAGTTATGGAGAAGGCAATGGCACCCCACTCCAGTACTCTTGCCTGGAAAATCCCATGGACGGAGGAGCCTGGTGGGCTACAGTCCATGGGGTCGCTAAGAGTCGGACACGACTGAGCATCTTCACTTTCACTTTTCACTTTCATGCATTGGAGAAGGAAATGGCAACGCACTCCAGTGTTCTTGCCTGGAGAATCCCAGGGATGGGGGAGCCTGGTGGCCTGCCGTCTATGGGGTCTCGAAGAGTCGGACACGACTGAAGCGACTTAGCGGCAGCAAAAGGTCATCATATTCATCAGTGATCATGTTTTATTTTAACTTTGTTCTGTTTATTCTTTAATATATCTCTCAAGTAGTTTCCTTGGACACTATTCTAGATCACTTCAATTTTTGAACAAGATCCCCATCAAGTGATTGATCACTCTAAAATAGTGAAAACAAGCAAAGAAACAGATTGTTCCTGCCTTATCTGTAAGGCTGGGTCTCCAGTGTGGATCACATTGGTAATATCCTGATTCACATTGCAAAATCATTTATCTACTTTTTGGGTTTAATCGGGATCATATTTAAATCTCTTTAAGTACTGCTCCCTTCCAAATGCTTCTTCCCAGATGCACTGCATTATTAATGGAATGGAATTAAATATAGGGGTTTTAAAATGAACCTGCTTCCAAATATATTAGACTTCATCTTCCCACTTGGACAGTCTTTTTTTCATGATACTGCTGTTTTTCACAAGTCCTTTTGCCCCTCTTCTTTATCTTCTCTTTTTTTCCATGTTGTCTAGCCAATTACTATCTCTTACAACTTAACTGGTACTCTGTTTTTGTTGCTTCTAGTATTTCAGTTAAGACCTAAGATGTGTCTAATACTGATCTTTCTAGTGTCCCTGGACGACTCCTTCTAAATGGATAAACTGCTATATATTATGATCACAGATTCTCCTCTGTCCTTTTTCTTTTCTTTTTTCTGAGCAAGGCACAGAAAAGTCACATTCCAAAGCACTGTCATTATTCATTTCCCAGCTATTCTGAATTAATTTTCCCGCCAATACAATCTATCACATTGTTTAATTAGTAGCTTTTCCTCTGTGTGTTGATGAACTTCAGCGGGAAGGGGACCCTGGTGCCACTGGCACTCCAGGTGTTTGTGCGTGGGCGTGGACCGTAGTAAAGGAGAAAGAAGAAATAAAATCTGATGGCAGATGACAAACTCTAAAACACAAATCAGCATGAGCTTACTCTTTACCTGAAATGATTTGTTCTAGGAACGAACTTACCAGGTCAGCCAAGTAATTTGTTCAACAAGAGTTTCTGGAATGAATTTTAAGGAAAACGAAATCACGGGGTATTGTCTTTAAACTACCATGTTCTGGGATTCTTCATCATCATTATCAAAAAAACTGTCAAAGAAGACACAGAATTCCTTACAGACTCTGTCTTTTGCCCTCTAGGATTTAAAATCTAAGAGTCCTTTTAGAACAACCATCACTTTTTCTTTCTTCACTTAGATGTCTATCCCTTCTTCTTTTAACCTTGAGCAAAATATTGCACATTGAAATACAGTAAGCCTCACTGTGACAGTAATCTGTGTTACCTGGGTCATTTTTCCTGATTTATCTTCTCATGGGTCAAAAATATTGAGTAGCAAAAACTGCATAGCTCCCAAAGGATTCATGTTTCACTTTCAACAATATCTGAAAGGGGTATCTAACTTGAGAAACTGACCAAGGAAGATGTTGAGAAGACACTGAACCCCCATTTTGTAAGTGCAAACTACATGGAAACCAGTGAAAAATAGCTAATGTGTATCTTGGGCTTGCTACATGTAGGCACCCTGCTAACTCAGCTTTATATGATATCTTTATGGCTCAGCGGTTAAAGCGTCTGCCTGGAATGCGAGAGACGCGGGTTCGATCCCTGGGTTGGGAAGATTCCCCTGGAGAAGGAAATGGCAACCCACTCCAGTACTCTTGCCTGGAGAATCCTATGGACAGAGGAGCCTGGTAGGCTACAGTCCATGGGGTCGCAAAGAATCAGACACGACTGAGTGACTTCACTTCACTCACACTTAATCCTCACAACAGTCCTATAGGTTAAGTATTACCATCCCCGTCTAACAGTGGGTAAAGAAAACTGAGTCTTAAGTAACTAACCCGAGGTTGGAAGGCTGGTGCTACCGGACCTAGTGGGTAAAGACTCGGGGGTGGTGCTAAATACCCTACACCGAATAAGACAGGCTCCACAACAAAGAACTATTCATCCCAAACTGTCAGTAACGCTGAAGTTGAGAGACCTGTTCCTGGACACCGAATTTTAGTTAACCTTAGAAAGGATGAGGAAGGTGATAATAGCAGTTTCGCTAGTAAACTTTTAGTCATTATACAGAAACAGGATAATTCAGATTCAGGTTGCCCCGATGTTTTCTTCAGACTGCTCTAGTGTGTTCTGTGAGGTCTGTTTCTTGTTTCTGGATGCATATTCCTGGATTTTGGTTTCTCTCAGGCAGTTGCTCAATGTGCAAGCTTTGAAAGTAAAGCCTTTTATCACGGATTCCTGTGACAGTCTTGACTTTCTTCCAGTGTGTTCTGCAAAATACTGCAGAGCTGTCTCTACACTGAGTTTATCAAGCCTAGGATCTTTCTAGTGGCTATTTTCTTTCTTTTTTTTTTTTTTTTCGTATTTTTTTTTAACTGGAGGGTAATTGCTTTACAATATTGTGTTGGTTTCTGCCATACACCAACATGAATTAGCCACAAGTATACATATATCCCCTCCCTCCTGAAACCCTCTCCTATTTCCCGCCCCGTCGGATCCCTCTAGGTAGTCAAAGAGCACTGGGTTGAGCTCCCTGTATCACATAACAAATCCCCACTTGCTATCTCTTTCACATATAGTGATATGTATGTTTCCATGTTATTCTCTCAATTCATCCCGCCTCTCCTGCCTGCACGGTGTCCACAGTTCTGTTCTCTATGTCTGCATCTCCACTGCTGCTCTGCAAATAGGTTCAACAGTACCATCTTTCTAGATTCCATATGCATGTGTTAATATACAATATTTGTCTTTCTCTTTCTGACTTACTTCACTCTGTACAATAGGCTCTAGGTTCATCTACCTCATTAGGACTGACTGAAATGTGTTCTTCTTTATAGCTAAGTAATATTCCATAATATGGAAATTACTTTAAAAACTAGGAATAGGACTATCACATGAACCAACAATCCCACTACTGGGCATATATCCTGAGCCAAACATAGTTGAAAGAGGATCAAATACCCCAACTTTTGTTGCAGCACTTTTTATAATAGCTAGGATACAGTGGCCATTTTCTGTTTGCTTGTTCTGAGCCATTGGGTGGTGGGTAGCTGTAAAATCACTTGAAGAGAATATTTTCCCAGCATAGTGTCTGTACTTAAAACCTATCTTGCATTTGGGCAATGCCGTATTACAAACAGCCTCCAGATGAACATCCTGGGACAACACTGTGAAATCTTGTGTCAGTTTCATTTGGGCCAGCCTTATATGCCATCCGTAATATGATCCTTCCCCCACGACACGTTTCTTAACAGAGCTGTTCATAGACAACAGATCAGTATTGCAGACTTGGAAGATTATTTCAATATGACTTAGAAAAGGCATGACAGTGTGATCTGAGTCACTATACATCTTTCTATACTTTGCCTACTGGAGTGGAAGCTCCTTGAGAGTAGGAACTGAAGTTTTTGAAGGTCATGTGCAGACTTAAATGTAGTAGAGCTCTAGGAACATTTAATAATAACAGTATTTCCATCAGACAATTATCAGATATTCCTTTCTGATTATTTTTATAACAGTTTGGGGCATTTAGATAAAAGAAATATGATGACAGCTTGAAGGGGATTCAGAATGAAACAATAAAAATGAGTGAATGGTTAGGGACAAAAGGGAATCAGTTATGTGCTGGCTAAACAAGAATGGAAGAAAGAAAGGCCAATGAAAAATGAAAGGCATGTGTGCCAAGCAGCAAACTGCTTAGCTATTGATAGGTTATTTAATAGACAGCTACCACCTCTGGAGCCGTATATTTTGGGATTAACTGAGCTTTCTTTTGCCCTCTCTACAGTTGAACTCCCTTGCCCCAATTCTAATTTAATTGCTCCACAAGGAATCGTTCACTGAAGTTGGTAGGAGTCAAGGCATTACCCAAGATTTTGTGAGGATACACTTCTTTACTGTTTTTGAAAGACTTGACATCACTCCAAAGCTAGTGAAAATAATTTTTTTCTAATAAGAATTTTAGTTCTCTCACTCATTCCCATAGAATCTTGAAGGGATTGTGGACCATGTGATATAAACATGAAGAATGTGGTCAAGAAGAGAAGAGATACCGTGTCAGTAACTATCTTGGAGAACAGATAGCTAAGACTTGGAGAAATGAATTCTGCCCTATTGGCCAAGGATCTGCATCTCTGTGTTGATTTAAGCACATCCAAAATACTGTGGAATTCTGAGCTCCATATTATAAAATGGGTATTGACATCAAAGAAGGAGAACTCAATGGCACCCCACTCCAGCACTCTTGCCTGGAGAATCCTACGGACGGAGGAGCCTGGATGGCTGCAGTCCATGGGGTCGCTAAGAGTTGGACACGACTGAGCGACTTCACTTTCACTTTTCACTTTCATGCATTGGAGAAGGAAGTGGCACCCCACTCCAGTGTTCTTGCCTGGAGAATCCCAGGGATGGGGGAGCCTGGTGGCCTGCCGTCAATGGGGTCGCACAGAGTTGGGCATGACTGAAGCGACTTAGCAGCAGCAGCAGCCAAAGAAAAACTGATGGAAAAATTATAACCACCTTGAATGCCTTTGTCAGAAGAACAGTCAGACAAAATGGAACTTAAACTCTTCCATAGAATAAAGAACAGTGGTCAATGGGCAGGAGTTTCAGCAAGATAAATTTCTGATTAACCTAAGGGAGAAATAACCAATAACAGGCAGTACCATAATGGAAAGACAGATTGTACAGAGTGGTGGTCATTTGAAGGATCAAGCTGAAACTGAATGATTATCTGTTAGATTCATAAATGATATATATGCATAGGTAGAGATGGACTAAATATCATTAATTTTTTATTTTTAATTGGAGTATAATTGCTTTAGAATGTTATGTTAGTTTCTGCTGTACAACAACATGAATGAGCCATAAGTATACATATATCCCCTCTCTCTTGAGCTTTCCCCCTGCCCCAAACCCCTCTAGGTCATCACAGAGCACTGAGCTGAGCTCCCTGTGCTAACAGCAATTTCCCACTAGCTATCTACTTTTATACATGGTATATGTGTCAATGCTACTTTCTCAGTTCATCCCATCTCTCCTTAACCTGCTGTGTCCACAATTCTATTCTCTACATCTGCATCAATATTCCTGTCTTGCAAATAGGATCATTTGTACCATTTTTCTAGATTCCATAAATATACGTTAATATATGATAGTTAATTCTTTTCTAATGATAAGGTCCTTTAATTGCATTGAGCAGATTTATTTTGCAATTAAACCTAAATAAATGATTGATAGACATTCATTTGTTGCCTACACACATTTATCCATGTTTTGCTCCTACGGAAATGCATTAGGATTAGTTATATATGGGGGAGCCATACGGGGACATAAATCCTCAGTTTTTCTTCTAAAATACTTATTAAATCTCACCACCACACCCATATATACAACTTTTATCTCCACTCTCTCTCTCTTAATTCTGCTTTCATCAGTTCTCCCCTGGATTCTTGCAATAGCTTCTGAATTAGTTTTCTGCATATTTTCTCCCTTTCAACCCATCCTCCCCAATATTACCAAACAAATTCAGGGAGATAGTGAAGGACAGAGAAGCCTGGCATGCTGCAGTTCATGGGGTTGCAGAGAGTTGGACATGACTTGGCGACTGAACAACAGCAGCAACAACAACCAGTATGACAGATTTGGCCCAGTGGGCCCCTCCGTTAATACATGCTGATGGCTTCCATCTGCCCATAGCACACAGCTTCTGAACACAGCACTGGAGGTCCCTGCTCCGGAACCCTGCCTCTCACACCTGCTTATCTACTGCTGTCCTTCCACTGGAAATGTTTCCTCCAGCAGTCATCTGGATCAACTGTAATCTCTGCAGAGGAAATGTTACCCTACATTTTTAAGACTTTGTAAATAACGTTTCAACAGTTTTGAATGCCCTTCTCCAACTCTGTCCACATTGCCCAACTTTATTTTGTAGTCATCAAACAATGATCCTTTAAAAAACAAGCTCCCTATATAATTACTCTGTTTCATCTCTCCAACCATTTATTTTCAAGACTACCAAACTAAGATAGAAAAGAAGAAATAAACACAGTTATTTAGTTGAACTGTGTTCCATACAACCTATTTCTTGATAAGTTCTCTTTGATTTCCTGCATTCTTGAGTATAAAGTCTAGTACCTATTTTTATCACTGTGTTTTGAACATTTTATTAAAATGTGCTGTTCTCCATGGTAATTATCAGATTTTTTTCATACTTAAGAACTGTGGTAATATAGTATTCTTTCTTATGAAAAACAATTACCAACTCATAAATATTAATCTTATTTTCCTTTTGCCATGTATTATACTTCCAAGAGCCCTGATCAAATGCAGAGTATGCCTTCTGATGTCAGCCTAGTGAAAATGCCTCTGCCTCTAAAATACTAAAAACAGGCTATTTTGCATATACAAAATGGACAGCACACAATTTTATTTACAGTGTGTCCAGTTACACAGCATTCATCATCCTTGATATGTAATTTGTATAATATATTTCACTGGTGGTATGTGAGTGCTCTGTTATGTCTGATTCTTTGCAAGCCCATGGACTGTAACCCACCAGGCTCCTTTTTCCAAGCAAGAAGATTAGAGTGGGTTGCAATTTCCTATTCCAGGGAACCTTCCTGACCCAGAGATTGAACCCGTGTCTCCTGAGTTGACAGGCAGATTCTTTGCCACTGTGCCACCTGGAAAGCCCGTGTACATTTCAAGTACATTTTAAATACAAACCTTTGCATAGTGCACATTTAAAAATGGATTTGGCATCCTTTATGTAAAACCACACACAGGTGTCATACTCTTTGGTAACCTACCATAAAAGAAATTCCATAAAGATGAATTTAGTCTGATAACTGGAACCCCCAATAGTACATAATCATAATCCAAGCTTTAATGCAATACTGTTTAGGAATTGAGTTGGCACCAGGGAGACTAAGTCTTCAGTCAATATTTGAAAATTAGAGCTGTTGTGTGAAATGAAGTGCTAACCTGGAGAGCTGCCAGGTGCTGAAAGCCCGCATGCAGGAGCCATAGCTGAGAAAATAGAGTTTCCAAAAGAAGCCAATCAGAGGATCCAGAGGAAAGCTTGTCTCGTTATCATGTCATGGAAAGGCTTCGTGTCTGAACGCAATCCTTTTCTTGCTGTCTTTCCCTTTCTGTCCATAGATTCTTTAGCCCAGAGTTCCTGTTTCCCTGAGTGAATTTATGATTTACTGTGAGCAGCTCTTTGGAGCCAAGGAAGAAAAGAAAGACACGATTAGTTTTTAGACAGTAGTGGCCGGGGACTTGGTTTTTCTGTTAAGTGCCACGTCATTGTACAAGATGCAGAAACAAAACAAACCGAAAGTGTAAAAACCAAGTCTGTTTTAGAATCGGTACAGCCTGAGACTAACGATGTGACCAAAGCTAAAGATTCAGATGAAAATATTGAACACACTTTCCAAAGGAAGTGGGTTCCTTTGGAAAGGAACATATGTACACATATGTGTACACATATGTGCATGTGTGTACATGCACATATGGGTATTGTGCACATACACTTTCTCTCCCCTCCAGTACAAAGTCTTCATCTCCTTTTCCTCTTAAGTACCTTTGTACTTAAACGCTGAAGTACCGCAGATCATACGTCTTCTTGGGGAAGAGATCAGAGATGAGACACTGATATTGTCTCAATCTCAGTTCAGCAAGGAAAATAGCCCATGCTTGGTAATTCAGTAGTGAAAGTGAAGTCGCTCAGTCGTGTCCAACTCTTTGCAACCCCATGGACTGTACCTGCCAGGCTCCTCCATCCATGGGATTTTCCAGGCAAAATTACTGGAGTGGGTTGCCATTTCCTTCTCCTGGAATTACAGACAGAAATGTTGGAGGAACCAAACAGCGAAACAGGGAACTTTAAGACAACTCAGAGATCAACAGCAGCAAAAAGCAGCTATAATCCCAAAGGCTGAAAGATATGGGGACAAGATCTTAGAGAGTGGCCTTTGCAGTGGAAATTTAAAATGAGACTTCCCTGAAGCAGGGACCATGGAAGGAGATGCTTTTTGACAGGAAATGAATATCTGGGGAGACACAGTCCCTGTCAGGTGCTAGACAGGGCTTGGGAAGGGCTGAGGTGGGGCAGGAAAGAAGTTTCCCTTCTCTTACCCTCCATTCTCCTTCCAGTGCCTCCCACTGGCCAAACTTGGCTGGAAGCCAAGGGCAAGGAATCCTGGAAAATGTATTTTTGGGGGTTCGGCCCCCTAAAATGCAGAACAGAACTGCAAAGGTAGAACAGAGCTGAGAACAAACTGGCAAATCACTGCCAAAGTTGAAAACCCAATCAGAATGAATTCTTATAAATGGGTAGGATGGCAAGAATTTGATTTACAGTTTTCTTTCCCTAATACTGCCTTTTGATGTAGAAAGTTTAATCTCATAGAGAAAGACTAAGACACAGGGATAAGCAATACAGAGTTAACCTTCCTCCCTGTGACAATCTTCTGGCCACGATGAGTTCCTGAACTCCTAAATCAGCCTACCTGGCAAGTTTTGAACAAAATTCACAATGTGCTATGTGAGATGGAGGGGATGGTGAGGAGGGAATGGGGGATTCCGTGGGGGAGTCAGTCGACATAAGCTCAAAAATGAAATGTCAAATTATGCAAGACTTCACAAAATGAAGTGTTCCGTTCTACTGTCTAGACTAAGGGCTTAAAGAACAAACAAACAAAAAAGAAATTCCCAGAAAAGAAGAAAGCAAGACTGCGTAGGAAAGATCTCATACAGGAGAAGGTTTCTGAGCTGTGTTAAAGAAGCACATTAAGTTAATATAAGAGGAGAATAAAATGTTAGATTTTCTATATTCTAGGTAAACTTTAAAAAGTAAAGACAGGAATGAAGCTGGTCTTTTTTTTTTGAGTCAACGTGGTAGTCATCCTGATTGGAAAAAAGGATATGAACTTGGGAGCTTGAAGGTAATTGAATATTTGCATGGAGTTAGAGGATTAGTAGAAAGACTAAAACATCACATAAGTTAGCAGCTTTTTATTTTTATGGTTTTGCTTCTCCCAAACACAAACATCAGTAACTGTGGCTATGATTCAGAGATGGGGAGGCAAGTGGTATTCAGTTCAGTTCAGTTCAGTCGCTCAGTCGTGTCCGACTCTTTGCGACCCCATTGCAGCACGCCAAGCCTCCCTGTCCATCACCAACTCTTGGAGTTCACTCAAACTCACGTCCTTCGAGTCAGTGATGGCAAGTGGTATTACTACCACATTTTTCCCCACCCTTCTCTCCCATATAGAGAATCATGGATCTAAGGTATCTTCCTGCACAATCAACTTCATTTTTTCCCAAAATATGTGTCATACTGACCTTAAGAAGCTTTAAAATAGATAACCAACTACAACCTACTGTATAGCACAGGGAACTCTGTTCAATATCCTGTAATAACCTAACTGGGAAAATAATTTGAAAAAGAATAAATACATGTATATATAAAACTGAATCACTCTGTTGTATACCTGAAACCAAAATAACACTGTTAATCAATTATGGTCCAATATAAAATAAAAATTAAGAAAAAGAGATGCTTTGCAGAATTGATGGATGAGTAGATAAAGCAAGTATAGTAAAGCAATCACTTTTCAACTTTATGTTTGAAATTTTTCATAATAAAATTTGGGCTAAAACAAGCACAGGAGAGAAACACTCTGTTTCTTCCTTGGAAAAATACCAGTTAAGAAATTCTTTGTATAATCTCCTTATGGCACTTTAAATGTGTTCCTCTTTCCCTTAGCCATTCTTCAACCCTACGGTGAATTCTCCTACCATAATCGACTATATTTGTACATATTTGTGTGGGTCTTGCCTCCATAGATAGTGAACAGTTTCTATAAGAAGAACAGGGGTGGCTTTTACTTATATTTACTTTCTGAGTGATTAGCAATACTCTCTACTTTTTCTTTAATGTCTTATGAGACCCCAAATTATTAAATTGCTGCAATCAGCAAAGAATTTGTAATTCATCAGATATGTACATTAAAAAATTTCCCTTACTAATCAATATATTTGATAGTAATTAAAATGAAATTTTAGCTCCTATGGAGTACATTTTTTTCACTACTTTTTATTCCTGTATATTATTTACTATATGGTAATAGCAGTAGACAGAGTTTGCCTGTTTCTATTAAATACTTCAATTTATCCTATGAACATGAGTTTCATTTTTAGGATGGAATGCATTCTTTTTACTATAGTACAAGAACAGGTGCAGTAAGTCTGAAATGAAAATGGTATATTTTATGAATAGGTAATAATATCCAAAGGCTTCCCAGGTGGCTCAGTGGTAAAGAATCCGCCTGCCAATGTAGGAGTGGCAAGAGACTTGGGTTCGATCCCTAGTCTTAGGAAGATCCCCTGGAGGAGGAAATGGCTAACCCCCTCCAGTATTCTTGCCTGAAAAATTCAATGGACAGAGGAGCCTGAAATGCTACAGTCCATAGGATTTCAAAGAATCAGACACGACTGAGCAATTGAGCACAATAATATCCAAAGACAGATTTATTACCAAACAACATCCAGATTTAAAAGTTATATAAATAAAATATCCAGTTTCTACCAATGTCCTACTATCTAGAATCATGCGGACTTGACTCTACATCAAATTTGGCAATTCCATGGACTGATTTAAAATAGATTCCAATTACCTAAGCAAAACATTCAAAGTCAGTTATTCAGCTAGACGGAAAGGAAAGCAAATACTCATTTGAGAAGTCTGACCTCACAATCAGCCATCAAACAGAAGTACACATTTTCACACTTATAATTTAGAATATATTGAAAAGGGTGAGGAAAGTTAGACATCATTTAGCTCCATTCAGATTTCTAGGCTTCTTACAAATGCTCTGAGTTGATCAATAGGAGAGACTGAACTATTTATCTGCATATCCACAGTGCCTGTTATATGATAAAAGGGGCAAATTTACTCAGTTTGCAAAATAATTTTCCTGAACTCCAAGCTCCGAGATATTATCCTTTTTCTTCCCACTCAAGCCAACTATGATAGGCAGAATAAAGATCTCCCAAGGTCTACGATTCCCTGGTGGCGCAGCCATAAAGAATCTACCTGCAATGCAGTAGAAGTGGGTTTGATCCCTGAAACAGGAAGATCTCCTGGAGAAGGAAATGGCAACCTTCTCCAGTATTCTTGCCTGGGAAAGCCCATGGACAGAGGAGCCTGACTGGCTACAGTCAAAAGTTGGACATGACTGAGTGACTAAACAAAAACCAAAGATGTCTATAGCCTAATTTCCAGAAACTGGAAATTTGCTGTCTTACATGGCAAAAGGGACTTTGCAATGTGATTAAGTTAAGGAATTTGAGATGGAGAGATTATTCTGGATGATCCAGGTGAACTCAATCTATCACAATGGCTTTATAAAAGCAAAAAGTTTATAGTCAGAGAAGGAGATGTGATGATGGTAGAGATCAGAGAGAAACACATTTGAAGGTGCAACACTGTTGGCCTTGAAGATGGAGGAAGGGGCTGTGAGCCAAGGAATGTGGGCAACCTCTGGAATATGGAGCATACAAGGAAACAGACTGTACCTTAGAGCCTCTAGGAGGATGCACCCTATCAACAACCTGCTTTTAGGATCTCTGACTTCTAGAACTGAAGATAAGATGTGTGTCTTAATTCAAGTTTGTGGTGGCTTTTACAGCATCAACAGGAAATTAACACACCAACCATCTTGAACGTAAATGACACTTTCTGCATCTGCCCTATCAATCATGGTCACTCTCACTCCACCTCCACCTGCGTTCCTGGCTCTTGTCTTCTCAGCACTGTCTTTACTAGTAACCGATAGTGTTGATGTTGCCAAACCCAGTGATCACTTTTTGGCCCTTTTCTTACTTGACTTTTGAGAAGCATTTAGCAGGAAACTTCTCCTCACCTGGGTTTTCTATTAATTGGAATCTGGTTTGCAGTGGTATTACTTCCCTCATTTTCCTTCTATTAATAGCAATGAGATACATTAGGCAGCTTCTCACATGGCTCCCAGTGACCCCCACCTCTTTGTATTAACGTCACATGATATACCCTCTCCTTGAGTGTATGCTGAACCTAGTGACTTGTTTTTGATGAGTAGACATGTCCAAAGTGATGGGATGTTAGTTCTAAAAGTAGTTAAAGAAGATAGTGACTTCCATCTTGCTATAATCTCTTGTCTTGTTGCTCACTTGCTCTCATGCAGCCAGCTGCCATGAGAGCCACTCTATAGAGAGGCCCATTTGGCAAGGAGTTGATGGAGCCCTTTGGTCAACAGAGAGGAGCTGAGGTTCACAGTGCAACACTGTGGAGGAACTGAATCCTGCCGCCAAGCACAGAAGTGACTTTGGAATTAGATCCTCCATCACTTGAGCCTTGAAATGAAACTACAGCCCTGAATATACCTGAGTTGTTGCCTTGTGAGAAAACTTAAGACAGGTGCACCCAGCTAAGCTGCAATCAGATTCTTAACCCACACAAACTGTGAGATAGTAAATGTTTGCCATTTTAAGTCATTCATTTTGGGGGTGATTTGTTACACAACAGTAGATAACTAATACAGGTTGGTCATAAAGAGGATATACCTAGACAGGAAGAAGGCAAAACTCTTAATTATGTAACCAGACCTCAGAGTTAAAAACTAAACTGTGAGGCCCCTTAACACGAAAAGTGGTGTTTCTTAAGAATCTCAGATCAGAGCACAGTTTAGGGGTCAGAACAAGACTCAGGGCTTAACTCACCACTAATTTACTAAGTGTTCTCATTGCCCACTTCAGTGGCCAAAATCTGTGGACTTTTACCATTATGCTCAGCTGGTAGAGATTCAGTTCTGCTTTTACAGCTCCTTCTGTTTCCAGGCAACCACCTGACCACTCTTCTTTTTAACAGCTTCTGCTTGCACGTGATGTTGGCTGCCTCACAGATCCTGCAGCCTGCCGTCTCTCTGTGTTTGTCAACTCCAACACCTCTTACTAGTCTGCTAGGGTAGCCATATGAAGACTGGTTTAAACAGCAGGTTTATTGTCTCACTGATCTAAAGGCTAAAAGTCTGAGATCAAGGTATCCACAGAGTTAGTTTCTTGTGAGGGCTGTGAGACAGAATCCATTCCACACCTCTCCCCTAACCTTCTGGTGGTTTTCTTACAATCTTTCATGTTCCTGGCCTTCTAGAAGCATAACCTTGATGTCTGCCTTCATCTTAACACAGGGTCTGTATCTAAATTTCCCCATCTTATAAGGCCACCCATCATATGGGATGGGGGCCTCCTCTAGGATGACCTCATCATAACTAATTATATTGGCAATGACTCGATTTCCAAGTAAGGTCACATTCTGAGGGAGTTAGAAGTTCAATGTATGAATTTGTGGGGAAGCACAAAATTCAACCCATAACAATACCCGTGGCCACCTCTCTCGATATAACCCCTGACTCCTGGAAAAGGGAGTCCTACCAGTCATTCAGTCATTTCTGACCCATTTGAGTAAGGTTCTCACAGCAGGACTTTCTTTCAGAATCTAGGCTGGTCAGGGGGAAAATACGTGGCCCAGAACATGCTCTTCTATGTATCTGGTGATAACCACCTTGGGTGTTTCCTCGGCAGTGAGCTGGGAGAGATAGTCACTTTGAAAGGACCTTCAGAATAAACAGTTGGGAAGTCCTAGGTCTCAGTCTTCCATTAAAGTTTCTGACATTATTATTTCCCAGTTTAATCCACCCTTCTGGTACTCAATATTAAGTGATTTAAACCTTAGTTCCTTAGGCCTTTGTTCTCAGGTCTAAACTCTTTTTTTTTCTTAATATTTTGCTTTTGGTGACTTTATCCAAACCCATGGCTTCAACTGTCACTAGAGACTTCCCAATCTATTCCCACAACCTAAGCCAGTGGGTTGAGGACATTTATTCAACTTCTTGCCTGACTTCTCTGCCTGGGTGTCGCACAGGTACACTCAACAGGCCTAAGCCTGAATTTGCCAGCTCATGTCCCAAAAAATATGCCTCTCTGGCACTCACCTTATTTTGGTATCCTTAGCCCCTCAAGAGAGAATACTGGCAGTGCCTTCTTCTCATCAGGCACCCTGACACATTTAACCAGCTACCAAGGTCTGTGACTGCTTCTCCCTAAATACTTCTCATATTTTTTCCCTCATCACCATTCCCACTGTTGACACCTAAGTTCTGGGCGTCCTCACTTCCTTTTTGTTGATATTAAATCTCAGTGCAGCTCTTAGAACATTATTTTTTAAAGTACAAAAGTTATCTCATTATTTCCCTGTATAAAGTCCTTTCATAATACTTGACAGATTAGGGTTAAATTTGAAGCATTAAAAAATACCCAATTTCTAGGACTCTGCCTACTTATTGAGCCCTTCATCTCCTGACTGCATGCTAGGAATATTCCCTGCAAGACATTAATAAATAGACCATATCAAAAGAATTTTGTGATCAAACGTGGTCTAGTCTTGTCCATCCTCAACACCCCAACCATGAATTTGATTTAGACTTATATTTGCACTTACATTAGCATTTTTTTACATCCCTACCAAATCTTGTAGGTCTTATTATCGGAGTCCTTCTACATTGTGCTATAATAATCAATTTACTTGATTTGTCTATTATTAGAAAATAAATACCTTGAAGGCAGAATTTATTTTGCTTTATGACCTCAGAGCCTAGTGATGTGCTCAATAATTTATTGTTAAGTGAATGTATAAATATATTAGATGCTGTAGTGAGCACACAGCAATTTTTCCCATTAAAGAATCACATTGAACCAAACACATTATTTTATAAATAACAGTGGAAACAGTGGCTGACTTTATTTTGGGGGGGCTCCAAAATCACTGCAGATGGTGACTGCAGCCATAAAATTAAAAGACGCTTACTCCTTGGAAGGAAAGTTATGACCAACCTGGATAGCATGTTAAAAAGCAGAGACATTACTTTGCCAACAAAGGTCCATCTAGTCAAGGCTATGGTTTTTCCAGTAGTCATGTATGGACATGAAAGCTGGACTATAAAGAAAGCTGAGTGCCAAAGAATTGATGCTTTTGAACTGTGGTGTTGGAGAAGACTCTTGAGAGTCCCTTGGACTGCAAGGAGATCCAACCAGTCCATCCTAAAGGAGATCAGTCCTGAGTGTTCATTGGAAGGACTGATGTTGAAGCTGAAACTCCAATACTTTGGCCACCTGATGTGAAGAGCTGACTCATGTGAAAAGACCCTGATGCTGGGAATGATTGAAGGCAGGACGAGAAGGGGATGACAGAGGATGGGATGTTTGGATGGCATCACCAACTCAATGGACATGAGTTTGAGTAAACTCCAGGAGTTGGTGATGGACAGGGAGGCCTGGCACGCTGCAGTCCATGGGGTCACAAAGAGTTGGACACAACTGAGCAACTGAACTGAGCAGATAGTTCTGAGGTAGATATCTGTTACTCATAAATTGCAAGGGTCTGAGGTAGGGAGAGATATATCTTGATGGAGCTGACGTCTGAAGATGAATTGAAGACACTAGTCAATATGCAAACCAGGTAAGAAATGATGGTTCACAAGTCTATCCCTATGAAAGAGTCATTCCTTCATCCTCCTACCAAATGAGACTTTGCTTTCATTTTAAAGAAGTAGCTTTTACAATTTCAAACAATAATTTTTCAAGTCTAATCATTTGGTGAGAAAACCCTACAGGCTGAGAAAGACTTGGTGGAAGAGCTTCTTAAGCTTGTTAACGATGGGAAAGACTGCTTCGTAAAATAATGAGTTCCTCATCACTCAAGAGGCTCAGACAAGTTGGATGACCCACTCCAGGGGTATGTTTTAGAAGGTGTTTCCACACTGGATGGAAGGAGAACTAATATTGCATAATGTCAATTCCAAACATGAATTCTACTATTCCATCATTTTTTGTCTAATAGTTATCAATGAAATTCGCTTTTTTCAGATCTCAATGAGAGAACACAGCTTGGATATAATCATTTTACTCCTTAAAGCCTATATTTGTCAGGCTTCATATCACATGGTACAGAATATACCTATAATTTCCTTTTATCTGTATATTAAATTTCTCAAAATTTGTTGACTTTTTTCTTCCACCTTTGACACTCTTTACTGATTAAAATTAATTTTAGTTCTTTTTACAGTGGGTTTATGTACTGAAGTGACTTAGCATATATAAGTGCATGCACTGGAGAGAGGGAGAGAGACAGAAGCGTTCTTGTCTCTATGGAGTTGAATAGCAAGAGAGATTTATTTTTATTCCTCTCAAACACTTGGTCAAAAGGGTTATATTTGCAGCAGATTAGGAGGGTTAACAAGGGACTTGAATTTTGAAGTGCCATTCATCTTGAAGTAGCAAGCGCCCTGTCTCCTATAAATGGAATGTCATGTTATTTTTAGATGAGGCTTTTGCCAAGAGGATCCAGGACACGGTGAACAATGTTCCATCTGATTAGTGACCTTACTTAAACATGTGAATGGCTGTGGTTCCTTAACATTATTTGCAATAAGTCTGTGGCAAGCCTATTTTCTTAGTGAGGGTACACAATTTAGATCATAAATTTATAAGATGGGGGGAAGCCATTTGAATAATGCAGTTTCTTGTTTACTAATAACAGAACACAGAAGTTGGAGATGAGAGTTCTACTACACTTGAGTTAGGTAGGGCATCAAGGCATATTTTCAACCCAAGATCTCTTAAAGGATTCTCACTGACATCTGTGTTGCAACATCTCCTAAATCCAGATCTGCTCATCCTGAAGTCAGAGTCCAAAGGCCAGCCATTTAAGCAGATCACCCCCAACACCAATAGACCTAGGATTAAAAAGGAGACACAGAATATTATGTAAGAACAAAATAAGCATTTGCTATTTTGTTACACCACTTGACTCAAGAACACCATGTTATGGAAAACTACCCCTAAGCAGTCGGTGATTGGGATGCATATGAGTATGTACGAGGGGAATCTATGTGCAAATAGCCTTATATGCCTATAACTCTCTGTCATTATGGAAGAAGGTTCTGGAAGGTTTGCCTGCTAGACTATAAAAGTTGCACTTGGGGCTAAAAAAAAATGTGCCATTGGGTTTTCTTATCTAGATTCTCCTTTTCTAAAAAGCTTTTTGTGAATGGACCATACAATAAACAGTATCATTTTATTGATAAGTTTTAAAAACTAGAAAATTTTCAAATTAAATTCCATTTCTTTCTTGGATTCCCACTTTTATTCTCCCAAACTCTCTGATGCTAGGGCTTAAATACAGCTCCTAAATTTAAACAGAGGACTAATTCATACAAATCACTACACTAAGGCATGTACTAGAGGGTTTTTCTTTGAATGGACAATGCTCTCCTCTCCAGAGTGAAGTCCCATGATATCCTTCAGGAAGAAGGAAAATAACCTATTCTTTATCCTACACAAAACTTACAGTCAGCTGGGGCTTATTAAATTTAAATGGCAAGTAAAGTCACCTCATGGAGAACAGCCACATATCTAGGTCCACCAGTTCTATCAGAGGATACAAAAGGAATTAGAGAACCCTGAAGTCCCCTACTGCAGGATTGGTAAAAAGATGCTCAGTGACTGCATCAGTATCATCTGGGGTATCACAGATTTCTTAGGCTACCCCAATCACACTGAGTCATTTTTCTAGGTGTGAGGACCAAGAATTTGCATAGGTAGCAAGTTACTTGCATAGTCCTTATTCTAAAAAATTTTGGAAAGCACTACCGTGGTGGCCAATCTTCAACTAGATCCCTCTTCCATAATAGGGACTGAAACACAAATGAACAAGTGGTTGAATAGGAGTCCAAGTTCCCTAAAACTTTTAAATTCTCTTGAAATTTAGATGTGTGTGTGTGCTTAGCCATGTCTGACTCTTTGCAGCTCCATGTAGCCCGCCAGGCTCCTCTCTCCGTGGAATTTTCCAGGCAAGAATACTGGAGTGGGTTGCCATTTCCTCCTCCAGGGGATCTTCCTGACCCAGGGATCAAACTCACATCTAAACAGTACTCTGCTTTTAATAGACTCTCCTAACTGGCCTCTGTGCCGATCACCTGGTGATCTCCCAGTTCCAGAAGCCATCTTCTCACATTTTGGAAACCACTGGGCTACTATGGACATTACAACTCCTCAGACTCAACCAGCTACTTAGAATCTAAATTTTTCTTTGTGGCTACTTCCTTTCCCACATAGCAGTGGACTTTGCTACATGTTTTATGAGCATGATATAGAGTCAGGGTTTAGCCCTTTTGTTCAATGAGTGTGCCCTCTGCAATTTAGGACCCCAGATCTACTGAAACCAGGAAATAGCCAGACAGGTTACTCCCAAGAGGAATGTTTATATCTGTTTTCAAATATTAGGCATTAACCTAAGCTTCTTCCCTTGGGAATCATTTCAAAGAGAAAGAGCATTTGAAATCCTTTGAGGTTCCCTTGTATCTAATCAACATATCATACAAAAGCAAATTCCATTTCATAGGCTGCAATCACAAGAAAAGGGTGGCTAGAACTCAATTAATTAACTCATGAGACATGTCTCTTTAAAAAAAGAAATGAAGCCAGTTGCTATCACAGAAATCCCAGAAACCATGATAAATAGTGTTACAAAATATTTCCTGTGCTGCTTTGCTTTGGAATTTCAGCGCTCTCCCTTGCTTTCATTCAAGTGAATCAAACACAAAGAAAGGACAATGCAGATAATTAACCTCAGGAGAACACTGGCCTGGGATATGATGTCATCTCTGTCATGAAGATCTCTGATTGAGAAAAGTAACTGAACAGGGCAGCATGGCACCACGTGTAACCTATCTGTAGTGGTTGTTCTCCTGATGTCCCTTCTCTTGGTCACCCTGGAGGCTTTTGTGACACAAGCAGCAGCTACTGTGGGGTAATTATGTGGTCGTTATATAAAATGGACTAATGCCAGCCCAGCACATTGCATGAAAGGACTGGTTGTGTTCCTTGTTAAGTGTTTTTGTCAAGCTGACCATGCCCTTTATTTGTCTCAAACACAACATGCTTATTCTGCCCCACTCTACTCTATTCACCCTGCAAATTTATGAGGCTCTATTAATCTTCTGCCCTGCTGACTATCTATGTTGCAAAGTGTCAGCAGACTTTTGTACCTTGCTAATGTACAAAGGGCTTCCTATGAGTAATATCAGCATTTTGCCTTTTAATTGCACATATAATTTTTAGGTCTTACAGCTAATAAGGGAATTGAGACCACAGTTCATCACTGTCTAGAATGGTACTCCAGGGGTGTGGGGACTGTGGAAGCTGAGGGAAGAATATAGCTGTTCTGATTCCAAGCAAGAGTCTCTCTCATTATAATGGCACCATCCCCACTCTGCTGTTAAGAGTCTGACACTTTTGCCATTATACAGCCTACTTTTCTGGGGCTTTACAACTCCTCAGTACAAATGCATTCTTCTCTGAACATTTTTTGTGTTAGATCTTGGTTCATGAGGTTTTTTTGTTTTTTTTTTTTTGGAGGGGGCTTCCCTGTGGTTCAGATGATAAAGAATCTACCTGCAATGCAGGAGACCTAGGTTTGATCCCTAGGTCAGGAAGATCCTCTGGAGAAGGAAATGGCTACTCACTCCAGGATTCTTGCCTGGAGAATTCTATGGACAGAGGAGCCTGACAAGCTGCACAGTTCATGGGGTTGCAAAGAGTCAAACACGACTGAGTGTCTAACACTTTCACACTTTGACGCATGAGTATTTTTATCATCCTGCATATCAATTCCCATAGAAATTAGTTGTGTGATATATTTTTTTTAATTTTATTTTATTTTTAAACTTTACATAATTGTATTAGTTTTGCCAAATATCAAAATGAATCCATCACAGGTATACATGAAGAAACCAACACGATCGCTTGGGCAAACTCCTGAACTTCTAAGACTTTCAAATGGGTGCACTTTTGCTAGTCCTTCAGCTGACCTTTTCTTATGGGATTTTTGGTTTTCAATGCAGACTTAGTTTTAAGTACTTTCAAGGAAAAAAGTGTTAAAATAAATGGGGGATTAGTGTTTGCAATGTGGGCATTTTGCTTTTGCATTAATAGCCTTTCACACACATTTTTACTATGCCTGAAAAATGTGCATTATTGATGAGTGTACTTCTTACTGTGCAAAAGCCATTAGGGAAGAAGTGAAAGGTCTGTGGCAGGAAGTGGAGGCACAGAGAGGGCCTGGGTGGATGGTGTTTTCATTTAGCAGTTAGGGAGCACCCATAGCTGTCTTTCCTAAACTGGACCATTTCATTTTCACTGCACACATCTTTGGGCACCTGGGAAAGAGAGGCTTGTGAAAGTGTAACTAAACAGTATAGAAAGCAAACTGGTGAATGTATCATATACAGGAAATCAGATCCTAAAATTAGAGAAAGAGGCAATTTGGGGAGATCAGACGTCCAGGTTCTTGTCTTGATTGTTTATGATTAGGGATATTTCCCTGGGCTCCAGCTGCTATAAGTGTGACTCAGAAAGTTGGATTGTGGGTTAGAAGCAGGAAAAAGTCCTCTGCTGGTCCCAAGGGTACCATGTAAGGAACCAAAGTATGGAGATTAACAGAAGGTCTCCACGATTTATGGGGAAATCTGAAGCTCTTTTACTAGAATGGAATCCAGAGGGAAAAAACTAACTTAATTGAATGATGACCAGGTGTCATCCACCTCTCATTTAATTCTTTGATTACCTTTGATTATAGACATTATCTTCAGGTTATACATGAGAAAGTTGGGATTGAAAAAAACTTAGAGAACTTTTCCTAGGTATGGCGTTCAAATCTAGACTTTCTGAACCTATGTATAATCATCTTGTATCATGGAGCCAAGGACCCCCAAAGAAGAGACTGGTATACAATTTAGGATTTATCTCTCAAGTCATGCTTTAAAACATGTTGTTCCAGGGACTTCCTGGCAGTCCAGTGGTTAAGACTTCACCTTCCAATGCAAGGGGTGCAGATTCAATCCCTGGTTGGGGAGTGAAGATCCTACATGCATCAGGGTTAAGAAACGGAAACATAGAATGGAAGCACAGTTGTAACAAATTAATAAAAACTCCAAAATTGGTCTACATCAAAAAAAAGAACATACTGTTTCTATAGTCACTCTCCATCTTCACTTTTGCCTTGTTATTTATTCATCTAGTCATTCATTAAAAAAATATTAATGAAGTATTAACTGTACACCAGATGTCAATATGTGATGTTTCTGTATCATTTATATACAAGATGCTCCTGCTGTGGTTGCTTCCCACATGTACAATGGGGCCCAGGAGGCTGATGGGCGGGCAGCAGTGCCGCCCCCGTGAAAGGGCAGAACCAAGATGTTAGGCTGCCCCGTGAGCAATAAGACCTTCTAAGTGGTTTTTGTCTCGCTGCATCACATGCTGTTTTTCTAAAGCATTTTTCTTAAATAAAGATCTGTGATTGTTTTGCCTAACTTTCAATAAAACAAACAACAGCAACTAAAAAACCCCCCAAACTACTGCTAACCCTATCCAGCAACTTTATAACTAAGAGAGCCTCGTTTTTCAGGTTAGTAAAAATTTACATAGATTGTTTTCTTAAATGAAAATTAGTTTGATCCAAAGAATAAGATCTTTGCAGCCAAAAAGTTCCCTTAAGGTTACAGTAAAAATGAAGGATATCTTCAGGTTTTTTTTTTTTAATAGCTTAAAATCTGTGCTTATCCTAGAACAACTCTTTCAGCTGTCAGTTTCATCAAATAATACCATCCATTCATATTGATTAAGAACACACATAACAACAAAATTCCACAAACTGTTTACCAGCACTGGAAATAAGACTGAGCATTTTTGGAGCACATCAGCTACTGGAATCCTTCTTGCTTTATACAGGGAGAATTCTCTTGGGACTATGACAATAAGTTGGATCTATAGAAGGATCACAGATTCGAAATCATAGACAAAGTGGGTTTCCTGGGAAAGCACCTTTGAGGAAGGAGACATAAATTTGCATTGATTTTGTTATTCCATAACATTTATTAGAAAACTAATAATATTCAAGTTGTGAATTTTTTTCTCCTGTCACTGAGATCAGTGTCCACCTTAAAATACTTTCAGAAAAGACTGTGATATTCTAATTGGTGAGTGCACTGTGATGTTATAATTTGTGAGTGACTTATTAAGGGGCTATTCCCAATCTTCAAGTTAAATTAAGATTGTGTGACTGTGTTCATGTATCAGATAAAGCAAGGGCTCTGGTCTATATTCTGATACCACAACCTATTAGCTGTATGATTTAGGCTAAGTCACTTAACCTCTGCCTGCCTCAATTTCCCCATCAAAAAATGGGGATCAAATTGAATGACCTCAGCCAGTTGTCATGAAGATTAAATTATATTATATAAGGAAAATACATAAAGCCATTTTAGGCACCTAGTGCTAAATAATGATTTTAAAACTATTCCAAACTCTCATTTTTCAGTTTTGTTGCTATTTCCATGAATATCTCTTAAATCCACTGAATGGAGAAGTTATTTTTCGTTTTTCTATTCAAAAAACATTAAAAAAAATAATTGACAGCCCAACAATAAAAATTCCCAATATATTTCCAAATTTGTCTTTGTGTGTGTGTGTGTGTGTGTGTGCACGCGCTCAGTCATGTCTGACTCTTTATGGCCCCAAGGACCATAAAGGACCAGAGTAGCCCACTAGGTTCCTCTGCACAGGGAATTTTCTAGGCAAGGATACTGGCATGGGGTGCCGTTTCCTACTCTCTGGGTTCTTCCTGACTCAGGGATCGAACCTATGTCTCTGTGTCTCATGACTGGCAGGTGGATTCTTTACCACAAGTGCCACCTGGAAAGCCCCCGTTACATTATGTCATAGAGTTAATCGGGTCATAAAAGAAGGTGGATGACCCGATTAGCTTTCTTCAAGTTTGAATTTTGCGATAAGGACTTCATGATCTGAGCCACAGTCATCTCCCGGTCTTATTTTTGCTGACTGTATAGAGCTTCTCCATCTTTGGCTGCAAAACATATAATCAATCTGATTCCAGTATTGACCATCTGGTGATGTCCATGTAGAGTCTTCTCTTACGTTGTCGGAAGAGGGTGTTTGCTATGACCAGTGCTAAAGAATATTCAACTACCACACAACTGCACTCATCTCACATGCTAGCAAAGTAATGCTCAAAATTCTCCAAGCCAGGCTTCAACAGTATATGAACCGTGAACTTCCATATGTTCAAGCTGGATTTAGAAAAGGCAGAGGAACCAGAGATCAAAATGCCAATATCCATTGGATCATTGAAAAAGCAAGAGAGTTTCAGAAAAAACATCTACTTCTACTTTATTGACTATACCAGAGCCCTTGAGTGTGTGGATCACAACAAACTGTGGAAAATTATTCAAGAGATGGGAATACCAGACCACCTTACCTGCCTCCTGAGAAATCTGTATGCATGTCAAGAAGCAACAGTTAGAACTGGACCTGGAACTACAGACTGGTTCCAAATCAGGAAAGGAGTACATCAAGGCTGTATATTATCACCCTGCTTATTTAATGTATATGCAGAGTACATCATGTGAAATGCTGATCTGGATGAAGAACAAGCTGGAATCAAGATTGCCGGGAGAAATATCAATAACCTCAGATACGCAGATGACACCACCCTTATGGCAGAAAGTGAAGAAGAACTAAAGAGCCTTTTGATGAAAGTAAAAGAGGAGAGTGAAAAAGTTGGCTTAAAGCTCAACATTCAGAAAACGAAGATCATGGCATCTGGTCCCATCACTTCATGGCAGATAGTTGGGGAAACAGTGGAAACAGTGACAGACTTTATTTTGGGGGGCTCCAAAATCACTGCAGATGGTGACTGCAGCCATGAAATTAAAAGATGCTTGCTCCTTGGAAGAAAAGCTATGACCAACCTAGATAGTATATTAAAAAGCAGAGACATGACTTTGCCAACAAAGGTCCATCTAATCAAAGCTATGTTTTTCCCAGTAGTCATGTCTGGATGTGAGAGTTGGACCATACAGAAAGCTGAGCACCAAAGAATTGATCCTTTTGAATAGTGGTGTTGGAGAAGACTCCTGAGAGTCCCTTGAACAGCAAGGAGATCCAACCAGTCCATCCTAAAGGAGATCAGTCCTGAATATTCATTGGGAGGACTGATGCTGAAGCTGAAACTCCAATACTGACTTATTTGAAAAGACCCTGATGCTAGGAAAGATTGAGGGCAGGAGGAGAAGGGGACAATAGAGGGTGAGATGGTTGGATGGCATCACCAACTCAATTCACATGGGTTTGGGTGGACTCTGGGAGTTGGTCATGGACAGGGAGGCCTGGCGTGCTGTGGTTCATGGGGTCGTAAAGAGTCAGACACGACTGAGTGACTGAACTGAACTGAACTGATAGAGCTAATCTCACTAATTGCCCAGTAAGTCTATGGGAGAAGCTAGAGAGTATTTTTTTTTTTAATTGTCACTGAGGATGTGTATCCTGTTGGAAATGATGAAAAGAGATTTGGCTACTGGGGTAGACAGTTTCTAAGATGATCCCCAATGATCACTACCTTCTGCTACTCAAGCTCTCATGTAATCCCTTCCTCTGAGTTTGAGCTGGGCTGACGTACTCCCTTCTACAATAGAAGTGATGGGAACTCATTTCTGAAGTTAGGGGATAGACCGTGGCTTGTCTTGCTCAATTTCTGTCAGTCTCTCAGATCACTCATTCAAGAGGAGGCCAGCTCTGCATCATGCTGCAGCTTCATGGAAGGTTCACAGAGTGAGAGACAAAGGCTTGCTGAGAACTACAGGAGTGATTTTGGAAGAGGATCTTCCTGACAGTCAAAGCTTCAGAGGGGACAGCAGACCCTGCTCTGGGCTTGACTGGACCTCTTGAGACACTGAAACGTGAGGCAGCCAGCTGATGGCATTTGGAATCGTGACTCATGGAACAGTGACATAAAAATGTTTCAGGCTGCTGAGTTTGGGGATAATTTGTTACATAACAATAGATAACTCATGCCAATATTGTTGACTCAAAAGAGCCAGAAATTTCCGGTCTCAGCAGGGAGTTTGGAACACTATGGCTTGTGAGCTAAATTCATTACATATCCTTCTTTTTTCCCCCTTTTATTGAGATACAATTAACATTCTTTTTTGTGCAGCCCCCAAGCTAAGAATTTTTTTTCACATTTTTTTTTCATCTGAACACAATAGGTTTTAAAGGAAAATATACCCATTATGATGGGGGACCTAGGACATGGTGACCATTCTCTGGGAAGCCACAATCATTCCACTCAACAGTGTCCAGGAAGGACTGAACATGGCAGTCCAGACCAAGGCTAACAGTGTCATTTTCCATATCTGCATCTTCAAACAGGCTGACTCTCATGCCATGAAACATCTTTCTCTCTGTTCCCATAGGTGACTCTTTCTCATGTTCTTAAACTATGTGTCACAGCACTTTCTACATTTAGTCCTGCTGGACTTCCAGATCTGATGGAAATGTCATTATTGTGTTCTGTACATGGACCACAATGTTGAAAAAATAGCATTCACTGCACTGATTAATTCTCCTTTTGTGGTTTTGCAAATTTAAAAGGCCTACCAGGCTTCTCTGTCCATGGGATTCTCCAGGCAAGAATACTAGAGTGGATTACCATTTCCTTTTCCAGGGGATCTTCCCGACCCAGGGATCGAACCCGGGTCTCCCACATTGGAGGCAGATTCTTTAACCTCTGAGCCACCAGGGAACCCCTTATAAGAAAAAAGAAAACCCACTATGAGGTACCATTTCACACCAGTCAGAATGGCTGCAATCCAAAAGTCTACAAATAATAAATGCTGGAGAGGGTGTGGAGAAAAAGGAATCCTCTTACACTGTTGGTGGGAATGCAAACTAGTACAGCCACTATGGAGAACAGTGTGGAGATTCCTTAAAAAACTGGAAATAGAACTGCCTTATGATCCAGCAATCCCACTGCTGGGCATACACACTGAGGAAACCAGAAGGGAAAGAGACACGTGTACCCCAATGTTCATCACAGCACTGTTTATAATAGCCAGGACATGGAAGCAACCTAGATGTCCATCAGCAGATGAATGGATAAGAAAGCTATGGTACATATACACAATGGAGTATTACTCAGCCATTAAAAAGAATACATTTGAATCAGTTCTAATGAGGTGGATGAAATTGGAGCCTATTATACAGAGTGAAGTAAGCCAGAAGGAAAAACACCAATACAGTATACTAACACATATATATGGAATTTAGAAAGATGGTAACAATAACCCTGTGTATGAGACAGCAAAAGAGACACTGATGTATAGAACAGTCTTATGGACTCTGTGGGAGAGGGAGAGGGTGGGAAGATTTGGGAGAATGGCATTGAAACATGTAAAATATCATGTATGAAACGAGATGCCAGTCCAGGTTCGATGCACGATACTGGATGCTTGGGGCTAGTGCACTGGGACGACCCAGAGGGATGGTATGGGGAGGGAGGAGGGAGGAGGGTTCAGGATGGGGAACACATGTATACTTGTGGCGGATTCATTTTGATATTTGGCAAAACTAATACAATTATGTAAAGTTTAAAAATAAAATAAAATTTAAAAAAAAAGAAAAAAGAAAACCAAACAAAAGCTAATATGTTCTGGATGCTTATATTTGGAAAGCAAGTCCTAAAATATTAACTCTCTGTCCCTTTACAGAAAGTTTTGTAACCCTGGAGATAAACCATTGCACTTCCCATAGCATGATCAGCCCTTCTAAAGTCACCTGGAAAAAACTGCAGACTGTAGAGCAGAGTTGCTCAACACTCCAGATGGCCAACTCTTAAATGAGCTGTCTTCTTTAGTCTATGCCAAATGTTCTGTGTATTCCTCTACACAGGGGTAAAATAACAATTATCAGCCATCTCTAATTACATAAAGTTATCCAGATAGAGAATACTTGAAGAAAGAACAAAAGCACCCTATATGACTATGCACATATTTAATTTTATTTTTAAGACTCTATTTAAATTAATGTACTTAAAAGTCTAGGATTTGAATAGGTTGTATGTGTCAAAGAACCCGTGTAAATGATGCATATTAATTCTGTGTTCTAGATGCCAGGAATCCCTCAGGATTTAGGGCATGAGGACAGTCAGACAGTCACTCTGTCCATGGCAGCAGGAGAGGCAAAGCAAGCTCTAGACAAGTGCTACTCAAAGTGTGGTTCACGAACCAGTGCTGGTCGTTTCTAATCTGTTTACAGTAGGAAAACAAAAATGGGAGAGAAAGCCTTTGTAAACTTGTATAGCAACTGACTGTCTTGAATATAAGTGCTAAAAAGATTAAATGTTCTCTATTTTATATTTTTAGGTTTTTTTCCTTTCTAATTTTTCTTTTAATATTTGTTACCATATTTTGGCCAAGTATCTACAAGGGGTTGGGATTTTTAAAACAACAGTCCTTCAACAAAGGGAGATTGAGAATGCTTTACATGGTCATTAAAAACCTTCAAATTCTGGAATTAAAGTCAAGATTTTGATGATAAGATCTATTTCTATCAATACTACAAAAATTTTGGTCAACCATAGCAATGAGCCAGAGCCCACAAACTGAAAGAAATACCTATATACTGACCAAAGATTCGTCATAGGTACTCTGGACGATCATGTACCAGTCCCACAAACAGTTGGAATGCCTGCCTCTTCTTTCTAAATGCCCTCCCCTCTCAATATTTGGTTTAATAGGTAAGCAAGATATGCTAAAGACAAGCACTTCTATCCTCTACTCCATTAAACAGAAAAGTTCTAAGAAAAGGAATCATAATAAGTGGACGGAGATTTTGAAAATCTGCAGCACTCATTACAAGGATGACACACCCTTGACACCATCACTGGGTCCAACTTCCATGACAGACATGGTTACCAATCAACACATTCTTTCCTGCTGAGCCAAATGCAGCTTTAGGAACCTTCTTACCACAGCATTCCAGGAAGCCACTATGAATCAGTCAGGGTCATCCCATGAGTCGAACCCTCTTTGTCATGTCCAAAAAAATAAGAAGAGCAGGGGTATCACAAGCAAGGGTATCCAAGCCTGGTTCTGATGGCCAGCCCATTTATCTCTAGATCTACATACATGGGTCATCTACAACACGTGAGGTTGGACTAAATTAGGGATTCTCACACTGGAATTCAGTATAATCTTTAAAAAATTCTGATGCCCATCCCCCAACTATTGATTGGGTTATTTTTTAGGCTTCCTATAACTCGATGGACGTGAGTCTCAGTGAACTCCGGGAGTTGGTGATGGACAGGGAGGCCTGGCGTGCTGCGATTCATGGGGTCGCAAAGAGTCGGACATGACTGAGCGACTGATCTGATCTGATCTGATACCACCTTAGGCATTGTTAATTTTAAAATCTGCTTCAGTGATTCTAATGCACAGGTAGGCTTGAAAACCATTGGATGAGAGGATCTCTTTGGTCCTTCCAACTCTAATATCCAGAACTCTATGATTATTCGAAGTAATAATACAGTCAGTCACACAGACTTAGAGTCTACCAGTTAGATTGGATTGGTTAGGACTTGAAGAGCTGATGTAATTCCTTGGGTAGTTTCTAACTAGAGAGCATAAAAGGCATAGGGATTTTGAATTATGAGGTAATAATTCTATCTTAGGCACATGTGATCATAAGCACTCAAGCGTCACTCTTGTGGGTTTTATGACTCCTTAGGATACCTTGTAGGAATTATTACAGCCCCATAAATCACTATTGCCTATTATTTCAGGTAGTCATAATTTAAAATAAGAGTAACTGTTAATAATAATATGCACTGTAATGATCCAACTTCTTTTTTTGAGGAGCTGGATGCATTTTATAGATCTTAACTCATTAATTTTAATATTTCTGTGAAACGGACAAAAGTCCATAATCATCATCCCATTTCATAGGTGAAAAAACTAAGTCAACTAGTCCACTTGTATTACACAGGTTTAAATTCAATCCAGAATCTATAGATTGTACTCTCATGGTGCTAAGCACCTAGAGGTTTAAACATCCTCTCTCAAAATTTCCATAAAGTGTCACCCTATTTTACTTATTCATCTATACCTATTATTTCTCAGATGCTGAAGATAACCGAGATGAGTTAATATTCTAGGATGAGGATGAGAGACACAGCAATAAATATTCACTGTAAAAGTGATAGTTGCTTTGATAGAACCGTGGCTGCACTGAAATGAACTGGACTGACTTTAGCACTGGGAAAGGGGCAGTGAGGGTTTTCCAGAGAAAGTGGCTAGAGTCTGGATTTTGAAGAACACCCTTGAGTTCAGCTGCTGTGAGATGTTAGGGAAGTGTGTTGCAAGCAGAGGCATTTTGTTGAAATATGAGGCATGATGCTGATGTCTGCTGTGTGTGAGTGGAGATGGGAGAAGATAAAGCTGGAAAATTAAGCTACAAACAAATCTTGAGGTTCTTTAGACATCCTAAGGATTGTGATCTTCTTCCTGCAATTTGTATTCATGGTTTGCATTTATATATACACATCCTCCTTTTAGTATGAAATTTTTTTTTGTCAGCTGATGCTTACAGGAAAAGCATTTTTTAATGTTCCCTTTGGGATATATCTTAAAATCATGGGAAAATAATAGAAGAAGTTTTCCATGGATTTATTTTTGCAAGCAAGTCTCTCAAGGTATTTCACACATCACTTGCCAACTTCCTGAACTGGGAGATGAAGGAGCCAGTGTAGAATTTTAGAATTGAAAAAGATCCTATAGGTCAACTTCAGAAGCTTTCCAACCACCCTCCACTAAACAAAGCCTCTGCTCTCAACGCCCCGTCCAGTGGCACTGTGTAGCTTCTACACGGTGTGTTTCGTGGGATGCTCAGCTGTCAGAGTGCTCCATTAAAAAGAAGAGGTTCACCATTAATGTCAGTTCTGTCATTATAGAGCTTTTAAGCTTTGAGCAAATAGGTACCTTGATTTTGTTGTCTCTATATGTCAAGTCCAATAGCTTAAACATGTAAAATTATGCCCATACTTTAAATAACCTAATAATTTTTCTTTCAAAATTAATGATATAGATATAAAAATCAAAGTGAGATCTTTTCCCATTGTGGAACTGACTAGTTCCACAAAGTCACTTGTCTAAAAATATACGGCAAGAAAAGGCAGAATCAGATCTAGAATTTAGGCCTGTTCATTCCCCTATTGATTTCCCCCAGGTAAACTACTGCACAACAATAACAATAGTAGATAAATACTCAAATGGGCTTTGGAAAGCCTAATATAGAACCTGACAAGAAATAAAGTGATTCATCCACCTCTCCAGGTATCTATTTCAATGGTTCCATTAGTAACAGAATTTATCTTCTGGATGCATAATTGATAAAAAAAAATAAAAATAGATCTTTAATCTAAGTCTCTAAGTACAATATATACTGCAGTAGAGCAATCATTTCTGCAAAACTCAGGGGTGTGATTTCATTATGCCACGTTTTTAAATCCCCTTAAAGCTCATTGACGAGGCTTTCAGCTAAGTTCAGCCTGAGAGATGTTGATCTCTGCGTGGGATGACTAATTCCCTTTTCGGTAAGTAAGGGTCTCCTTCATTTCTAAAAATGATCCTATCAGGATAAATATTTCATTTCCTTTTAAAGCAAATGACTTAAAACTCCAAATCTAAGAATGATTGTGAGGCAAGACTTGGGCTGATGAAAAAGTCATCCAAGAGTTTAGATGGGGAAATGGAGGAAAGGACTTCAGGGTGACTTGGTTTGCCTTCTTCTGAAGACAGAAGCTTACCTTTGGGGTGCCATGCTTCGTGCTCTGGTTCCCCCAGAGCTCCTTCTTCCTTACTGAAGCAGTCATTTCTAGGAGGACTAGGGAACATCGAAGAATGCAACTTTCTGGGTATCCCACAAGGACTATGCTATTCAGAATGGTAGCCACTAGATTGAACAACTGAATTGTGGCTAATCTGAAGTGAAATGCAATGTGGAAGTGAAAGTCAATGCAATCTGTGTAAGATTTCAAAGCGCTTGCTGTGAAAAAAAGATTGTTAAATACTCATAGTTTTTATATTGCCTACATGTTGAAATGATATTTTGGATATACATGTTGAAATGATATTTTGGATATATTGACCTAAGTGATTATTTAAAAAAAGATAGGTGTTTAAACAGTATAGAGTTGCAGATAGTTTACAGTTGGTGAAAGTCTGCATGGATAGCAATAATTTTTTTTATAGGCCAGCAAAGGAGATGCAACTCTGTTTAATTCAGTTCAATGAGTATTAAGTAAGTGTCCACAGTGCACTTGGCAATATTTTAGTCGCTGGGAATGCGAACATGAGAAAAGCATTGTCTCCATCTTCAAGGGATTGAAAAAGTCACATAGCAATAATTCAAAATGAAATGGTTTCTGTTTCATGCTTGACTTACATTGCCAATATTAGCATGGATCACTTCAGATGAACGCAAATATAATATAGGTCTGTTGGACTGAAGTCAACAAGCATGTTTTGGGTATTGGGCACTTTGTACAGGGTCAAGGAGCATGTGATGAATAAGACATTGTACCTGCCCTGAGACTGTGATCCAGCTCCTCATACAAGTGGCAGGGCATTTGCAGCAACATGGATGGGTTTGGAAGCCATTATGCTAAGTGGAATGAGTCAGATGGCTAAGACAAATACTGTATGATATCACTTATATGTGGAATCTAAAAAAGACAACAAACCAGTGAATACAACAACAAAAAAGCAAATTCACAGATATAGAGAACAAACTAATGGGATAAGGAAGCAGGGGAGGATAAGTTAGGGGTAAGGGATTAAGAGGTACAAACTATTACGTATAAAATAAGCTATAAAGATATATTGTGCAACACAGGGAGTATAGCTAATATTTTATAATAACTGTAAGTGGAGTATACTCTTTAAAACTGAATCACTATATAATATATATATAATTTCAATATTGTAATATCAGCTATACTTCAATAAAAAGGAATATTTATAGGAATACAGAAATTTCTAGTATTCAATAAGGCAACATTAGATATGGCATCCAATCAAGGATTATCAAGCATGCAAAAAGATAGGAAAACATGACATCCTAAAAAAAAAATGTGTTAGAAGGAAAAAGAAGGAAAGAGTGTGTGACATTCTGTCAAAGGAAGAATCATGTGTAAGTCCTACTAAGTACATTTTATTAATAAGAAGCATCTATATGTTTCCAGCATCTGAGTTTGTGACCTCAGTTCATCAAAATCTCATGGGCTTGAGCATAGGGGAGCTGGATATTATGTCCTGTGATCATTTCACCTTCAGAAATAGGCCCAGCAATTCTTTTTTACTTTTTGGAGTGTATTTTATTTGAAGATTTTGTTGTTCAGTTGCTAAGTCATGTCCAACTCTTTCAGGGACTGCAGCATGCCAGGCTTCTCTGTCCTTCACATGTTCAAACTCATGTCCATTGGGTCGGTGATGTCAGTTTGAAGATAACTGCCACCTAATAGTTCAAACTGCTGTCTTCGTGGACTTTGTCTCTTAAATTTTAGAAGAGGGCAATATCCCTACAGTAAACCAAATTATGTGCCAGAGATAAATGCCTGAGATTCTAGGTCCTCCATGTTTTAACCAAGATTGTTTCCTGTAACCTGTTTCCCTCAGGTGGGAAACAAATATTGGCAAAACAGCTTTGACATTAGGCAAAGAGGTAATTGCTCAGATCACATGAGACCAAATGCAACCCAGAATTAGAGTATCTGACCCCTTCTTCCTCTGTGTCCTTACTCTGGCATATCCTGACCTTTATAGGTCAGGATGTGCCCACTATAGCATTTGATTTTTGACCATTCTTAGAGACTCCTGAATGCAGGGACATTGTTTTATCATTGCACATCTAGAAAAGAGCACTGGATCTGGCACATATACTAATCTGAGCAGATGTTTGTTGAACACAAGTCTAGAGAACATCAGCATGTTTGAGGAGGTGGGAGAGAAAGACCAACGGATAATGTTGTATGTTTTTTATTTTAATACCTATTTCCAGAATGCCCATATCTCTTGCTATTCTATACAATACACTACCAATAATACTGGAGGAAGTAAAGACAGTAGAAGGCAGATAAAAGTCATCATGCAATTCTTAAAAATGCATAGAAAAAAGACTGGAAGGAATTGTGCCGACATTTCAAATCCTTATATATATATATATATATGCAGTAAGATTATGGGTGATGGTTTGCCTACATTTAAATATTTTTTCTACAGTCCCACTTTTCTAAATTCAGCATGTCTTAGCTTTGTAATAACTTTGTGAGCTGCAAAATTAACTGTGTATGTCCCTTTTTCTTTTGGCCACTGAAGAGATTAAAGGCAATTTGTAGAAACTATAGTAATTACATAGGTGATTGTTTTGTGGAGTTGCTTGCAATGGCATGTGAGTAAGTTCAATAAAATGGAAACATGTTGAATATACAGTAAGTCTTTCTGCAAAAAAAAAAATAGTGCCAATTCACTATATTTGGATTTACAATTATTATAGTATCGGTGAAACTAGTAATAAACAATAATTTTATATTTCTTTCCTAGAGTCTAGATTAACCTTTTCCCCTTCTGCAAAGGATTACATAAAAGGAAACTCTAATTTAAATACAAAATGAATCACATTTGCAAGTAAAACCACAAAAACTCCTGGGGCTTGTATTTCTTTAATGTTGAAAATATTTGTTAAAAGTTATATTTCCTGTTGTTTTATATTTAATGACTATGACTTTGCCTCCAGACTCTGTTTTCTTACACACTCTCCAGAAACAGTTCATGCAGTATCATAAGCAAATCTATTTTTAAATGCTTTGAACATATTAATAATAATTAGTGTTTTGTGTACGCTTTTTGTATATCATGTTCAACCTCTGAAATTAACTGTGAAATGCTATGTTCCTCAGCATCTGATCAGGCTTTTCTTTCACTAAACTACTAAGCTAAAACATAATAAATTCACCAAGGTTTTCAAAATTATTCAAAGGAAGTGGTTTTATTTAAAGGATTTGCTGTCTCAGTTTGCAGTTGCACAAACTTAGGAATTATTTTTGTCAGGAGATTCCCTGAGTGCTAGAGAAAAGGCCATATTAGGAACTGCGGAGGAAACAACACTTAATGTGGAATGGATATTGCTTGCAAGCTTAAATTCTAATTGAGAAAAACAAGACATGAAAACACACACATTGAAAGTATGAGAGAAGGTGATAAAGACCACAAGAAAAACACACACTGCTTTGGAAATAAGAGAAGGGGATAAGAGATTAAGTGTCATGTGAGCTAGAAATGGAGGAGCTGAATGCAGATATGTAGAGATGAGTACGACAAGCATTATCGCTTTGAGCTCTTATCTTCCATATTCAGTTGTAACTATTGGTTTACATGACTGTCTCTGTTTCACTAGACAATGAACTCTGAAAGCCAGAACCACATCTCAGCCCCTGAAAATATCCTCAGTTCCTAAGTCAGTGACCGGAACATAGCACTGACTTGCATTTGTTGAACACTGACTAGAATGAGAAAAAGTACAGTGGTAAATCCTGGGAGCTTTGGGGATGAGTAAAGGCAGTATATTGGAATAGCTCAACTGGAATTCTGTCACCTCCACTAGCTTTGTTCATAGTGATGCTTTCTAAGGCCCACTTGACTTCACATTCCAGGATGTCTGGCTCTAGGTCAGTGATCACACCCATCGTGATTATCTGGATCGTGAAGATCTTTTTGTATAGTTCTTCTGTGTATTCTTGCCATCTCTTCTTAATATCTTCTGCTTCTGTTAGGTCCATATCATTTCTGTCCTTTATCGAGCTCATCTCTGCATGAAATGTTCCTTTGGTATCTCTGATTTTCTTGAAGAGATTCCTAGTCTTTCCCATTCTGTTGTTTTCCTCTATTTCTTTGCATTGATCGCTGAAGAAGGCTTTCTTATCTCTTCTTGCTATTCTTTGGAACTCTGCATTCACATGTTTATATCTTTCCTTTTCTCCTTTGCTTTTCACTTCTCTTCTTTTCACAGCTATTTGTAAGGCCTCCCCAGACAGCCATTTTGCTTTTTTGCATTTCTTTTCCATGGGGATGGTCTTGATCCCTGTCTCCTGTACAATGTCACGAACCTCATTCCATAGTTCATCAGGCACTTTGTCATATCTAGTCCCTTAAATCTATTTCTCACTTCCACTGTATAATCATAAGGGATTTGATTTAGGTCATACCTGAATGATCTAGTGGTTTTCCCTACTTTCTTCAATTTAAGTCTGAATTTGGCAATAAGGAGTTCATGGTCTGAGCCACAGTCAGCTCCTGGTCTTGTTTTTGCTGACTGTATAGAGCTTCTCCATCTTTGGCTGCAAAGAATATAATCAATCTGATTTTGGTGTTGACTATCTGGTGATGTCCATGTATAGAGTCTACTCCTGTGTTGTTGGAAGCGGGTGTTTGTTATGACTAGTGCATTTTCTTGGCAAAACTCTATTAGTCTTTGCCCTGCTTCATTCCGTATTCCAAGGCCAAATTTGCCTGTTACTCCAGGTGTTTCTTGACTTCCTACTTTTGCATTCCAGTCCCCTATAATGAAAAGGGCATCTTTTTTGGGTGTTAGTTCTAAAAGGTCTTGTAGGTCTTCATAGAACTGTTCAACTTCAGCTTCTTCAGTGTTACTGGTTGGGGCATAGACTTGGATTACTGTGATATTGAATGGTTTGCCTTGGAAACGAACAGAGATCATTCTGTCATTTTTGAGATTGCATCCAAGTACTGCATTTCAGACTCTTTTGTTGACCATGATGGCTACTCCATTTCTTCTGAGGGATTCCTCCCCACAGTAGTAGATATAATGGTCATCTGAGTTAAATTCACCCATTCCAGTCCATTTCAGTTTGCTGATTCCTAGAATGTCGACATTCACTCTTGCCATCTCTTGTTTGACCACTTCCAATTTGCCTTGATTCATGGACCTGACATTCCAGGTTCCTATGCAATATTGCTCTTTACAGCATTGGACCTTGCTTCTATCACCAGTCACATCCGCAGCTGGGTATTGTTTTTGCTTTGGCTCCATCCCTTCATTCTTTCTGGAGTTATTTCTCCACTGATCTGCAGTAGCATATTGGGCACCTACTGACCTGGGGAGTTTCTCTTTCAGTATCCTATCAACTGGAATTCTATCACCTCCAAGCTAGTGGAGGTGACAGAATTCCAGTTGAGCTATTCCAAATCCTGAAAGATGATGCTGTGAAAGTGTTGCACTCAATATGCAAGCAAATTTGGAAAACTCAGCAGAGGCCACAGGACTGGAAAAGGTCAGTTTTCATTCCAATCCCAAAGAAAGGCAATGCCAAAGAATGTCAAACTACTGCACAATTGCACTCATCTCACACGCTAGTAAAGTAGTGCTTAAAATTCTCCAAGCCAGGCTCCAGCAATATGTGAACCATGAACTTCCTGATGTTCAAGCTGGTTTTAGAAAAGGCAGAGAAACCAGAGATCAAATTGCCAACATCCGCTGGATCATGGAAAAAGCAAGAGAGTTCCAGAAAAACATCTATTTCTGCTTTATTGACTATGCCAAAGCCTTTGACTGTGTGGATCACAATAAACTGTGGAAAATTCTGAAAAAGATGGGAATACCAGACCACCTGATGTGCCTCTTGAGAAATTTGTATGCAGATCAGGAAACAACAGTTAGAACTGTACATGGAACAACAGACTGGTTCCAAATAGGAAAAGGAGTACGTCAAGGCTGTATATTGTCACCCTGTTTATTTAACTTATATGCAGAGTACATAATGAGAAATGCTGAGCGGGAAGAAGCACAAGCTGGAATCAAGATTGCCGGGAGAAATATCAATAACCTCAGATATGCAGATGACACCACCCTTATGGCAGAAAGTGAAGAGGAACTAAAAAGCCTCTTGATGAAAGTGAAAGTGGAGAGTGAAAAAGTTGGCTTAAAGCTCAACATTCAGAAAATGAAGATCATGGCATCCAGTCCCATCACTTTATGGGAAATAGATGGGGAAACAGTGGAAACAGTGTCAGACTTTATTTTTCTGGGCTCCAAAATCACTGCAGATGGTGACTGCAGCCATGAAATTAAAAGATGCTTACTCCTTGGAAGGAAAGTTATGACCAACCTAGATAGCATATTCAAAAGCAGAGACATTACTTTGCCAACAAAGGTTCATCTAGTCAAGGCTATGGTTTTTCCTGTGGTCATGTATGGATATGAGCGTTGGACTGTGAAGAAGGCTGAGTGCTGAAGAATTGATGCTTTTGAACTGTGGTGTTGGAGAAGACTCTTGAGAGTCCCTTGGACTGCAAGGAGGTCCAACCAGTCCATCCTAAAGGAGATCAGTCCCAGGTGTTCATTGGAAGGACTGATTTTGAAGCTGAAACTCCAATACTTTGGCCACCTCATGCAAAGAGTTGACTCATTGGAAAAGACTCTGATGCTGGGAGGGATTGGGGGCAGGAGGAGAAGGGGACAACAGAGGATGAGATGGCTGGATGGCATCACCAACTCAATAGACATGAGTTTGGGTAAACTCTGGGAGTTGGTGATGGACAGGGAGGCCTGTTGTGCGATTCATGGGGTCACAAAGAGTCAGACACGACTGAGCCACTGATCTGATGTGATCTGATCTGAAAGGCAGTATGCCAAGGGTGATGAGTTCAGTTTGCTGGACAATAGCAGTGTGAAGAGGAGGGAGAGACCAGCTGGGTAATTTGAGTTGGGGACAGCTCCTAGCAGGTCTGCAGTGCCAGGTTTGGACATCCTCCTATATGTCCCTGGGGATCTGTGGATATAGGGAAGGACATTGTTAATGCTATAGGTAAGACTTGGTGGCAGAAAGCAAGGAAGCCATTATCAGTTGTCATCTTAGTCAATTTGGGCATTCATAACAAAACACCAGAGAATGGTGGCTTAAATAGCAAACAGTTATTTCTCGTGGTTCTGGAGTTTGGGGAGCCCAAGGATCAGTTTGGTCAGCAAACCTGGTGTCTGGTGGGGGCCCACTTCCCAGGTTATAGAAGACTTTCTCCTTATTGTCTTTGTATAACAGAAAGGGCAAGAGAGTTTGGGGGAGTGGTCCTCTTCTATAAGGGCACTAATCCATTTCATAAGGTCTCTGCCCTCTATCTAATTGCCTACCTAAAGTGTGATGTGTGGTCAGCAGCTTCAATTGCATCTGACTCTTTGTGAGCCCACGGACTGCATAGCCTGCCAGCCTCCTCTGTCCATGGGATTATCCTGGCAAGAATATTGCAGTGGGTTGCCAGTTCCTCCTCCAGGGGATCTTCCTGACTCAGGGACTGAACCTGCATCTCCTGCATTGGCTGGATTCTTTACCACTGAGCCACCTGGGAAGCCCCCACCTCCAAATATCATCACCTTGGTGGTTAGGATTTCAATCTGAGAATTGTTCAGGGACACAAACGTTCAGAACATAATACCTGACCAGAGATAATACTGATCCATGATAAAGTAGAGGCAGTATTACAGAAAGGGAAAGCAAGGGTGGGTACGGAAGAGATCTCATGTATAGAACCAATAGGACATAGCAACTGAGTGAGTGTAGGGTTCACAAAGGAAGTGGAGTGAATGTAACTGAGGTTTTCTACCATAGCAGCTGAGAAAATGTCCCCACTTTTAAGAAGAAGAAACAGACATGTATGAGAGGACTGAGGTCTCTATTTTAACTGTGTTGTGTTTTAACTCTATTTCAACTGATGCCCTGCTTCACAAAGCCAGCAAATAGTTCAACATGAGCTCATATTCAGATCTTCTACCTCCAACTGAGTGCTACTCCAGGACATAATGGCCTCCTTATTCTAAAATCCATGAATGATTGGCTTCAGCTTGAGACTCTGCAATTGAAATAAATTACACCTACACTTTTTGAAATAAGTAATTCATTTATATGGACTGAATTCTATCTCCCTAAAACTCATTTGCTGAAGCCCCTTTCCCCAATGTGACTGTATTTAGAGAAAGGGCTTTTCAGTTCAGTTCAGTTCAGTTGCTCAGTCATGTCCGACTCTTTGCGACCCCATGAATCGCAGCACACCAGGCCTCCCTGTCCATCAGCTCCCAGAGTTCACTCAAACTCACGTCCATCGAGTTCGTGATGCCATCCAGCCATCTCATCCTCTGTCGTCCCCTTCTCCTCTTGCCCCCAATCCCTCCCAGCATCAGAGTCTTTTCCAATGAGTCAACTCTTCACATGAAGTGGCCAAAGTACTGGAGTTTAAGCTTTAGCATCAGTCCTTCCAATGAACACCCAGGACTGATCTCCTTTAGAAAGGGCTTTTAGGGGGTGATAAAGTTCAATGGGGCTTCCCAGGGGGTGCCTGTGGTGAAGAACCCGCCTACCAATCCAGACATAAGAGATACGGGTACAGTGCCTGGGTTGGGAAGATCCCCTGGAGGAGGGTACAGCAACCCACTCCAGTATTCTTGCTGGGAGAATCCCATGGACAGAGGAGCCTGGCAGGCTATGGCCCACAGGGTCACAAAGTGTCGGACATGACTCAAGCAACTTAACACACACACATGCAAGATTGAATGAGGTTTTAAGAATGGAATCGTAATGCAATAGAACTGGTGGTCTTACAAGAAGAGAAAGAGAATCTCTCATTTTTATTCCACATACAGGCACTGGGGAAAGGCCATGTGAAGACACAGTGAGAAGGCTGCCATCTGCAAATGAGGAAGAGAGCCCTCACCAGAAACTGACTATGCTGGCACCCTGACCTCAATCTACACCATCCAGAATTCTGAGAAAGTAAATTTCTGGTATGTAAGCCACCCAGTCCATGGTATTTTATTATAGCACCCTTAAATGACTAAGATGGACATGTTTATAAATCAGGCAATAAAAAGTTCAACAATCTTTGAGATGAATGATCACTCCAACACAAACTCTACTTTTTCTTTTAAATAGAAAGTTTATTTTTCATGTGAGTTTGTGTTTTTAATCTGAATAAACTGAATGCTCTCCACTCTTCCCTAGTCAATAGCCTGTATGATCCTTTGGGAAGAGCCTGCATTTTGTCCACCATGGTGACTGGCATAGGGAAGGCACTCAACTATTTCTTTCTGAGTGAATAAGTATTATTCTTTTCCCTGCCTGAGTGGTAGAACACCACTAAATCTTAACCTGAGCAGAGGTTTGCCTTCCTCAGAAATCCAAATGACAACAACCTAGGGATATATAATGTGTGTGTTTTTTTTCCCCAAACATATTATATCCATCCTTACTTTGTACATTCAACAAACAACACTAAATAAGCAGTACAGGAATGGTTTTATACCACTAACAAATATGGAATAGTAGCTTCATTTTATAGAATCCTTTTGTTCCATTCAGAGGGAAAAAAAATTGAGAACATGTAAATTTCCCATATGGAGAAAAGTATTAAGGTATTTAGCAGAGCAAATGAAAATATTTAACTTTTATTTCTATGTATCAAAGGAGAAGTAAGATAAGCTGTAAATGATTTTATATGATACTAGAACAGAGTTGGACATGACTGAAGTGACTTAGCAGCAGCAGAACACAAAAGTAACACTTCTTTAGAGTTTAACAGCACAGTTTTACTCTATTTGGTTTTAATTTATAAGAGGATATGGTTGAGCCTGGGCTTCTCTGGTGGCTCAGCAGTAAAGAATCTGTCTGCTATGCAGAAGATGTGGGTTCGATACCTGTGTTAGAAAGATCCTCTAGAGGAGGAAATTGCAACCCACTTCAATATTCTTGCCAGGAAACCCCATGTACAGAGGAGCCTCATGGGGTATAGTCCTCGGGGTCTCAAAGAGTTAGACACAACTGAGTGACTGAACACTCCCTCACTCATGACTGACCCTACAATACTGGCATGTTACAATCATTATCCATTGTATGTCACCTAATTACTTCAGCCTCACTGTTGCAACCCGGTGGTTAATCTCCATCTTATTGGCTTGACTTCTGCTCATTTCTCCTTTCTCTTCAGACCTGCCCTGATGAACAAAACAAGGCGATTTCAGCTTTCTTCACATCGTTCACAGGCAATTAGCACGGTCAGGAAACTTCCAAAATAATCTTAAAATGTAAGACAGTGTGTAAAAGTGCATGACAACTGAAATGTACTAAGACTAAAACGGCTCAAATTTTGAAGCTAATTTTTGCAAGGAAAGATGAGGGAGAAAGCAGTTTACCTTGACTCCTCAGAATACCCAACCTGATTGGCACCATAAAGCCTGTCTGCTCTGCCATTTGTGAGTGTTTATCTAGGATCCGTCTCTGGGAGGGGTACTCATACGGCAGATCAGTGGCACGACTGTGTTGGGAACTAACGGGCCATTACTGACTCATTGTCTATTCATTTCAGATTGTTTCTATGGAGGATTTATAGAAACAATACCAAGGTAGCACCAAGGTGGCTATCAATGCTGTTTACAGACAATTTAGAGGAATAAACCTGCAGTTATGCCCAGGCTGGCTTCCCCTGTGGTCCTGGGGCCTAGTGTTCTAATCCTATTGTGACATGATTGTTTCCCCATAAACTGCTCCACAGAGGCTTATAATTGGCGTACAGGTTCAAATTAGATTGCTGTGTGTTTACGAAAGCAGGGGTCATTTCACATCAGCACCTCTCATTAAGAAGCAGGCAATGAAGTTCTCCATTACAGGAAATCTAACCTATATATTTTCTTTTATTATAAAGAAAATATCCAGAGTCTAGACTCACAGACCCATGCACATATGCATTTTCCATCTTGTCTTTCATCACCATGAGGAGGTGGAGGAGGGTAATGTGAAAATGCAAAACACTTTTCTGAGAACAGCAATTAAATATTCACCAGCAATGTATCATGGAACAGCGGCTTCAGGAGCTAAAAAGGGGAGACAGGAGAGGAATGGATGAAAAGTCCAACAATTAGTTCTGCTGTCTTCTAATAATATCATGAGATGATGGTGACTAAGAAGCCAAGAAGGCCTATTGTCCCTGTGTTTTCACCTCTAGGTATGGGTGATCTCGAGTGAGGTCTCAGGAGAAAATACCTTCTTCATAAATTCCTGAGCTTCTTTTAAAAATCACCAAAGAAGTCTTCAAACCACTGACAGCAAAATATATTTATTAAAGGATAGTATACACACAAGGCTTCCCTGATAGCTCAGTTGGTAAAGAATCTGCCTGTAATGCAAGAGACCCTGGTTCAATTCCTTGGTTGGGAAGATCCGCTGGAGAAGAGATAGGCTACCTACTGGGCTTTCCTTGTGGCTCAGCTGGGAAAGAATCCACCCACAATGCGGGAGACCTGGGTTGGATTTCTGGGTTGGGAAGATCTCCGGAGAAGGGAAAGGCTACCCGCTCCAGTATTCTGGCGTGGAGAATATCATGGACTGTATAGTCCATGGTGTTTCAAAGAGTTGGACATGACTGAGTAACTTTCACCTTCACTTTCACACTTGCACATGGAGCAAGTTTGCTGTCTGGATAGTTGAAACCTGGGGCAAGGTTGCTGTCTGTATAGTTCAAAGCTGGGCTACACAACACTCTAGTAAAAAGAATAATAAACATTTCTGATGCTGTCAGTGAATAAATACTTCTCAAGTCTTTGCTTCAGCCTTTCTATGACCCATGGAGGGAAGAAAAAAAAATATATTTAAAGGAGGCCAATAGGAGGAGGAAATTATGTAAACCAGAAAGTTGTAATGTTAGAAAATGAAGAAGCAAAACAGCAAAAAATAAATTATGATTATGAATGGAAAAGGAATGTCAGTGACAGCAGGAGAATTGGTAAGTAAAAAAAAACCACAATTTAGGTCCATTAAAAAGTAAGAGGGACTCCCCTGGTGGTCCAGTGGTTAAGAATCTGCCTTGCAATGCAAGGGGACGTGGGTTCGATCCCTGATCAGAGTACTAAGATCCCACATGCCGTGGAGCGACCAAGCCCACGCACTGCACCTAAATTGATAGATACTTCAGCATCCCTCTCCCAACCTTCCAAATTCCTCAGCTGTGCCTTCAAGAGATGCCTTAGGATGACCTTCAGGGCTGTTCTAGAAGCCTTTTTCTTTGCATAGCAGCCTGTGAATTCTCTGCTCCTTCTGTGCTTGTGTATATCAAGCAGGCATAATTCCCATTGGTGAAAGCTCGCCGTCTTTGGGATCTATAATGTAAAGTCTACTGGGATAGGAAAACTTCCTAGAGGTTCAGAAGTACAACCTAACACCATCATCCAGGGACACATTTTAAGATCTTGCCCTCAAGCAGCCACCAACCAAAACACTATCTTTATGCAATTTTTTCCCCATCATTTCAGTAAGTCTTCTAGTGACATTGTATTCTTTCCAAAACACACCAGCACACTAGGTGAACCATCTGCGATGTTGCCTGACATGAAGCAGGACACACTAGCTGGTGTATTCTTGATGGGGCCAATCTAGCTTCCTCGTATGCTATTGCTATAGGCTCTGAATCTCTGGGAAGCATTCTCCCCTACCCCACCCAAGCACCAGCTGCTTCCTTGCTAGTATTTTTCCACTATAATTTCAGAGACAGACCTAAAAGACATGCTTCTTTGCTTGACAGTGATCTTAGGGCAGTTGTCAACAAGAAGACTGTACCCTAGAGGTCCCAAAGATGATGATCATAAAACATGTCCTTCCCATCCTTTGTTCCTAAGACAAAAGTGCGAAAAGGCATAAATAAGATGTGTGACCTTGAGACTATTAACCTCATCATCCAGCAACTTGAGGGGAGGGTGTTCTAGAAAATCTCTAGATCCCTTCTCTGATAATTCTATCACTGGTACTCTGAGGGGTTCCTCTCCCCCCAGTTCCTTCCTCCATGTTTCACTGGCTTGTTGTTCAGTGGCTCAGTTGTGTCCAGCTCTTTGTAACCCCATGGACTGCAGCATGCCAGGCTTCCCTGTCCTTCACTCTCTCCCGGAATTTGCTCAAACTCATGTCCATTGAGTCAGTGCCTTCTCCGCATTGGCTTGGAACCATCCCCAAGTAAGACTTGACTTGTCCTGCCTGGCTTCTTCCACAGTTTTCTCCAAGGTGAAGCCTTAAGAGTAAGTGCTTAAAGAGCCCCCTCTGAGTCTCTTTTACAAGCAAAAGAGAATGAACACTCTATACCCCGTCTGAAACCCTAGTACATCAGTGGTTTGAGCAGATTCCTTTCACCACCAGAAAGCTCTGTTACATAATGTAACTATTAGGCCAGGCAGAACTTCATCTGATGATAAATGACAGGTCACAGCAAGTTCACTGCCAAGAACAGAAGTTGCACGTCAGTTCTAGCAAAAGCACACACATAGGAAAGGACACAAGAGCCATCAATAACCATGTCTGAGCCCGATAATTATTATTAGGTGAGTAACAGCTATCAGCACCCTCTCTCTTTCTGCTGATTTAGTAAAGGACAACTAATAACGATGAGAGGTCAAATTTACAAACCCAATGGCACTCTTTTCCCAGATACATAAAGCAGTTTCTAATGAGCTAATAAATGCTCTGTGTGTGTGTGTGTGTGTGGTTGCAGATGTGTGCTTAATCCAAGAAAATTAACCTTTCTAGGTGGCAGGGGCATCTCCAATCACCAGAGTTTCTTTCCTTTCTACTAAATCACAGCCCTACCATAAGCTTTCTTTGAAACCTTGCGAGACAGCAGAAAAGAGTTAAAGAATTCCCCTTCTGGCTGCACTTTGAATCTTCTTAAAACCTAATTCAAAGTATTGTCCTTTTTTTGTAGACACAAGTCTATAAATTCATTCTCCGGATAGAAGTTTTGAAACAAAACATGGGGACTTCTGAGACATGAAGGGCTCCTTAGTAATTAAGATAAAATAAGGATTCCCACATTGGTGTGCTGAAACAGATCTGTACAATAGCTCGATACTTCACTAGGCTAAAGCCCATCTGGGCCATCGAGTTGAAAACTGCTGTATTATTATTCTTTGATGTCTACAGCTTAGTAGCACAAAGCTGGTCTCTGAGCACTTACTCTCTATAAAGAAACTCCAAATGTTTGGCCTTTGGGCTGTAAATATTGTGTCACCATTGATTTTTAACATATAAAGTGTATTTTCCTGAATGTCAAGTATTTTCAAAGTGCAGGGCCTCCCAAGAGCACAAAGTAGAAAGAATTAAAGATGGTTTAAGAGCTAAAGCTACAAGCGAGTGGGGAAGAAAGGCAAAGGAAAGAAGAAATAAAAGGGAGAAATGAATGAAACCCATATTCCAAGAACTGTGTTCTCTCTCATGGGTGAGTTTCAAATGTTACATGAAAATTGATCTCGTCAGCGAAGGCATGTTAATATCAACGTTATCAGGTCCATTCCTTTATAAGCACGACTGTGCAAACGCTACCAACAGCACTAGAGTGAAATCTCTGTAAGGACTTTATCTCCTTCTTTTCAATCTCTTTACTCTTCACAGTAAAGAAATGAAAACAGTATTTGTTCAATGAAGAAATTCTACCAAATCTTCTATTTCCTGAAAAGTGAACTTCTATTTCAAATACCGTTAGAACGTCAATTCAAATTATTAATAGAAAATAAAACTATTCAAAAATAATTCTGAGCAGTTATGAGCACATTGAAAAGTCTGTCACGTACACACTACTATATTTTAAATGAATAGCCAACAAGGACCTACTGCATAGCAGAGGGAACACTGCTCAATGCTCTGTGGCAGCCTGGATGGGAGGGGAGTTTGGGGGTTAGAAGCAATACATGTGTGTGGATAACAGAGTCTCTTTGCTGTCCACCTGAAACTGTCAAGTTAACATTGTTAATCAGCTAGACTCCAATATAAATTAACACGTTTAATAAAAAATAAACAAGAGAAGAAATGTTAAAAAATAAAAGTCTGTCAAATTTCACGTTCTTTTTTTTGGCATGATGTTGAAGACAGTCTGATTTAAAGCAAATAGGGTGACATTTTGTTTAATTTTCGAAGGGAAATGTCCTGAGTTGTATTCCAGACCCACAGCAGATCACCTTGCTCTTTCTTTATCAGCCTCCTGAGCCAAGTAATAATAGGACCATCAAGTTCAGACTCTGACCTCCTAGATGCAAGCTGAGAAGACCCCTGGGATTCAGAGAAGCTGGGGGAGATATTCTCTTTCCCTCAGTCAATCAGACAGATGCAACCAAAGTTAGGACAAATCTCTTTATACAAAGCCTTCCCGATTTGCAATTTCCATGTGCAAAGCTAAAAGAAATAAAGGTTTTGTCACTTATCTTAAAAAGAAGTAGTAATAAGTATCGCTGGACAAATTTTCAGATCCCTCATTGCTTTATAAAACTTGATATAATATACATCAATATATAATGCAAGTAATGGCTCAATTTCAAAAGAGCTTAAATACAGACTAGTAGGCTAAAAGCCCAAAGAAATAAAATTGCAAAACTATAGCATTGCTGGAACAGTCCAGAAGAGAATCTAAGAAAACAGATTTTTAGCAAGAAAATATGTCAACTCACTGATATTAAAGGAGTACATGCTAAAACTGTTCTCAACAACTTTATTCAAATTACTCATCTTTTTGTTATAAAGCTGCGATGGCTTTCTTAGGAATTCTAGGGTGACCGTTTGTGATTCTGATAATCCGTTTCTCTCATGGCCCCCTCTGACCCCATCTTCTATCTCCCGTAACTGCTCCGGACCATCACTAATTAACTGGGAAAATGCCTTGATATCTATCCTTCAGCTATTATCTAGCAAGAAATATTTGTGCCACTTGAGCATGCTCTATCTATACTTAATACACCAATCATGCATGTTCTCTAAGGATATTTCTACAACTGCTCATAAAAAGTAAGTTGACTATTTTAAATTCCATATAAAATGTCAAGAAATTCATTTTGACTATATTCAGTGCAAATTAGGCAGTATTAATTGAGCTCCCCTCATACTCTCAGCTAAATGCCTAGTCAAGTCACAAAAGGAAAAGTGAAATGAAATTAGCCTTTGCCAAGGAATAGGGAACCTCAGTCTGATCTCTAACACAAAGTCACTGCATAGTCTTTGACCCATCATCTCTTCCCTCTGTTTTTAAAATTAAAATGACTAGCCTTGATGAACTGTAAGTTCTCTCCAGTATTTCAAATAATCCCTGTGCCTTTCTGAGCCTTTGAGTCTGTGTTTTTTATATGCTCTAAGTGTGTAAGGTGGTGTATGAGGCAGGGACTGAAAAAATGAAGGCTAAAGCTGAGGGATTAAAATTGTATATGTCTGTTGTTTGAGAACAAAAGAAATCTGAGGTCAAACAAAGGACATTGTTTATGTTTATGGGACTATAATACTTGTAAGAAAGTGGGGTTATTTGCTTTTAGATCTATTTTATCCAAGAAACTATTTGAATAAGTAGTCTAAAATTCTAATGACAACAGATTAAATCCAAAATTATGTTAAAATATTGATAATGCAAGGGCCATTTTTTAAAAATTGGGACATTTTAGGTATTTATTCTTACTTGCAGTAAGAAATTTTTTTCTCCTTAATTGGGGATAAAACAAAGTCATAAACCAAAATTCTATGTGAAGTGCATCTGTAAAGGATGATAGACCATTTGAACAATTCCCAAAGAATTTTAACTGGAGTTACTCTGAGCACGCTAGCTTCCAACTATTGCTCAAAATCATTAAATGTTATAGATGGCAGTGTTAACTGTGAAAATAATCACAGGCCGAGGTTAGCAATGAAATCATAATGAAGTATATCATGTTGTTATAATTTTATTTCTTCATTAATTATTCCTCCAAAGCAATCATCACTAAAATCCACACATACTCCAGGCTGGGCGTCTTAAAATTCAATTCTCTTTGAGAAATCTGTAGTTATTTAGATCAACAATTTTGAGACAGAGCATATTGCCTTTTTCATTCCACTTCTTTTGATCACATTTGATTATCTGGTAATATACGCAGCGCTCAGTTTGGGAATAACATACTCCTCTCACTTCATTACACGAGATAAAGTAAACACATTTTGTTTACCTATACCATCTTAATTCCATGGCTAAATTAAAAGCTAATATTCATTGAATTGTTCACTCAATCCCTAACTTTGTGCCAGGCATTGTTTGGGGAACCATGGCTATATCCCGAACCAAATCAAAACAAAACAAAACAAAAATGTCTTGCCTTCTGGCAACTTACATTCTGGTGTTGAGAAGGCAGATACTAAACATAATAAACACACACAAATGACAAGTGCTATTCAGAAAGTGGCAGTACGTATGTTGGTCTCTTTTCCCTTATATAATGGTTCAGTTGAGGTCATGAATAATACATCATGTTTCCACAAAGCATTCAGATACTGACATAATTAGACTCATTTCTGAGGTCTTCCTATAGTTCATGCATCAAACGCAGGCCCTTCAGGCAGCTGCGCTTGGGTCTGTAGGCATGGGATGTTAGAGAGAGGAGCGCAGTCATGCTAACACTGCCCTCCCTCCCTTACAGATGGAGGGTGACAGCGATGGCCTAAGGCATTCTAATTACAAAGTATTTAGTAGGCAGGATCTAGCACACACCTGCCAGAAACTTGAGAGGAGGGAGGCTGCATCAGGATTTTCATCCTACACAGGAGCCCAGCTGGAAGCCAAGTTCTAAAGATGCTGGTGGCGGCATTAAAACCACATGCCTTCGGAGTTCAGGTGGGAGTCCAGGCATTCTCCCCTTACAAGGGCAGGTACAAACACATCATTCACAGTCTCTCCTCCACAAGAACCAGCCTCGGTCTTTGAAGCCAAGACTGTGCCTCTGCTACTACTTGGAATTAGAAATGTGATTTTACAAAGCCCAGTGACTACTCTTCCTACCTGGACGTGTATCTGAAGGGTTTCCAAACAAGGCATATGAGTGTTTCCCAGAAAAGATAACATTTGATTGAAGCTAATACACTGCGCTTCCCCGGTGAATCAGACACTAAAGAATCTGCCTGCAGGGCAGGATATCCGTATTCAATCCCTGGGTCAGGAAGATCCCCTGGAGAAGAGTTAGGCTACCCAATCCGGTATTCTTGGGCTTCTCTGGTGGCTCAGATGGTAAAGAATCCACCTGCAATGCAAGAGACCTGGGTTTGATCCCTGGGTTGGGAAGATCCCCTGGAGGAGGACATGGCAACCAACTCCAGTATTCTTGCCTGGAGAATTCCATGGACAGAAGAAACTGGTGGGGTACAGTCCATGGGGTTGCAGAGAGTCGGACACGACTGAGTGACTAAGGGTGTCTCCCGCCACACACACACATGCATACCTATACACCACTATCAAATTACTGCCAATAGATGGTGTTGACAGTTAAGTAGCACACAGATGTTCAAATGGCTCCACAAATTTAGAAGTGAACACATTAAATCATAAGTCTTAGAGTGCAACTTCAAATTTTATAGACTTGGAGGAACTTATTATTGAAGTGAAAAATTAATAAACATTTTTCTGAGAAGATTAAAAAAATTGCTTTTTTTTTTTGCCTATCAATTTATCTGCTCACATCCTTTTTCTCACTATTGTCTTATATAAAAGTCTTAGAAAACAGAAAGAAATCCATAAAATGAGGCTGTTTCCCAGACAGTCAGAAGTAAACTTAGGGGAAAAAAGCCAAATCCACTTGCTTATTGTATATACCTGCTGTGACAATCTGATAATAATAGGAGGTATAAATAATTAACTGCTACCTCAATGCCACTTTGTAGGTGGAAATCGGGAATCTCATTTTGCCCATAATTGAGTTAATGAAGCAGAATCATACAAAACCTAAAATTCATTTTGTTTCCCTACAATTTAGGGAATGCAAACACTCAAATGGCTCCCACTGAAATCTTATTTTATTCACTGAACTTACACTCATTGTCTTAATACACCTTGTCTGCCGTGTGCTGTGCTTAGTTGCTCAGTCATGTCTGACTCTTTGTGACCCCAGTCTGAAGCCCACCAGACTCCTCTCTCCATGGGGATTCTCTAGGCAAAAATACTGAAGTGGGTTGCCATGCCCTTCTCCAGGGGATCTTCCCAACCCAGGGATCGAACTCAGGTCTCCTACATTGCAGGCAGATTCTTTACCAACTGAGCCACCAGGGAAGCCCTTGTTTGTCATAGTCACCTGTACAATATTACTTTGGAACTATTTTGGATTAAAATGTGAGGGACCAAGGAGGACCTGAAATATTCTCAAGCCTGAGTTTCTACCTGCAGCAATGGCTCCTCAAACACCCTAGGCAAGTTTGTATTTATCCCATTTTAAAGATGTTCACTGAAGGAGATTCTAAACTTCCCTCTATATGAAACTCAATTCAGCATTAAACAGTTTCTTGATGTGGAAAATACACATTTCATTGAATTCAATACCTGTTGCTGTACTTTTCAATCCGTTTCCTCTGTCTGCCTTTCCCAAAAACAGCATGGGAGCTACCGTCACATTCCTATGTACATCAAACCTACTATCAGGCTGTGGCCAGGCCCCTCTTTTCTTTCCCATCACAAATGGTCTAGTTCCCTTATGGCTGCCAGTGGGGAAAGGATGGGAGGAAGAGGCAGTTTGGGATTGACATGTAACACTACTATATTTCAAATGGATAATCAACAGGGATATATATGTGCTAAGTCACTTCAGTTGTGTCCAAATCTTTGCAACCCCATGGATTGTAGCCCACCAGGCTCCTCTTTCCATGGGACTTTTCAGGCAAGAATATTGGAGTGGGCTGCCATTTCCTCCTCCAGGGGATCTTCCTCACCTAGGGATGAAACCCATATCTCTTAGGTCTCCTGTTTGGCAGGTGAGTTCTTTACCACTAGCACCACCTCTCTCTCTCTTTATATATATATGTAAAACAAAGAGTCCTTTGGACAGCAAGGAGATCCAACCAGTCAATCCTAAAGGAAATCAACCCTGAATATTCATTGGAAGGACTGATGCTGAAGCTGAAGCTCCAATACTTTGGCCACCTCGTGTGAAGAGTTGACTCATTGGAAAAGACTCTGATGCTGGGAAAGATTGAGGGCAGGAGGAGAAGGGGGTGACAGAGGATGAGACGGTTGGATGGCATCATTATCCCAATGGACCTGAGTTTGAGCAAACTTTGGGAGATAATGAAGGACAAGGAAGCCTGGTGTGCTGCAGTCCATGAGGTTGCAAGGAATCAGGCATGACTGAGCGACTGAATAACAAATAACAAATATATGTGTATGTGCATGGTGGTGGTGGTGGTTTAGTTACTAAGTTGTGTTTGACTCCTTGCGACCCTATGGGCCATCACCCACCAGGCTCCTCTGTCCATGGGATTCTCCAGGCAAGAATACTGGAGTGGGTTACCATTTCCTTCTCCAGGGGATCTTCCTGACCCAGGGGTCAAACTCAGGCCTCCTGCATCGGAGGCAGATTTTTTGCTGACTGAGCCACCAGGGAAGCCTATATATATATGTGTGTGTGTGTGTATATATATATATATGTATATATATACACACACACACAATGTATACATATGCATGTGTGTGTGTGTGTGTGTATGTACAGCACAGGGAGCTCTGTTCAGTGTTATGTGACAGCCTGAATGAGAGGGGAATTTGGGGAAGAATGGATACATGTATAGCTGAGTCCCTTTGTTGTCCACCTGAAACTATCACAATACTGTAAATTGGCTATATTCCAATATAAAACAAGCCATTTAAAAAAATTACCAACACTCCCCCAAATATTCAAGTTCTATTAACCTCACAGCCCTATTTTCTAGTCTTAAAAATCCTTACCAGTCATAAACCACTCTAGACTCAGAGCAGTAGTGTCTCTATCCCTTCAAACTTGTTTCACCCCGAAATCTTGCTTCTAATTTCCTAGATGTTAAGAATTAGAATGTTTACAATTTAGTTCAGAAGCAGATAACTCCCAATGAAAAGGGATACCTTTTGGTAATTTCTGGATTTTTCTGCACATGAGCTATCAAACCATCTCTGGCACCATGGACAGTGCCCTAGATTTGCTGGACTCATTAAAGGGAAGGTCAAATCTCACATTTTTGTCAGAGAACATACTGGCTTCAGATTTTAGTGTGAGAATCACTAGGGAAGCTCATTAAGAGTTCAGATTCACTTCACCATAGCATCCCCCATCCCTCAAATTCTGAAATAGGAGATCTGAGCCATAACCCAGAAATCTGTGTTTTACCAAGCCATTCTCAATAGCATCCAGTCCCCTTCTGATGATTCTAAAGCACATCCAGCGGAAATTACACTTGAGAAAGAGTTTCCCCTCTCTGCCCATTATCCTTTTTGTCTAGACTGACCAGAAGCAGGAATCAATCTGAATTCATAAAGTATAGACAAGAAGGCTTCCATGGATAAACTGAGGAAATCTAGGTGAAACCAAGTCAGCACAGCCTCCTCACTTTCTTTGCATTTCTTTGTGTACTCATTCACTCATTCATGTATTCACTGTGTCAATTAAGAGGGTTAGGGGTCAACAAGCCAGAATTCCAGGGTGGACATGGGTTCTGACCCACATTGTGTGAGGACCTTTGATAACAAATGAGTGGTACAATAGTAAATACCACTGTATGGGAATTCTCACAGTGAGGACAGAGTGCTAGAAAGTGCTGGAAGGGGCTAGTTTATGCCATGATCTTGCACAAATGAATGACCTCCAGGTTACAATACTGCACAAATATGGAATATGGATACTGAATTTGCAGTTAGAAAAGGTCAGCCTGGGAGAAAGTCACAGAACCAGCAGAGGAAAGGAGCCCACTCTGCTGGTGGCTGGGCTTCCCTGGTGGCTCAAATGGTAAAGAATCCACCTGTCAATGCAGGAGATGCAGGTTCCATCCCTGGGTCAAGAAGATCCCCTGGAGGAGGAAATGGTCTGGATAATCCAATATTCTTGTCTGGATAATCCTGTGGACCGAGAAGCCTGAGGGGCTGCAGTCCATGGGGTCACAAAGAGTTAGACATGGTTGAACAACTGAGCATGCTGGTATGCTGCTGGTAGCTGGAATCACTGCCGGAGGGGCAAGCTTCATGCACATGGGCACTCATGAGCGTGTGCTCTGTTCTGTATGCCTATGAGCCAGGTGGTGCCTTCTCATCTCTGGGCTAAAGCAGTTTGTCCAGCCTGGTGCATAGCTACAGGTCTCACTTTTTCCCCCCTGAATCAACATGATCTATGCTAGACTTTGCTTAAAAAGCAAAAGCTAAGTAGAATGGTTGAAGGATTGTTTTTTAGATTTTTGGGACCTTATCAGCCGTAAGCTGAAGTCCAGATTTTCTATTTAAATCAAGTACATGATATATAAAAAAATTCTTTTTGTGTGTTAGAATTGAAAGAATGTGGCTTCCCATTAGATTAAAAACAATATATAATTACACAACATCATATTGTACTGTAACTTTGATTTAAAAAAACAAAACAAAAAAATCCATCAAAAAACAAGGAGCTTCCCTGGTGGTCCAGTGGTTAGGATTCTGTGCTTCCACTGCAGGGGCCATGGGTTTGATCCCTGGTCAGGAACTAAGATCCCTCAAGCCTGCGTGGTATGGCCAAAAGTAAATAAGCAAATAAAATCAAATGGAAAAAAAGCACCAAAGAGTTTATAGAGATTGCCTATTATTTAACTGTGCATCTTTGTGAAAGAAGTAGAATTAAGCCCATTTTGTGGCTAAGAAAAATGAAAATGTAAGGTAATTAAAATAAATTACAACTAATCTGGGCGGTGGAGTAAACTCAAATACTACAAAGTATAGATACTGAACTTTATTCAGTGGACAGTGAACTTGGTAAACCAGACAGCTATCAGAGAGGTCACGTGATATAAGAATCATACATGCAGCAAATAAAAATGCTATATAAAATTTAGTACATAATTGCCTCCAATGATAATCTCCTCCTTATAGGGTGAGATAGAAGTTAGGGCCCGAACAGAAAATCCCATTTGGAAGAAAGAGGAACAGCTTCTGGGCAGGCAGTCAGCAGCATCCATTAAGGATGACCAAAAATAGTCTAGTTTTTAGTCATAATGCAAAAACGTGCCCAGAGAAGAATTTTTAATAACACAAATTTTGTTATTTATTGTACCTAACTGGAATGTTTAATTACTAAAAATAATCCTTTCTTCATCATTTCTGTTGTATTTTCATTTACTTCCACTTTCAATGGTCCTTTTTCCTCATTTTTTTGGGGGGGGTTTATTGAGATTTTATTAAATTTATATATCAATTTGGAGAAAAGTTGACATCTTTACAATATTAGCCAGTAGTAGACAAACTTTTTCCCTAAAAGACCAGATAATACATATTTCAGGCTTTGTCTCTTTGTTGTGTCCTCTGCTTCAACGGAGGACCCCCCATGGCACCCAGTCCATTACTTTACATCCAGCAGGGACCAAACCATTTGACTGGTTGCTAATTCCAGCCAACTGGCTGCCTTACTCCTTGGCCTTTTGGCAAAGAGCACAGCATCAGTTTAGTCGTTGTGACATCTTCTATCCAGGGAATCGTCCCTCTCCTGGCAGGAGGACAAACACTGCAGACTCATTACTAAGCATGTGGTTTTTAATTAATAATGTGTATGGTTAACACAGAGCAATTTTTACCTAATATAGGGTATTATGTAGACTGAAAAAATATTCGTTCAAAAATCATCTGAAGACACACTTGTCTTTATTGTATAGAAGAAACGAGACTACCTTCGACGGTTAAAACACACTCAGAGTCATGAAATTAAGGTTTCCTCTGGTGCTCTGAGCAAATTTTTAAAAAATCCCTCCGTGATCTAAGACAATCTTATCCTGAAGTATTGAAAAAACCAATGAAGCTTGTTGTTAAATAAGATAAATAAACAAATGACCCACTTCACCACTGACAATGTTATTTTATAACTGTAGTTTCAGAACTCTAAATAAGTGTAATACAAGTTTGCAATTACACCCTTTTTTTCCCCTGACGGATAGAGTTATAGGAGAGTGACAGTTGCTCAATTGTCTGTTATTGACCTAATGTTCTTAGACTGATTCAGAGAACAAAGGCCCATGTATATTTTTTGCTGACTCAAATGAAATTTCCATTAAAATTAAGAATTTGTGTATGCTCCAATGAGTGAAGTAGTTTTTATTCTCCACCTGGTTTGTCTATTTTATTATTAATCTTTAAGAATCTCATGAAGTAGCCTGGCTCCATCATTCAATTCAATTCTTAAAAAATAAAAATGAATAAGGTAGAAACTGTAATGTCATCTGTGTTAGATCATATCTTTTGCAAAATTGTAATGTAAAGAGTAAGTAAGAATCAATAATCCCCTAAGTATCCCTGTGCTGTGCTATGCTTAGTTGCTCAGTCATGTTTGATTCTTGCAACCCCATGGACTGTAGCCTGCCAGGCTCCTCTGTGCATGAGATTCTCCAGGCAAGAATACTGGAGTGGGTTGCCATTCCCTTCTCCAGGGGATCTTCCCGACCCAGGGATCAAAACCAGGTCTCCTGCATTGCAGGTGGTTCTTTACCAGCTGTGCTACCAGGGAAGCCCTAAGTATGCCTAGAGGATGTTTTCAAATTTCCAGATCATTTCCTAAGTATTATTCCACAGTGTTTAGAATAAATATTGAGTAGCTGTGCCTTTAAAAGTATATTTTAAAAGTTTAATTTTTTAATCATGCCATACTTTTATAGTTACTGTAAAGGCATCCACATTTCAATGGGTTAAAGAAAAGCCTTTGTGGTCTATATTAATCCTCCAATAGGTGCAGAGTTAGTGCAAATAATTGCAATTGGAAAGTAAATCCCAATTTAACAGACATTGAAAACTTGGCAAATGCAGATTTTTAATCAGACTTGAAGAATTATTTTTAACACTGATAAAACTAACAGTCATTCTAAGAGCACTTACTTGCTTTACATGGATTATTTCATGTATTTTCTCATATCAACCCTGCAAGTATTATAGTTATCGCCTCTTTATAGATGAGCAGATAGGCTCAGAGAGGCTCTGCTGCTTACTTGTAATTTCCCCTGATCTTTGTATTCCATATGGTCTGGTGTTCTGAACTAAAGGATGACACAATCCAAGAGCAGTTATTATGTGATGGGCAAGAACTTCTGAAGTAGAGGCAAGCACAATATTCTACAGTTCAATAATGTTGAAACTGAGACAAGGAGGAGGAGCAACTGGACAGCATATGGGTTTTAGCTCATATTACTTGACATGGGATGAATAACCTGAGACTCAGTGGGACTCATAGTTGCTGCTTTCCATAAGGAGAACAGGGTTTCTTCCTGGTACTGGATGAAAATAAAAACTTGAAGCATGGGCCGCAAATCATCACATGCATGAGAGATTAAAATGTAAAATATAATTATGAGGATGAAACTCGTAAGAATACTAGGAAAATACTTTAATAATATTGAGGTCTGAAATAACTTTTGAACTCTAAGGTAAACTATCACCTTAGAAATAGAACTGTAAAGAAAGAAAGCAATAACTTTACTAATGTAAGAATTTAAAGGGGGAGAGGGAGTTAAAACAAAAGAAATATACACAAAGTTTAAAAGAAATAAATGAGTAGGGAAACATATTAAGCAACAAGTATGTCAGACAAATGGTTAGTATCCTTAATACCGAAGGAGAAAAAGCCATCAGAAAAAAAATAAAAAGCCCAATCCCCAAATACACACAAAGAGCAAAAGACATAAATAGGCTAAAAAAAGTCAGTGCAAATTGTCAAAAAATATACGTTTTGGAATGCTTACTTCACTAATACTAGTCAAATAAATGCAAAATCTAATTAGAATATTTTATTGTCTCTATCAATTTTATAATAAAGAAATAATAAAAGAAATTTAAAAAGCTCATTCTTCCTTTTTCACTTGGAGATAGAATTAAGCTCTGTTTTTCTAAAGTACTTAAAGCTTCAGCAAGCATAATGTTGAGTCAGAAACTTTACACTAAAGCACTTTGAAAATAGAATACATGTATTATTATAAATAAAGTACCCACATCTAAAATTATCCCCATGAGACTTCTCCAAAGTGATGTTTTTGGTTATCAGTTATTTCAATCTCTTAGAAAATTTCACTGATCTTCCATATGAATGTCTTTTAACAGACATCTTTCTTAAAACATGGTGCCTTTGGAACAACCAAAATGAACATTGGCTGGAAACTTCTTATCCCATCTGATACTTGATATCTTTCAGGGTGCCCGAGGTCTGGGTATACTCTCAAAGGTGTGGCATTCATTTGTGGTTTTGACTTAACGTCATTTTCTCCTTTTCAATCTGAATATTGACAATCATATTTAATACATCTCTATGCAAAGACTGAATCTACTACAAAACCAAGTATAAGCACATTGTGTTTTATTTAATTCATGAAGACCCCATAGGGAAAAGTGTCATAGGAAAGACCTCAATTTAAATACTGGCTCCACCACTCACAAGCTTTGTGATCTGGGTTAAGGTATCTAAAGTTTGTTTTTTTAATGTGCAAATTGGAATTACGGTTCTTTCTTGTATAGGTTGGAAAAAGCTTATAGTGTGTTTGGCGCATGCCAGGCACTCACAAAAGAGTAGCCATTACTAGTGTTTCAGGTGGAATATGCAAATTATTATTTATATGACTGAAGTGGATTGGAACATGAACCCTAAAAGAAAAGACCAAGTACTAATTCCTGAAAATTGTGAATGTGAATTTATTGGGAAGTAGAGTCTTTTCAGAGTCTTTGTAGATGTAATCAAGTTAGGGTGAGGTTATACTGGAATATTTATAATCTCACCTTAACTTGATTATATCTGGAATGAGGCTTCCTTGGAGGCTCAGACAGTAAAAAATCTGCCTGCAATGCGGGAGACCTGGATTTGATCCCTGGGTCGGGAAGATCCCCTGGAAAAGCGAATGGCAACCCACTCCAGTATTCTTGCCTGGAGAATTCCATGAACAGAGGAGCCTGGTGGGCTACAGTCCATGGAGTCGCAAAAAGTTGAACATGACTGAGCAGTTAACATTTTCATTTTCACTATATTGGAATAGGGTGGACCCTGAATCCAATGCCTGGTGTTAATATAAGTACAAGAGAGGACATAAAGACACAGAAACACACAGAGAAGGTTATGTGAAGGCACAGTAGAGACTACAGTGATGCAGCTATAAGACAAGAAATGCCAAGGATTCACAGAAGCTACTAGAAGCTAGCAGGTAGTAGTAGAAGCTCAAAGAAGAATTCTTGGTTAGAGCCGTCAGAAGGAACATAGCTCTGCTGACACTTTGATTTTGGATATCTAACCTCCAGACTGTGAAAGGATACATTTCTATTGTGTTAATCACTTTGTTATAGCAGCACCAAGAAACCAATACAATAATTAGCCCACATTCTCACTCAAGCTTCTGTAATAGCTCTTAGGAATACAGAATATGATATCAATTAATGGATTAGCCCTCCTAGAAATTCCCTTTGAAGATTATGCAGTACACTGAGATGGATGGGCTGGTACACTGGGATGAGGCTAGTGGCAATAAATTGTTTTGTTTTGTTTTTTAAGAAATCAAAAGAACTTTTACCCTTGACATCAAAATAATTCAAATAGTTTTTAAAGATTTGGGTATTGAATTTATGCCTTCAATGAGCTCTACTGTACACCTTTGTATATATAACGGTACACACTATTACCACTTCTTGAAAATCGCAGAAAGAATGATCAGTTCTGACAAAGGCCATATTCTAAGAAGTGATCCTCTTTTTAAAATGAAGACAATTGAAAGAGAAAAAATTATAACTAAGGAAAGTCAGCCCCATAAATGATGAATGATGCTGACTGACTGAAGGATATTAGCCAAAGGAAAGGAAATAGGAAATCTACAACACAGATATCACTTTAATTGACCTCAAAGGTTTTGTTTTTCATTTAATAGAGCAAAAATGGAATATTTCATCCTTTTACTCATGCAATTAAGTTTATGCAGCTCCATCTTATCCTGGCATGGTTTTTTCTCCCTTACTAAAAGCCAAAATGGAAGCACTTCAAATATTTTAGAATGGATTTTGGCAACTGGTTTCTTGGTTTTTAAAAAAAATTCTTTAAGGATAAATCTCCCCAAAGAAGATAATCTTTGAGTCCCAGACCAATTAAGTGTTCTGCTGTGTTTAAGTAGCAACAGTTTTGGACTTTAGGAAAATGTTAATACCAGCACTAAAATTTATTCTGTTAATTGCTGTAATAATCAATAAGTAATTTTCATTCTAAACTAGGTTCTTTATGTGACTTAAATAAACCAACTGAAGATCATTTACATCTGAATAACAATTCCTAATAATGTCACATCATTAAATTCCACCCGGCTTCTCAATAATGTTGGTTAGTGACCAATAAAAGGACTTATTACCTTGGTCAGGTCCTCAGGGCTTAGAGGGAACCAATGGCTGAAGGATTTTCTCATTGCACTGTGATTCGGAGTGAACCTTTCTTCTCCTGGGACATTCACCACAACTTAGTTGCAGGATGGCTTTTTTTCCCTCCTCTCTCTCTTCCTCTCTCTCACATCTTCTTGCCCTCTCTCCCTCTCTTCCTTCCTTCTATATCTGCTTTTAAACAGAATTGTTTTCATCCTAATACAGGCAAACGATTTATAAAGGGAAGAATTTTCCACAACCTACTTCTCCTTGCATGTGACTAATAGAATGAGCAAAATATTTTAAGAAAATCTCTGCACATTGAATTTATACTTTAAGAAAAATAAAGAGAGTAGATATTTGGGTATTTTCTATGCATATATACTAATATAGATATCCCATTTGGACATTACTTTTAAGACAAATATTTTGTGCCTATGTTTCTAGGTTAGTTATTTAATTTGACCAAATTAATAGTCTCTAGCTTTTTTATGCTGTTCTATATATAGCTGCAATGATGTAGAATCAACCATGTATCAGTAAAAAGTGTTTTTAAGACTAAAATGTGTATAACTAAAATAGTGAAAATCATTACTATTTTCAAATACATTTTAACAATGCTTTTGTGATATTAACACACTTGTTACTGATATTGAAATTTTCATGTTAATTAAATAACCCCTAACCACTGGGTACATTTCAGATATGTACACTTTGTAATTACCTCCATTATTGAAATAGCTGGCTTGATTCATCCTTGCCACAGTAACATAGTAGCTTCTGTTATTTTTGTCTTCAGAAAAACATAGGTCCCAGAGAGGGAATATAAAACTATTACGGTAAATTAAATATTAAAGCTAACTTATTTTTGCATAAGAGTGCTGTCAAATAATGGTGATAACTGTTGCTAAGACAGAAACTATTTTTTGGCTATTTTTTTTTTGGAAACACAAATTAAAATCCAATTTTCAGTTCTTTTGGTAAATTGCATGTATTTAGTGTGTATAGTTTTACTGATGCTAGTAGCTTAAAGGGAGCTATTATAGTCTTAGTTTAGCGATTAAGAAATACAACGTTTGTTGAAGGGCTAGGCCTTTTAGTCTAGGATGGATTAGCACTTGATCCTTCCTTAAGCATTTTTATACAGGAGTGCATTATCCTTGGAGCCACCCTGGGCTCCATGCCTCATTAGCTTGGGTGTTAGATAAATCAAAGGCAGCCTCAGAGACAAAGATAAGCAAACTGCAGGCCAGCAAGATGATGATGTATGGATCCAGGAGGCTAATAGGAAAGTATTGACAGGAAAATGGTGTGCTTATCCTGCAATCACTGCATATTGCAATGAGAGCTCCCCAAAGCAGATGGGATACACTTCAGGGAATGCGAGCTACAAGACTGTTAGGCAGAAATGGATCCTTGTGTTTTAAATTCTAACAAGAACTTAGTTTCTTTTTAGCAGCAATTCAAATGCATTAGACCGTGTTAAGGCACAGGCCACAGCAAACTCTAAAAAAAGAGAATCCCATTTCAGAAGAACGGGTGTTGGAATTATTTTCATTTCAGAAGATTTTTTCTTACCAGTTATCCTTTATGCAGCAAGGAATAAACACTTGCTTATGTTTTCCATGATTTTATCTGCTATGCGTGTGCACATTCAGTTGCTCAGTTGTGTCTGACTCTTTTCCATCCCATGGACTATAACCCATCAGGCTCCTCTGTCCATGGGGTTTTCCAGGCAAGAATACTGGCATCTGTGGCCATTTCCAAGGGCTCTTCCTGGCCCAGGGACTGAACTCACGTCTCCTAAATATCCTGCATTACAGGTGGATTCTTTATCACTGAACCCTCAGGGAAGCCTGTATCTGCTGCATCAGTCATTAATACACTATGAAGCTTACTTCTCGATATTTGTGCAGGATTCAAAATTCACACTATCTGAGCAAATCTTAACATGGGGAAAATATGTGTATATGTTTGATGAGTTCTGTAGCTAAATAACATTTCAAGATTCTCTATAGCTGATATCTTTAGACTTTTAAGATTATGCACAAAGTTTCATGCTTAGGGTTTTCTACTTACGGGATCCCCCTTTTGAAATTCATGCATGTTGTATATTTTTAATTCAGCCATTTGTAAAATTTAAGAATTTAGTGCAAAAAATACTAATATGAGGATGACTGACTCCAAGAGACTCATGCATTCACAAAAGCAATTCATGAACACTCATCTGACCTGAGCCTGTCCGGGTATTGCTGTGGGTTGACGATTAACTAAGACTGACTTTTCAAATCACGATGTACACACTTTCCTTCTTTCCTGGCTCAAAACAGAACTCCCTGATTTACTCTAAATGATGGAACACTTAACACCTCTGAAATAAGAGCAGCTGAGTTCTTTGCTAAGACTCTTCCATTTTTCAGGACCATGGAAACCAAATGTATTTATCCAGATGATGACCAACCATTAGGAGAGTCCTGTAACCCCTCAAAAACCTAGGTTATTTTTGCATGGACTACACACTAATTCATTGAACCACAGTTCTGACAGAAACAGTCTGCTCTGTACTCAGGTCACTACATTACAACTATGGGTGAGGATTCAATTGCTGTCAGGAAGTGAGGCAGAAACACCCAGATAGACTGAGAAAAGAAATCCCAGGAAAGTCCTGCAAACTAGGGTCCATAACTTATGGTAACTGACATGTTAATTTTGAAGTTATTAAAATGCCTTACGTCATTATCTAAAAACCTCAGATTTTCCCATATTTAAGGTACTATATACCATACACCATATAGCATACACTGTTATTATTGACATAGGTAGCATATCTTAATTCATGATAGAAACTTTCATTGAAATTTTTGAATCCCTTGTTCAAAGACAAGTAGAAGTAAGTGAAGATTTTGTAGTCTAATTGCATTTAAGGAGAGCAAAGAATCAATGAAACTCCATTACCAAATCCAAATTTTACAGATAAAAAAAAAATGAGGCTCCCGCTACTCCCCCAAATAAAACCACTTGCTAAAAGTCAAACAATTAGCAATTGGCAAAGCAGATTGTCTGACAACTATTAATAGTTAGATGTCCTCAACATGTCGCATCTCTAATCAGTATAGAATTTGGTGGTGCAGGGGTGGAGATTACTACAGTTACTGAAAACAGAAAAAGAAGTTAATAGGGAGAACTGAATTACCCTTGGCTTTCTCAGGTCACTAGATATCTCAAACACAATCTAATTATCTCAAAGAAAAGGGAATGCAGGCAACTGTCTTATCCAAGTGATGGGTTGGTCAGAAGTTCGCTGCCCCTGTCCCTCAAGCTGGACACCCTCAGAGCTCTTGGTGTGAAGGCGAGAAATTTTGTCTCTCCTATTTTTCCCAACTTGAACTAGTGCTCGACTTATGATACCCCTTATTACTTAATTCCATCTTCTTCCTCCTTTTCCTCCAAGAATTTCTGACTTGCTCCCTTTTAAAAAATAAGCATTAGAAATATTATTTTGCCTGGTGGGAAGACTATAAAAATCTTTCTAAATAAAAATAATTATAAATAAATCACCTTATCTTATAATTCAGTGCAATACAATTGCTGTAAAACTACCAAAGAAAATGTCAATTGGTTCAACTTCCTCTAAATCATCATTCCTGAAAGCTGTGAATATCTTAAGCTCAGAGTAATAGGTCACATAGTTTCAATGTGTGCTCTTAACGTTTTGCTGTTCTGGGCCAGAAGTGTTCTTTCCTTCTCTTTCCTGTGGAACTTCAAGAAAGAAAACAGTCTATTGGACCATCAGAACTCACTGCAGACAGCTGGCCAGGTTCTTCTTCTTGCTTTTTAATGGAGATCTCTTTGATAAATCAATTCAATAGTAATTTTAAGAATGATATCTAAAGGCATTACCCAGAAGTATTTTAAAATCATAGCTGACGATGCCATCTGTTATAGCTCTGAAGTTACCTAAATGTCATTTTAAAAATTATAACCAGAAAGGAATGAAGAGTTCACATCAAGCCAGAAGTGCTGTTTTTCAGAAAGAAGTCCCTTGCCCATTGACATCAGCTCCTTTGAAGGCTGCAAGGAAATCAGACATCCAAATAAATTCAGCTTCACCAAGGAACACTGGAAGGAATGAAAAGAGACGACCCCAGACGGGCTGTCTCATCAGGCCTCACGCCTCCAGTTGCCAGTGATGGAAACTGCTGTTTATTTCACTCTCTGAAGCCCCGTGCTGAAAACTGGCTGAGGTACCTTCTCCATGACGTTCTGCCTTTGTTCTAGAGTCGGAGCTGCTTTTTCTTGCACCTCCCTGTAGCCCGAGGACCACCGTGATTAATGCCCACGCTCCCTGCCCCTGGCCCGAGGCTACTCCCTCGCAGGTCCAGGGCATCATTGCGGTCCCTGTGCCTTTAACTGCCTCCCCTGCAGCCCCCCGCCCCGATGCCAGCAGCTGGGCCACCCCGTGGCCGGCCTGCCTGCTTCCTGCACCCTGGGACCGAGCTGGGTGCGTTCATTACTCATCGGTGACAATAGCCCATCGAGTAAGATGTAGAACTCAATTCCAGCAGAAAGCCCTATAATGTCGGAGTCAGGAGGTTATCGCTGAGGGACCTGCACCTTGCTCCTCACCTCTCTTATCGAGAGCTTTACAGCCTCTGCTGGGGCCAGCATCTTGTAAAGCTGAGGGTGGCAGATTTGGCCTCAGATTAGCATACATCTTCCTAAGTGGTACTACATTTAATTAAAAAGTAAACCCTGGTTAATTTTTTTTTCTTCATTACTGTAGTATAGGAAAAAGAAAGAGAGATGCAAGATGTACCTTGTAAAATGTGAGTTGACCCTAGAGAGGAAAAGAAAGCCGATCTGAACACCAGGCCCCTGCGGTTTCTAGCCCTCTCCCCTCCTGGAGAGGTAAATGACTCATTAGTGCTGGAGAATTCTCTCTGCAACCCAGCAAACTTCTCCCAAACCAAAGGACACCAGACAGCACCTGCTCGTTGTCAAACCCTGTCTCCCTCTGCTGTGGCCTTTCAGATTTTTCTGACAGGCAGCGTGTTTGAACTACTGTCCCAAGTGTTACAATGTGACTCAAAACTGGAGTGTTTGCCACCTCTGGGAAATTCTGATTTGATGAATATTAGAAAACTCCCTGGTGGCTCAAGTGGTAAAGAATCTGACTGTGATATAGAAAACCTGGTTCGATCCCTGGGTCAGGAAGATCCCCTGGAAAAGGGAAGGCCAACCCACTCCAGCATTCTTGTCTGGAGAATTCTATGAACAGAAGAGCCTGAAGGGCTACATGTGTCCATAGGGTCACAAAGAGTCTGACACCACCGAGCGACTTAACACTTTACTTTCACTTTCAGAAAACTTAAAAGCCCTTGTGCAAAAGAGATGAGATCAGGCTAGAAAGGGATGTCCCTGGAATATGTCTTTTTATCATTTAATCATCTTCCAGAACCACTGGCATCATATTACTGGAGGAAAACACAAGTGTCAGACTCACTTCATTACATTAAACAGATATTCATCAAATTGTAATAATTAACCAGATATGAGAAAAGATGCATTACACTTGATAAGAAAATTCAGGTCATGACCACAATATCACTGAAAACCAATCATGCAATTAAATACTGTAAACTGTTCAAAGCACTTTTCCACTGATTTCAGAAGGCTTACTCATGAAAGGTCATACTGCAAAACCAAATCTAAAATATTGGGATAATAGGGGAAAAAAATAACTGAGGAGATTTTCATTTGGAATGGTTAAGATAAAATAAAATCAAACAAAATAATATAAACTAAGGATATTATTTCATGTGAGGATAATTATGTTTAACATTTCTAAATATTTTGTCTTCATATCATCAGCCTGAAATTTTATCAGAGCTTTTCACCTTAATTTTTTTTATCAAGTTGCCTTTCTTCTACACAACACAGTCTTCCACAGCTTTGCCATTTTCTAGTCCTCACTTCATACTGCTTCACAATTTTCCAACTTCTACTACCGTCTCCACCTATGTCAAGACTGGGCTATTTTTATTTAGAAATAGCTTGAAATAGAAGGGAAGTCACTGACCATCCCTCCTCACAGGGCTCTCTCTACTACAAGAGCATTTCAGAAAACACAGACATTTGCTCACAACGCAAACCATTGCCTAAATGAGCATTCCCACAATTCCACAGAACTCAATTCCTTAATTTATTTATAATTGTTACTTTTTTTTTAATGGAGTTGTTATTTCAGTAAAGTATTTGGGTTTTAAAATATCTGAGTTTAAAAATCTCAAAGTCTTCTCAGAATCTGTAAAATATCACCATGCATTGCAATAGTTCAAGACGTGAAAACATAATTTATTTTTTAAATATATTGGACTGTGGGATCCTTTTCAGGTAGCATCTGTGAGGGACAGCTTTCCATAGAAACACCTGGAGACCCCTGGGCCTCACTTTTTCTGAGTGGCACAGAAGGGGACTTGCTTCTATCATAACATCTCGTTGAGGGTCATGATGTAGGAGGCAGAATAACACAATGTAGTGCAAATGAATAAAAAAGGGAAAAATTTAGTACAGTTCTTGGACCCTAAAAGATGTTATTTGTTTTTCATTACTATAAAGTCACATTCTTGGGGCTTCCCCAGCAGTCCAGTGGTTAGGACTCCGTACTTCCACTGCTGGGGATCCCTGGTTGCAGAACTAAGATCCCACATGCCTTGCAATGCAGCCAGAAATAAATAAATAAAACAATTCTTTATATATATCTATATTAGATACAGATACATGTCACCTTGTCTCCAATGCCTTTTTGCAATAGCCCCAGGCAGTGTTACCTCCCACAGGCTTTCTTAGTGCTCAGCTCATATCTCTATCAGGCAGTTTTTAATTGGTTTATCATATTCACTGTACATAAGTGTCTTCCCACTTGCTTCTGAGAAGAGGGCCCATGTCTCAGCTGTTTTCCATCTCCACTTCCTAGCACCATACTGGGCACCTACCTGACTGGCATTACCAGATGTTTGCTAAGGGAATGAATTAGCCAGAGACTAAAATTTTATTTGTCTTTGCATACTAAAATACATAGGCTCTTTGCTGGTGGCTCAGTGGTAAAGAATCCGCCTGCAATGCAGGAGACACAGGTTCAATCCCTTGGTCGGGAAGATCCCCTGGAGGAGGACATGGCAACTCACTCCAGTATCATTGCCTAGAGAGTTCCATGGACACAGAAGCCTGGCAGGATACAGTCCACAGGTTCACAAAGAGTTGGACAAGACTGAAGTGACTGAGCACACAAGCATGCACTAAAATACAGAATGCTTCTAAATATAGCACAGGATCAAGACCCATTCTCTACCACCTCAGAGAAATCAAGGGCAACTCAATCATGCTATAACAAAGAGAATTTTGACAGCTACACCAACCAGGTATGAAGATTAATCTGGGCCAGACACTGTGCTAGATGGTTTTACCTATATTATCCTTCCGATCTTCATAACAACTCCCAGGTAGATGTTGTTATCTCCACTAGATAAAGGAGAAAACCGAGGCTGGAGGTGCTCAATTCTGTGCCCAGTCCTTCAGGGAATATATGGTGGAGCCGGAATTTGATTCAAACTGGCTTGAGTCCAAAGTCATGTTAGCCGCCCTGCTTTACTGACAAGGAAACTAAATACTTAGGAGATCACAGGCCTCTGTGATTCTTTCCTCCTTGTTCAGATGGGTCTTCACTAGCTGAAAAAAAATAAAACAAAAAGACACATTTCCTTAATCTTACATATCATCCTGCAAGAGACAGTGGAACATGGCGGAAAGTCCCCAGATCTTAGTAGCAGTTGCCTTGTTTTTCTCCAAGTCTCAGTTTTCTTGTCATGCATGGACTCTGCATGTGTCTGTGCTCAGTTGCTCAGTTTTGTCCCACTCTTTGCAACCTCATGGACTGTAGGCCACCAGGCTCCTCTGTCCATGGGATTCTCCAGGCAAGAATACTGCAGTGGGTTGCCGTTCCAGGGAATCTTCCCAGCCCAGGGATTGAACCCTAGTCTCCTGCGTCTCCTGTATTACAAGTGGATTCTTTACCATTGAACCACCAGGGAAGCCTGCATGGATATTACAATGTTTAATTGTTTTATCAGCATAATGTGAAAAATCAAATGCAATACCTAGTAGACTCTCAAAAGATGATGTGATTATGATGCATTTTTCTCCTTCCATACATTGAAGGCAAGGCAGAAGAAGTTGCTGCTTTCTGATTTCTACTCCCACCCAAGCTCTGATCCCTTCAATATCTTCTGACATGTCTACCTTAATTCATTCTATCAAATTCAATTCTATCACTGACCTTCTAGTTGTCAAATCCAATGCTCTTTTCTCAATTCTTGTTTCCCATGCTTTCTGTAATATTTACAACTGTTTTCAAGATGTTCTCACTCAAGAAGTCATCACTACTTGTTTTATAAAATTTAAAATTTATAAAGAAAATATAAACAAGAAACTAAATCATCTGTGTGCTCATTATTAAAAAAAATAAAGACATTAATATTTTGGTGTATTTTTCAATTTTTGTAATTATACATACAATATATATTTTTAAATTTGGGATAATACTATATAAAAAGGTTGAATCCATGTATATTTACTTAGCACCATAAAGTACGTATCAATTCACGTGTTTAAATTTTATTTTAAACCAAGATTTTTAACATCCAAGGCATGTACCTTAATTTACTTGACTTCTGATATTTTTCAGAGGTTAAGTATTGTGATAAAGACACATATGAATCTTACTGACTATTTTGCCATGGAATATAGTTCTTAAAGAAATATTAAGTAGGGGCTAGTGGTATACGGGACGTCTCTGTACCTTCTTTTCAGTTTTACAGTCAACCTAAAGCTGAAATCAATCAATAAACAAAATATCTTTTAAAATGCATATCTTAACACTGGAGAAGGAGGAGAGGGCCAAGCAAGGGAGCGCTCCATAGCTTTGAAGCTTGAAATGTCTACATTAGGCGTCCTCCTAGAACAAGCTCTCAGGGTGCATATATTTCAGAAAAGTACCAGGAAGGGGACCAGGAAAAGCATCACTGTAAAAATTATTGTTCCAGTGGATAGGTCCTGTTGTGGACCAGAAGTCCAGCTCTAGTTCTGTGACTCTAGACAACTCACAGACGATGCTGCGTTGCTAAATGTCACCTGTCAATCAGCCAGATGAGTAAGAAAATCACTATGGGGAGGGAAATGATCATGACACTGGTGATGCCTTGAATCTTTGCACAAATCATTTACCTCCCCCTTGAAGATACTTCTCTGCTCTTTCCTGGAACACTCATAAGCCCCAGGGGATACCTAGGCCATCTAGATGGTCAGGAGAGAGCCGAACTCTCAGGTATGCCCATGGAGACCAAACAGGGCACCCTAGAGCTTCAGAGAGTAGTAACATCCTATTACACAGAGAGCTTACCATGGCCTTCGTGACACTGTCAGCAAGGAATTGGAGTATTGCTGAAGGCCCAGGCTGTCAGGCAGAGAAATTCATGTGAAGATAGTAAGACAGCCAGCCCTTCTTTGTTGAGTCTGTATCCAGGTTAATGACTTTACTCACGTCTATTAATAGTTCATCTTTTCACACTCTGAGGAGGGGTTTTCCTTCCTCTCCCACCTCAGAATCAGAATCATGTGGGGCAATATTCAGGGAGCTAAATCAGGATGAGCATCTCTATATAGGTGTTTTAACTTAATTCTACATCAGAAGTTAGATAGTGTAAAATGTGGACAATGCTGATAATTTACATCTTCATTTAAGAGTAAACATCAGAGGCCAAAGTTCTAAAAGTTGCTACAACTTATAGTGGCATAGAGACCCATCCAGGAGGTTTGCAAATTAAATACATCTGAGCAAAATCAGGAGACTGATTCTTGAGCTCTGATAAAAATGTTACTCTATTAATAGAAACATAATTGACTATTCCACTGGAGTTGTTAAGCTGCTAGGAGGTAACCACTGGAGGCCATCTGGCCCACCCTATGAAGAAAATGTTTCTCAGGGATGTAGAAAGAGATCAACCTAAGAATAGGATGTGTGTTGTCTGGATCCAGCTGTGCCTGAAGTGAGAACTATTCCTAGATTTCTCAGTTAAGAGAATTAATATATCCCCTTTGAGGAGTTATATCATTAAATTAGGTTACATTAAGTTAATGAAGTTAATTAACTTAATGTTAATTAACTAAAGGAATTAATTTCTTTCAAATTAATAAAGAAATATAAAGATTACTTAAACGGGATATACATAAAAATTATTTTCCGTCTCTATTCTTCCCCAAATGTCTACAAAATTCCAACAGATGAAAAGTAGAACTTGTTTAAAGAGAGATTAAAGCATTTGCTTATTTTCATTTCTTGTCTAATTGGAAGTCAGTATAGCAGAGTAGGGGCTTCCCTACTCTGGTGGCCCAGTGGTAAAGAATCTGCCTACAATGCAGGAGCCATAGGAGACATAAGTTCAATCTCTGGGTTAGGAAGATCCCCTGAGGAGGGCACAGCAACCCACTCCAGTATTCCTGCCTGGAGAATCCCATGGACAGAGGAGCCTGACAGGCCACAGTCCATAAAGTTGCAAAGAATCAGACACAACCAAGCGACTTAGCATGCGCCACACGGCATAGCAGAGTAGATATGGGAAACTTCTAATTTCATCTCAACTGGGTCGAAGTCTTGGTGGCACCAGCTGGCTGACGACACTGTACACGTTATGGAAGTTCTCTGTGCTTCAGGTACCTCGTGGATAAAGTAGAGGAAAGTACCTACCACATGAGGTTATTGTAGTAATTTAAAGATTTGATGCCTGTGACACATTAGCAGCTGGCACACTAAAGCACTGAATTAATCTTACTTACCATTATTATTAAGGACTAACAAGGTAGAGTACAATCAGACTGTGGAATTTTTATTCTGCATATGAGTATTTCAAGTAAGTCTGGGAGTGGTGATCATCGTGTGTACGTGCTAAATTGTATCAGACTTTTGCGACTCCATGGACTGTGGCCTCCGGCTCCTCTGTCCATGAGATTTTCCAGGCAAGAATACTGGATTGGATTGCCATTTCCTCCTCCAGTGGATTTTCCTGACCCAGGGATCAAACTTGCATCACCTATATCGGCAGGCGGATTCCTGGGAAGTCAGTGATCACTATGCCAGGCTCTTAATCATGTAATTGTTAAATGATACTAACATTCATCTCCAGAAGCACTGGGTAGGCCATTTACATAAACAACAGGATGAATAATATAAAACTAAGTCATTTGAGTTATACTCAGTTTCCAATTACCTTGGTATGCCATTTGCAAATATGACAATGTACATACTCATTGCTCAAGACAAGTCAAATATAAATATAGTAATTTAAGACTTAATCATGTCCTATCAAACATTCATGATCCTTCTTAATAGAGCTATACCTTTAAACTTTATGGGTCACTTATCCTCTCCACTGTGTGAACCATTTTTCAAAATACTAACTAATAAATAAGTGAAAATATCAATCATTCTAATCTTCTAATCTTAATATTGCGCTATAATTTGGTTTGTCTTTGCAGTTTTTTCCTCAGCCACATTTACTTAAGCTTTTGATAAATCTGAAAAAAAAAATCTGCATCAGAACCATGACCTTAAACTTCACAAATTCGTGTGTCCATGCTAAGTCGCTTCAGTTGTGTCTGACTCTTTGTGACCCTATGGACTGTAACCAGCGAGGCTCCTTTTGTCCATAGGGATTCTCCAGGCAAGAATGCTGGAGTGGCTTGCCATGCCCTCCTCCAGCGGATATTTCTGACCCAGTGGTCGAACCCGGATCTCTTACGTCTCCTGCATTGGCAGGCAGGTTCTTTACCACTAGCACCACCTGGGAAGTCCGAACTTCAAAAATGACTTCTATATAATTAGCTGATTCTATCTAAAATAAAAGCAAACTCCCAATAATGTTGGGGGGAAATCTTCAGTATTTGTCAAAGTTTTGAGAACTGGTTTTCTTCATCTAGTTTGGTTTGGATAACTTAAAAACTGTAAAATGGAAAGAATTCTATAAATTTATTATATTGGTAATTGGTGATCCATTCGAATGCCATGTTAGGCAGAACTAAAATAGAAAACTATTTTCAGAGACCTTACAGTATCTATCATAAATATAGACACAAAAGTCCTCAAGAAAATGCAGTCAAATCAAATTCAAAAATGTATGAAAAAAAAGTATTTACCATGATCAATTGGAATTTATTCCAGTCATATAAAGCTAGTTTAATCCTCAAAAATCAATTAATTTAATCCACCCCCATCAACAGGTTAAATAAGAAAAAAACATATAATCATATCAAGGGATGCAGAAAAAGCATATCAAGGGATGAAGAAAAAGCAAAGGGATGCAGGAAAATAAAACCTCAGCAAACTGTAAATAAAGGACAACTTCCTCAACTTGACAAAGAATATTTACAGAAAACTTACAGGTAATGTCTCATTAAATGGTAGGAAATGAGATGCTTTCCTTCTAATATCAGGAACAAGCAAAGATATCCCCACTTATCACTGCTTTTTAACATCATACTGGAAGTTCTTGCAAATGCTGTTAATAGAACAAACTTTTTCCTTAGAAAAATAAGAAAACATATTAGATGTATAGGTTAGGAAGGAAGAAATAAAACCACTTTTGTTCACAGATAGCTTGATTATCTACGTAGAAAATCCCCAAAACTTTAAAAGAACAGTCCTGAAACTAACTCTTATAGTGAGATTGCAAGATATAAGGCTAATATACAAATTCAATTGCTTCCCTAGCAGCAGTGAACAATGGAATTTTGAAATTAAAAACACAACACTATTTACATCAGCACAAAACAAATGAAACAACTGGTTATAAATCTAACAAAGTTATATAAAGAAAACTACAAATTCTGATTTAAAAAATCAAAGAAGTTCAAGATAAATGGAAATATAGTCTATGTTCATAGATGGGAAAATAATATTGTTAAGATGTCAGTTCGTCTCAACTTAACCTATATATTCAATGCAATCAAAATCAAAATTCCAGAAAGTTACATTGTGGATATTCACAAACTGATTCTAAAGTGTATACAAAGAGGTGAAAGATCCAGAGAGACAACAGAGCATTAAAACAGAAGAACAAAGGCAAGGACTGACACTGCCCCACCATAATACTATAGTAATTAACAAAGGGTGACATTGGTGAGAGGGGCTTCACAAGGTGGCTCAGTGGTAAAGAATCGCCTGCCAGTGCAGGAGACACAAGAGACATGGCTCTGATCCCTGAGTGGGGAAGGTCCTCTGGAGCAGGAAATGGCAACCCACTCCAGGATTCTCGCCTGGAAAATCCCATGGCCAGAAGAGTCTGGCAGGCTATAGTCAATGAGAGTTACGAAGAGTCAGACATCCCTGAGCAACTGAGCACACACAATATTGGTGAGAGGATAGACAAGTCAATGAAACAGAAGATAGAACTAAGAAATAGATTTACACAGATTCATTCAGACAACTGATCTTTAATAAAAAGAGAAAAGCAAATCAAAGGAGAAATGGTGTTTTCAACAAATGAAGCTGTAACAACTGAACATCTAAATGCAAAAAAAAAAAAAAACTGACCTTATACCTTTCACAAAAATTAACTCAAAATTGATCACAGACCTAAATGTAAGATGCAAAATAATGAAAGTTCTAGAAGATAATTGGAGAAGGAAATGGCAACCCACTCCAGTGTTCTTGCCTGGAGAATCCTATGGACGGAGAAGCCTGGTAGGCTGCAGTCCATGGGGTCGCACAGAGTCGGACACGACTGAAGCGACTTAGCAGCAGCAGCTAGAAGATAGTATAGGAGAAAATCTAGTTGACCTTGAATTTGGTAAGAAGTTTTTAGATACAATGCCAAAACAATCCATGAAAGAGAAGTATTACTGTTAGACTTCATTAAAATTAAAAACTCCCGCTGTGCAAAAGACACTGTTAAAAGAATGAAAGAAAAAGCCACAGACTGGGAAGCAATGCTTGCAAAAAGCCTATCTGATAAAAGGCTTGTATCCAAAACACACAGAGTTCTAAAGAAAGCACCCCAATGTAAAAGTGGGTACAAGATCTGAATCGACATTTCCTCAAAGAAAATACATAGATAACAGGTAAGTATATGAAAAGATGATTAGCATCATTCCATCATTACAAAGCTGCAAATTAAAACAAGATACCTCTACGTACTTATTAGAATGAGTAAAATCCAAAACAGGAACAAAGCCAAATGCTGGAGAAAACCTGGAGCGTGAGGAACTCTTATTCACTGCTGGTGGGAATATAAAATAGTACAGCCACTTTGAAAAACAGTTTGGGATTTTTTTTTTTTTTTTTTGCAAAGCTAAACATATTCTTACGTATGATTCAGCAATTGCACATCTAGTTATTAACTGAAATGAGATGAAACCTTTGTCCACACAAAATCTGCACAAGAAGGTTTAATAGCATCTTTATTTACAGCTGTAAAACTTGGAAGCAAACAATATGTTCTTCAAGAGATAAATGGATAAATATTTGCAGTATATCTCTACAATGGAATAGTATTCTGAAAAAGAAAAAAGAAATACAGTATCAAGCCAAAAAAAGAAGGAAACAATGCATATTTCTAAGTGAAAGAAACCAATCAGAAAAGGCTGCATACTGTATGATTCCTATTATATGACAAGGGCAAAACTATGAAGAGAGGAAAAAGACACTGGTGCTAGGAGGGGAGGGGAGGCAAGGAAGAGAAAGGGATGCATAGGTGGAGCTCAGGGGATTTTTAGGGCCCTGAAGTGACGCTGTCTGATACTGTAATGGTGGTTACATAATATTATGCATTTGGCAAAACTCATAGAACGATACTAAACTAAGTGTAACTCTAATGTAAACTATGAACTTTAGTTAATATTGTTGTACCTATATCAGCTCATCAATTGTAACAAATGTACCATACCAATGCGTGTGTGCTCAGTCACTCAGTCATGTCCCACTCTTTGTGACCCCATGGACCATAGCCCGCCAGGCTCCTATGTCCATGGGATTTCCCAGGCAAGAATACTGGAGTGGGTTGGCATTTCCTCTTTCAGGGGAACTTCCCAACTCAGCAATCGAACCTGCGTCTCCTGAATTAGCAGGCAGATACTTTACTGCTGAGCCACCTGGGAAGCCCAACCAAACCAAAGCAAGATGTTAATAGGAGAAAAAGTGAGGGGAGGGAGGGGAGGATGCAGAGCATGTATAGCAACTCTCTGTACTTTCTGTTTGATTTTTCTATAAATCTAAATCTTCTAGAAAAATAAAGTTTACTAACAAAAACATCTATTTAACTTCTAAAAATTTTTTATCACATTTCAATTAAATGAATAAAGCAGAAAGTCTACTGATTGAATTTATTTTACAAAATTATAAAATTGGTAGATATTCCACAGAGAGAACATCAAGCAAAATCCAACGCTAATTGGGCAGATTAACCCCTCTGCCTGCTCCCTCACACACACACACACACACACACACACACACACACACACAGAGTCCATATGGTCAAACTAAGACTCAGGGAAGTCAGTTTGGAAAAGCAGCTTCCACAAAAGGAGATTAGAGATTCTTTTAGTAATCTAGTAAAATGCAAAATGAAAAGTCATTGTGTTTTTATTAATATGTTTACTAGACAATTGATGTCCCTAATGCAACCAAGCCTATACTCTTTATCAATCATTTGCAGTTGCCTTTAAATTTTAGCTATACTGTTCAATCCAAAAACTAACGAAAACAAATGGGGCCAGCTCTAAAGAGAAGCAGAGGTTCTGGGAATGTGGGACTGGAAGAACACTATTGATTGATGTGCTATTGGTCAGAGGGCCCTACTCAGCAGTCATCAATGGTTAAATGTCAGCCTTGGGGGCATATTGAATGGTGGTCCTCAAGGGGTCAGTCCTGCACCTGGTGCTGTTTAACGTGACTCTAATGATGTGTTGCTTAAGCCAGTTGCTTAGATTGTGTTGCTTAAGCAGGTCCAAATTTTAGCAACGATAATTCATGATCTATCTGACAGATCACGGAGAAATAGGTAGATGTGAAAACTGTGGAAGTGCAAGGGAATTTATTTTAGAAAACAAATACCCTGTATGTACCTTAGAATAGCCCTGCATTGAAATTTCCATTCAGGTCTTGCCTTCATTACTCCAGCTGCCAGACGGTGCCTAAGAGAGCCTGAGCAGGGTTTTGACTTCCTTCAGTGAAACCACCTGAGACACTCCTCCCTGAATTGGGCCCCAGTGAAGAGGCTGGAATGGTCTGGGCCTGCAAAAGATCTTGACATGTAAATTGGCAAAATTCTTAGCCTCCATATTACTGTTAGCTGTCAGTACTGGAGTGTTACTTGCTCAGTCACGTCTGACTCTTTGCAACCCCATGGACTGTAGCCCATGAAACTCCTCTGTCTGTGGGATTCTCCAGGCAAGGCTACTGGCGTGGATAGCCTATCCCTTCTCCAAGGAATCTTCCCCACCCAGAGGTTAAACCCAGGTCTCCTGCATTGCAGGCAGATTCCTTACCGTCTGAGCCACTGAGGAAGCCAGCACAGAGAAGTCAGTATGGGAGGCTGCAAGTATTTCAAGCAGATCAGCTGGGATAAAAATTTTCATCACTTTCAGAATTTTTTGATGATAAAAAGCAAACATCTTATAGATTATAATACATTAATTAGCTTCATAAATATATACTTATTGCTTAAAAATATAAATTGTCTACAATTTATAATTTTATTTTTTGTTTTACTATACTTATTAGTGACATCATAAGTAGCATAGGAATTCTGAAAATAAGAAAAAATAATCATTATGAATTAAAATGACCAAAAAAATAAAAATAAAAAAAAATAAAATGACCAAAGAAGGCTCCACTCTGGACCTGAGCTTTAGAAGAAAGGATGTATTCATATACAACAAGAGAGGGGAATTTTCTATTAAAAAAAAAAAAAACTAACAAAACAGATACGCAAAACAGGACTTCTCAAGCTCGGCACTCTTGCTCTTAGGACTGGGTGATTCTTTGTCGTAGTAGCTGGGATGTGCATCATAGAATGTTTAACAGCTTCAGCACTTCTGCTCAAGAAATGCAGTAATGCTTCCCTCAGTTTTTGCAACCAAAAATGTCTTTCGAATGCTTCTGGGCAATTTGTTCCCCCTACTGAGAACCACTGCTATTAAAAAAAAAGAAGCATTAGATATCCAAAAGCTCACTTTCTAAATGAAGAAGTAAAACTACAGCAAGTTCAACTTGGTTGGGTAGATTCAGGACTAGAACCTGGGTCTTTTGGCTCCTAGTCCAAGCTCTTTCATAACTTCATTCTGCCACTCAGAATTCTGGGCTTCCCTGGCGGCTCAATAGTAAAGAATCTGCCTGCCAATGCAGCAGATGTTAGTTCAATCCCTGGGTCAGGAAAATGTCCTGGAGGAGGGCATGGCAACCCAACACAGTATTCTTGCCTGGGAAATCCCATGGATAAAGGAGGTGGTAGGCTGTAGTCCATGGGGTCACAAAGCATCCAACATGACTGAGCATGCATGCGTGAGTTCTGGAGACCTGGACAGACTCCAGGAGAGCACGCTGGGATAGTCCATTTCCAACTACACATGGGTCATCTCCAAATATCATGTGGGTACTTGCTGTGTCCCCAGAACCCTTCAGGAGCTGGAAATGGATGTTCTGAAGCTCTTTGGACAGAGATTCCTTACTGCTTAAAGGGTAAGGATAGGATGGTGGAAAGGAAAATAGGAAGTTTGTGTAGGCAGTGAATCCCCAAAGTGGAAGGTAAATTGAATTCACTGCTGTAATTTCAGGAAATCCACAGTAGATCAATGAATGCTGCAGGGAGAAGCAGGCACGATCACCTCACAAATAAGGTAATAAAAGCCTCAGCTTGTTATGTCATCATAAACATAACAAATAGAGTTTTCATACATTAATCTGACCCAAGTCTCCAAAAAGGTTGAGTGATCACTGAAAGCCCAGAGATGAAAGTAAAAATTGATAAACTGAATTCTGTAAAAATTTTTAAGAGATTTGTGCTTCATAAGATACCATTCAGAAAGTAAAAAGACAAAAAAAGAAGAAAGAAGGAAAAAATAACCCACAGAATTGAAAAAGATGTTGCAAATCATACACCTAATAAAAGACTTGTATCAGGTTATGTATAAAACACTTCTATGTGCCCAGTCGATCACTTGTTTCCAACTCTTTACAACCCCATGGACTGGAGCCTGCCAGGCTCCTCTGTCCATTGAATTCTTCAGGCAAATATACTGAAGTGGGTTGTCATTTCCTCCTCCAGAGAATCTTTCCAACCCAGGGATCAAACTTGTGTCTCTGGCATCTCCTACATTGACAGGTGGATTCTTTACCACTGAGTCACCTGGGAAGCCTCATAAAACACTGAGAATTCAATAAGAAAAAGATAAATAATTTAAAAATAAGCAATGGATTTGAATAGACATTTATCCATAGAAAATGTACAAATGGTTAATAATACCATAAAAAGATTTTCAACATCATTATTCATTAGGGAAATGCAACTCAAAACCATAATAATGCCATCTCACCCACTAAAGTGACTAAATCAAAAAAGAGAGACAATAACAAGTGTTGATTAGGATGCAGAGAAGCTTGGGCCTCATACATTCCTGGAGGCTATGGAAGCTGAAGCTGAAGCTCCAATACTTTTGGCTACATGATACGAAAAGCCGACTCATTAGAAAAGACCCTGATGCTGGGAAAGATGGAAGGCAGAAGGAGAAGGGGATGACGAGATGGTAGAGACGGGATGACATCACTGACTCAATGGACACAAGTTTGAGCAAGCTCCAGGAGATGGTGAAGAACAGAGAAGCCTGGTGTGCTGCCGTCTGTAGGGTCGCAAAGAGATGGACATGACTGAGTGACTGAACAACTATGACGATGTAACTGGAGCAGCCATTTTGGAAAACATGTTGGTACTTTCTTATAAGGCTAAACACAAATATATCAGGCCACCCAGCAATCCTACTCCTAGGAATCTACCAAAAATATATGAAAACATATCCACGCAAAAACTTGTACACTAATGTTCACAGCAGTATTATTCACATGAGCCAAAAAGTGGAAGTCACTCAAATGTCCATCAGCTGGTGAACGGATAAACAGAATGAAGTTCATACGTACAGTGGAAAACTTCTGACAATAAAAAAGAAGTACTGACACATGTTACAATGTGGATGAACTTCAAAACCGTGCTAAGCAAAGGGCCAGATAAGAAAAACCCATCTATATAAAATGTCCAAATTCGAAAATACAAAAACAGTAGATTAGTCATTGTCTAGAACTGAGACTGGAAATGGGGAATGGCTGTAATTAGATAGAAGATTTCTCTGGACTTTTCAGGAGGTCCAGTGGTTAAGGCTCCACCTTTCCAATGCAGGGAGAATGAGTCTGGGAACTAAGATTCCACATGCTAGGTGGTGCAGCCAGAAAAAGAAAGAAAGAAAAAAAAAAGATTTCTTTTTAGGTTAATAGAAATACTCTTAAATTATGTTGTGGTGCTTGTGGTACAACTCTGCAAACAAAAATTCACTGAACTGGACCCTTGAAATGGTGAGTTTATGGTATACAAATTATGTCTGAATAAAACTGTTTAAAAAATTTACGATGAAGGAAGCAGCAAGTCACAACTGGAAGAAAAGAATTGCAACATATGTCTCACACGGTGTGCACCCCATACCCTCAAAAGTGGGTAAAATCTGAATCTTTGAATTTTAAAAGAATAATGAGTAAAAGAAGTAGCATGACGTTCCCAAGAGAACATCCCTCTGTGTGTACAATTAATATGACCAACAGATATTAGGTGGGTTTATAGTATCTAAATCTCATGACAGGTAGAAAGCTAGAAGGTTTTGATAAGCATTCCTTTACTACAGTAAATATAATTACAGAACAATTTATTCTCCATATCAGTTAATTTCTAATAGCAGTGCCCCCCAGAGAAACAATAACAACAAAAAAAGAGTGGCTGAAGTTCAAATAGCAGAACATTGAGCCAAAAGACTGAGTAAGAGGGGAAAAAAAAGCATGATTTCAAAGTGGCTAGAGAAGGTCGGCAAACAGAAGTGATATCATGGCAATTTCTTTGCAAATGTAGAGTATAAAAGATAAGGGGAACCTAATACGCTGCTGTGGGTAGATAATGGCAGACAGAAAGAAGGTCATCAATTTGTTCCGTCTCATGTGAGCCTTGACTGTTGGTGACGCATTCAAGGGCTTCCTAACTAGGACTATAACTTATCTTTCCAGTTTTCAACATCCTCTAGAAGTATCAACCCACCCTCCATGCACCCCGGAAACCGCCTGCTTCACTTTTGTTTTCTCCATGCATCCTGTACTTTCACACCTCAGCTCGTCACCACTGTCCTTCCCCAACCCTTACCTACTGAAATCATACTTCATTTTCAAAGTCAAGTTTAAAAGCTCCCTTCTACCAGGAAGCTTTCTTTAGGTCCTCTTTTTGGAAATAAGTTTCTTTTCTATATTCCCACAGCACTTTGTGTATTTCCCCTATCTTTTACGTTACAGCTCTCTGTACAACAATCTTATCTTCCTTCAACATTGTAATTTCCTTCAGGTAAGCAGCTGTGCTTGCTCTCTTTATATTCCTACCTAGGATATGTATGCCTGGAAAAGGCTAAACTCTCAACACAGTCTGAATGAAATTTCCAAAGTAAGGAGTAAAGATTTCGCTTGGAAATAACTAATGAAATATGCCAAATCCTCACCCCATATGAGTCAGTTTCTAATAACGGTATCCAAATATATCAAATTACCAAATTAGAAGTGTTAAAAGGTTAACTTTCTCTACGTATTTATTATAATTAGCAAGAGGCAAGGGTGCCTAAAGGCTTCCCTGGTGGCTCAGTGGTAAAGAATCTGCCTACAATGCACGAGACACAGGTTTGATCTCAGGGTTGGGAAGATCCCCTGGGGAAGGGAATAGCAACCTACTCCAGTATGTCTGCCTGGAAAATCCCATGGACAGAGAAGCCTGGCGGGCAATAATTCATGGGGTTGCAAAAGAGCCAGACATGACTTAGTGACTAAACAACAATAGGGCCCAAATAAAGTAAAAGATGAGATTTTAAACATAATAACAGCAAAAACCATAAGTATCTCTTTTAAAGTTATTATATAAATCTGTTTAAATTCTAACATTAAGAAGGTTTTAACTATGTAACAAAATAAATAAATGGGGGGGCTTAGAAGTATAGAGGATAGAAAACAATATAAAACAATATAATTATTCCATGTAGTGTTAATTTCTTTAGCAGCACTTAGCAGTAAAAATAGAAAGTTTTATAATAACAGAAAGGAAACAAAATATAAAACCTTACTTATTGTAATAAGAAAGATTCTTCAGGGGTATGCATTTACTTATTCAATCAGTCTCTTAAGTAAGCAAGCAAATAAAATATATTTAGTGTACTATATGCCAGAAACTGATGCTAGAGGTTGAGGAAGCAAAAAAAAACAAAAACAAAAACAAAACCTATTCATAAAAAAAGACAGCTATATTAAAATGCGAGTGAATTAAAACTTAGGTATATTTTACATTCTAGTGGGTACAGTAGAAATACAAATGAGTTCCTATGGTCAATTCTACCCTTGCAGTTAGAGAACGGTTCAGATCATACTTATAGAGCAGGGAACTCTTGAGTTGAGTCTGGAAAATGTTGAAGGAGAAGTAGGTTGCCATGGTAAGTGTATGAGAAACAGAAAAAGGTAAAGGCTTTCTTCTAGAAAAATTTCAGAGCAAAAGCACAAAAATGGGGAACCTTCAGTATATCCTGGTAACTACCAATATCTGAATTCAGGGTACAAAGGGAAATGCAGAAAGAAGGTAGCTGGAGAGTTTTGCGAAATTAAATTGTTTGTACTTTGTGCAATGGACCCTTTGAAGAGTTTTAAACTAGCCATAACACAGTTATATTTGCATTTCAGAGGAAGCACTTTCATGAGAAGGAGGAAGATGAATTAAAGGGAAACAGGACTAGAAGAAGGGATATAATTAGGAGTCTTACAGTTCTCTAGTCTAGAGATGAAGGAGGCATGGCATGTATAGTGAGGGTGAAGAGAGGTGAGAAATGAGAGATATATTTAGGAAGCTGATCCAACAGGACACTGATTAATGGGAAGTGGAGAAGAGGCAATGAGGAGTGAGGGTTTGGGTTATGCAACTGGGGCAGGTCATTTTGTGTTGTAGGAAAAATGGAAGAAGCAGTAGTTAATGGAAAGATGATGAATTTTATTTCAGACATCTTGGGTTCAAAGAAAATGTGAGACATCTAAATGTCAATTTCCAGTAGGCAGTTGGATTAATGTGTCTGGAGACGAGAGAGACTTAGGGCTCGAATTAGATATTTAAGACTCAATTCCTTATATTTGTTCATTTTGTCCATGGTAGAGGGTGAGATTGTTAAGGCCACTGTATAGAGTCTGAAGAGAACTAAGATTTGGAAGGAACTTCATGAAACACTAAGCCTCAGACAGCATCCAGCCATGAAGGGGAAGAGACTACTACTTCAAAGGAAAGGCTTTTGCAAGGCTATGCCTGCTGTGATATTTTACTTACCTTGGCCTCTGCCAGAATTTTACCCGTCACTATTCTAAGTCATGGAGAAGGCAATGGCACCCCACTCCAGTACTCTTGCCTGGAAAATCCCACGGATGGAGGAGCCTGGTGGGCTATGATCCACGGGGTTGCTGAGAGTCGGATACGACTGAGCAACTTCACTTTCACTTTTCACTTTCATGCATTGGAGAAGGAAATGGCAACCCACTCCAGAGTTCTTGCCTGGAGAATCCCAGGGACGGGGGAGCCTGGTGGGCTGCCGTCTATGGGGTCACACAGAGTTGGACACGATTAAAATGACTGAGCAGCAGTAGCAATCTAAGTCAAGTAGAACACTTCCTAACCCTTCTTTATCAACATTTTAACAAGAGCTGCCATGAAAAATTCTCTTCCTGGGAGTCTTTAGGAGCTTTTATAAAAGCTTTATTTCTCCTTAAAATAAGAAAAATTCTTTGAAAAATGCCCTGGCACAAGAGGAAAAAAAAGTGCAAACTCTTCTACTTCCATCAGAAAAATTAAAAGAATACTCATGCCTTCCCCTCTCCCAGTCACAATTCTTAAAATATTGCATGCTGCTTAATTTAGCTAAATTATTAAACAACATTAATGAAGAGTCTACTTTTTTCAATTAACATACTGATATATGGGTATGTGCCACTACAGAGTTAAGCAAATAAGAAACCCTAGAAACTGATAATCCATCCCATTTAAGCCCTAGAATCACATTATTGATAATTAAGAGTTTGGAGATGGATCAGTTTAACTTTTCACTTTCATTCATTGGAAAAGGAAATGGCAACCCACTCCGGTGTTCTTGCCTGGAGAATCCCAGGGACGGGGGAGCCTGGTGGGCTGCCATCTATGGGGTCGCACAGAGTCGGACGTGACTGAAGTGACTTAGCAGTAGCAGTAGCAAAGTACGGAAAATACCCAGCCCATCACTCCTATTCAACATAGTACTGAAAGATCTAGCCAGAGTAATTAGGCAAGAAAAAGAAATAACAAGCACCCATTTCAGAAAGAATGAAGGAAAATTGTCTCTGTAGATAATATTATCTTACATGCAGAAAACCCTAAAGATTCCACCAAAAACTCCTAGAACTAATAGATGAATTTAGTAAAGTTGAAGGATACAAAATTAACATACAAAAATCAGTTTCATTTATATATCCAACAACAAACTTCCTAAAAAAAAAATAATAATCCCATTTACAGTAGCATCAAAAACAATAAAAAAAAACTTAGGAATGAATTTAACCAAGTAGGTGAAAGATCTGAACACTGAAAATTATGACATTGATAAAAGAAACTGAATAAAGCAAAATAAGTGGAAAGATATCCATGTTGCTAGATTAGAAGAATTGTTATTGCTATAATGTCCATACTATTCAAAGCCATCTATAGATTTCATGAAATTCATATCAAAATTTCAATGGCATTTTTTATAGAAAAAGTAAAAATAACACTAAAATTCATATGAAACTACCAAAGACCCCAAACACCCAAAGCAGTCCTAAGAAAAAATAACAGAGTTGAAGGCATCACACATCCTAATTTCAAACTATACTACAAAGCTATAGTAATCAAACATAAAACTGACATAAAAACAGACATAGACCATTGGAACATAATCATGCATATACTCAGATATATATAGTCAATTAATATTTGACAAGGGATTCAATATTTGTCAATATTTGACAAGAATATCCAATGGGAAAAGAATAATCTCTTCAACAAGTGATGTTGGAAAAATGATATTTACATGCAAGAGAGTTAAACTGGACCTCTATCTTAAACCACTTAGAAAAATGAACTCAAAGTGGATTAAATAATCAAATTTATGGCCTGAACCTGTAGAAGAAAATATATGGAAAAATTTCCTTGACATTGTTCTGGGCAATAATTTTTGGATATAACATGAAAATCACAAGCAATAAAACAAAAAATAACCAAGAAGGACTACATTGAACTAAAAAGCTTCTTCACAGCAAAGGAAACCACCAACAAAATGAAATGCAACCTATAAAATGGTAAAAAATACTTGCAAACAACATATCTGATAAGCTATTAATATCCAAAATACACAAGGAATTCATATAGCTCAATAGCAAAAAACAAATAATCTAGTTAAAACTGGACAGAGGGCCTGAATAGACTTTTCTTTCAAAGACATACAAATGTCAACAGGTACATGGAAAGATGCTTATCATCACTAATCATGGAAATACAAATAAAAGTCACCATGAGATATCATCTTCCATCTGTTGGAATGGCTATCATCAAAAAGATAAAAGATAGCAATTATTGGCAAGGATGTAGAGAAAAAAGGAACCCTTGTACACCATTGGTGGGAATGTAAATTAATACAGCCGCTATGAAAAACAATATGAAGGAACTTCAAAAATTTCAAAATTGAATTACCATATCATCCAGCAATCCCACTTCTGAACATATATCTGAAAGAAATGAAATCACTATCCTGAAGGAATATGAGTACACCATGTTCATTGCAAGCGTTACTCACAATTGCCAAGACATGGAAACCACCCAAATGTCAACAGATTGGTAACAACACGGATGGGCCTAAAGGGCATTATGCTAAATGAAATAAGTCAGACAAAGACCAATAACTCTATATTTTCACTCTTATAGGAATCTTAAAAGGGCAATTCATAGAAACAGAGAGTGTAATGATGGTTGCCAGGGCTGGTGGGCAGAGGAAAAACAGAGGCAATGGTCAAAGATCACTGAAGTAAGAACTAAATCAGATAAATTTAGCACAATATCTGCCACATAATAAAACACTATTAAATATTAACCATTATTTACCAATAACAGCTACTAAGTAGCTTATTTTATAATAATATAAGATATAATAATATACTATGAAAGTGAAAGTGAAGTCGTTCAGTTGTGTCCGACTGTTTGCGACCCCATGGACTGTAGCTTACCAGGCTTCTCCGTCCATGGGATTTTCCCAGGCAAGAGTACCGGAGTGGGTTGCCATTTCCTTCTCCATGGGATCTTCCTTACCCTAGGATTGAACCCAGGTCTCCCGCATTGCAGGCAGACGTTTTACCCTCTGAGCTACCAGGGAAGCCATAATTAGCTAAGACAAGTTCTAGGGATCTAATGTACAGCATGTGACTACAGTTAACAACTCTTTATTACACACTTGCAAGTTGCTAAGAGAATAGATCAAATATTCTCATTACAAAAAAATGTGAGAGATGTGTTAACTAACATCATTGGGATAGTCATTTCATGATATATATGTGCATCAAGTCATTGCATTGTATATCTGACACTTAAACAATGTCAAGTATATCTCAATAAATCTGGGAGGGGGGAAGGAGATTCCTTGGATCATTCCTTCTGAAATACCATGGCCATTGGAATACAGGAAAACATAAAGAATGCCACAATCAAATCATCAAATCAGTGGGAAAAAACGGAACCCTCTTACACTATTGGTGGGAATGCAAACTAGTACAGCCACTATGGAGAATGGTGTGGAGATTCCTTAAAAAACTGGAAATAGAACTGCCATACGACCCAGCAATCTCACTGCTGGGTATACACATGGAGGAAACGAGGATTGAAAGAGACATGTGTACCCCAGTGTTCATCACAGCACCATTTACAATAGCTAGGACATGGAAGCAACCAAGATGTCCATTGGCGGACAAATAGATAAGAAAGCTGTGGTACATATACACAATGGAATATTACTCAGCTATTAAAAAGAATGCATTTGAAACAGTTCTAATGAGGTGGATGAAACTGGAGCCTATCATACAGAGTGAAGTAACTCAGAAAGAAAAATACCAATACAGTATATTAATGCATATATATGCAATTTAGAAAGATGGCAATGATGACCCTGTATGTGAGACAGCAAAAGAGACACAGATGTAAAGAACAGACTTTTGGACTCTGTGGGAGAAAGTGAGGGTGGGATGATTTGAGAGAATAGCATTGAAACATGTATATTACCATATGTGAAACAGATCACCCAGTCCAGGTTCGATGCATGAGACAGGGTGTTCAGGGCTGGTGCACTGGGATGACCCTGAGGGATGGGATGGGGAAGGAGGTGGGAGGGGGACTCAGGATGGGGGACACATGTATACCCATGGCTGATTCATGTCAATGTATGGCAAAAACCACTACAATATTGTAAAGTAATTAGCCTCCAATTAAATTAATTAAATTTTTTTTCTTTTTCTAATTTTATTTTATTTTTAAACTTTACATAATTGTATTAGTTTTGCCAAATATCAAAATGAATCCGCCACAGGTATACATGTGTTCCCCATCCCGAACCCTCCTCCCTCCTCCCTCCCCATACCATCCCTCTGGGCCGTCCAGTGCACCAGCCCCAAGCATCCAGCATCGTGCATCGAACCTGGACTGGCAACTCGTTTCCTACATGATATTTTACATGTTTCAATGCCATTCTCCCAAATCTTCCCACCCTCTCCCTCTCCCACAGAGTCCATAAGACTGTTCTATACATCAGTGTCTCTTTTGCTGTCTCATACACAGGGTTATTGTTACCATCTTTCTAAATTCCATATATATGCGTTAGTATACTGTATTTATGTTTTTCCTTCTGGCTTACTTCACTCTGTATAATTAATTAATTTTTAAATATCAGTGGGAGAAATAGAAATTTAAAGTTTATCTGCAAGATTGAATAAACTAGATCAAGATCTGAGGTCAAAGCAAAGAGAATCCAAGATTGATGCATACATAGGGTTTGGTATACTGTTCTTTCCACTTTTGTTTGCTTAGAATTTTCTTAAAGAAAATGTTAAAGATAGAGAGAAATCCAGGTCAAAAACACAAGAGATGAAGATCAACTTACCTAATCAATCTGGCCAACGAAAGAGAGGCAAAATGATTGATGGAGGCAGAATCGAGAGATAAGAATGTCAGTTCTGGAGACAAGCTCCTGGGTTTGAACACTAGCTGCACATGATCTCGGAAGGTTTACTTGACCTCTCTGCACCTCAGTTTTCTTATCTGCAAAATGGTAATAATAATTTCCATCTCTCTGAAGTGAGAATTAAATGAGGTGAATTTAGCACAGTATCTGGTATATAATAAAACATTATGAAAGAGCTGTTATTGTATTACATAATATTATTTACTAATAATAGCTAACAAATAGTTTAATTTACAATAATCACATAGTATAATTAAAGTAATAATATTTACTAATTATACTGAGTTAATATTCTAGTCCAACAGACTGAAATAAGGTGAAACCAGAAAGGAAGACTATAGAGGAGAGTGTGATCAAGAATGTATGTCCGTATCATGTTTCATCTGTCCATCAATCTACTATTAACTTACTTCATCTTTATTATTTACTATTTGGACACAACTTTGATTATCTTTTACTCCCATCTGACCTTAGATCTCAGATTAACCCCAATAGGTCTAATCCAGCTACTTCCTCTCAGGATCTAGCTAAATTTAGCTAATGGCTTAATGACAAGCCCTGGTGACTTTACCTCCACCTTGTTAAAAGGCAGCTGGGTGCATTTTGATCAACAGGGAATCCCTAGGACCCCAAAGCCACAGTAGATCGTAGAGATGTATCACATCTCACAGTATCAGTAGAGATGCTGATAAGGTTGGGTGAGACCATCTCAAATAATTACAGCTCTTAGAAGCCAGACACCAGGTCTCTGTGATTCAGCTTCATTCCCAGAGCTTAGCACAGTGTCTACATTCAGTAGATGTTTAACAAGTTAGTTGAACAAGTGACTAAATGAATGAATGAATGAATTTGCACTGAGGCTCCACAGTAAAGGAGTAGGAATCTGGCTTCCCCAACATTTTCATCCTGAATGGATTTGAAATTCCAAGTGTGATTTAATTGCAGGAGAGTTCAATGAAAATGCATCGGTGGACTAGTGGCTGCACAGGTGGGAGGAAGGTGTGGAGGAGGGTGGGCCTTACCTGAAAGGCCCCCTCTGGAGATCCTGGAGGGCTGCTGTCACTGCTTCTGGCTGGCCAAGTAGTGTGGCCAGGGTTTGATCAACATTTCAGCTTCTGTTCTCCCCGACTTTTGTGCCTCAGACTTCCTCACCCCTGCATCAGGAGGTTGTTCTTGTTCAGTTGCTAAGTCAGGTCCAATTCTTCGTGACCCCATGAACTGCAGCATGCCAGGCTTCCCTGTTCTCTATCTCCCAGAGTTTGCTCAAAGTCAGGTCCATTGAGTCACTGATGATATCTAACCATCTCATCCTCTGCCACCCACTTTGCCACCGCCCTCCTCCCGCCTTCAATCTCTCCCAGCATCAGAGTCTTTTCCAAGGAGTCAGGTCTTCACATCAGGTGGCCAAAGTATTGGAGGTTAAGCTTCAGCATCAGTCCTTAATGAATATTCAGCTTTGATTTCCTTTAGGATTGACTGGGTTGGATTTCCTTGCAGTCCAAGGGACTCTCAAGAGTCTTCTCCAGCACGACAATTCAAAAGCATCAATTCTTCAGCACTAAGCCCTTCTTTCTGGTTCAACTCTCATATCTATACATGGGGGATAGTTTTTCTATTCCATTTTAGTACCTACTCTCTGTAATGAACTATTTTTTAAGCAACAAATTCCACTTACTTTTACCAGTGACATAATAATTTTTATTTTAATTCCTGACTTTTTACAGTCCTAACTTAATTCTCATAATTTTATATTTTAGAGATTCACTGAATTTTCTTTTTATTTGCTAGGGCTTTCTAAATTTTCTTTCCTTCTCTTGTTTTGGTTGGAGGTGGGGGGGTGGTTATCATTTATTTTTTTGCTCTCAAATTATTCCTTGGTCTATAAAGGTTTTGGTATAGATATGTGCCAGGTACTATAAGAAATTACATTTTAAATGATCTGATTTTAGTCCATAATTCAACACCCATGTCACAGATATTATTATTCCCATTCTACAGATGACAAAAATAGGAAAACTAAGTGGTTTGTCCAAAAATATATAACTAGCAGAGTCAGGAATTTTAGTCCAAATTCTGCTAAAAACACAGGCAGGTTCCTTTGAAATATCTGACATCACTGCAAACTAGAAATAGGCTTGGAAGAAAAAAAATCCATCCTTCATATGAGATAACATCTCGCATATAGAGAGACATTTAGAAAAAGAAACCAAAAAAATTTTTTTTTCAGTTTTATGATTCTTCAAAGCAGGAACTGGGGGCTCAGAAGAGACAAAGAAAGGAATATTCAAAAGCCCCAAGCCAGAGCTGCTTGAAATTAGGAATCCCATGCCAGAATTTGAATCTTCAGTTCGCTTAGCAGTGACAGCTTTTATTTGAACCTGGTTGCTGTGTGTATTTTAGCATCCTTTTTTTTTCCACCCTGAGAGCTCTCTGTCTCTCCTGATTCACAATGGCTCATTTTTTCTCATTTGCAACAGAGACAGAGAAGTAGCTGTCAGAGAAATGGGAGAACTGCAACACGGAGACTGCAGGTCCAACAAGAGAGCAGTGAGGACCAGTACAGAAGATGCTACAAACAGGAAGTGTGTCCCAAGCTTTCTGGAGCCCAGGGAGCCTGGGGCCGGCAGCCAGGCATTCGTGTCTTAAACTCTGATTGTCAAAGACTATTGTCAATGGTATGACAATCTATAGAAAACCAAACATTCACACTCTTTGGCCTGTTCCCTCAATTTTTTATATTTTTTACTTTACAATAAAGTCATGTAATCCATAGTCTAACTGTGAACCCTGATAACCAATACACATTTACTGTATTACATCTTCAGCTCTTAATTATTCACAGTATAAATGGTCTTCATCTAATGACCATTTAGTACCAAAGCCAGACTGAAACTTTCTCAACTATGATCATCACTGACCAACCACCTAGGTGGTGTTTGGTCAGTCTTCTTAGCTGCTGACTAACTAGAAATTGTATCGCTGAGGCCATTTTTTACAAAGGACAAGGATTTGGCCCCTCAAAACAGGCAGATAAAAAACAGATGGATTTTTATCTATTCATTCAAAGTGGGAAGGAGGGGCCAAGTGATTTGTGTGTTTTGTGTCTCTCTATTGGAGGACAATAAACTGATTGAGAGGGGGTTTTTTTAGGAAAAGAAAAGCAGACTCCAAACTAATTCGGCAACCATCCCTCTGTATGCCAGCTGACCTCGATGGAGATTTAGTGCTAGATTTAAAAGGCTTTGTTTACAGACAATTAAAAACCACATAAATTTCAATTGTCAAAGAAGAAATGGTTTCCAAAGCCTCTGACAGCCCAGCCACCCCTCCCCAGCCCTGCCTGTGCAGGAAAGACCCAGAGGCAAATACAAAGCCACTAAACCAAATGCCTGTGGAGTTTGCCAGGGAGCCAGCCCCTGCTGCTTCTGCTGCTTGCTACTGCTGTGGAAAAAACACAATCTTACACAGCTTCTAATGTAGGTTCTTTGAGGGCTCATCAAACAGTGAGAACGAACCTGACCACCAAGGAGGAAGCGCCTGCACAAAAGTCTTCCACCAAGGATGGAATTACTGCAATTAGGCCTTTAGGCAATCAATATGTTTAAATCTTTAGTGTGCACCCTATTTTTCCCATCAAAGGAATTCGATTTAAAGATTAAAAAGTGACACTGATACAGATGATTGGAGGATTTAAAGCCTGAAATATTCATTCCCATTTTTTTTCTTTTCTGTGTATTGCACTTGTTCTTATCGGCTGTCGGGCAAACGGACATGAGCTTCAGAAAAGAGCAGCTCCGGAGGAAAACAAACAAACAACCCAACACTCTTGCATGTTTGCATCAATATTTGGTGCTGATGTTGATAAATAAGTAATGATGTGTAGGTGTTGATAACATTTATACACGTCTCTGATTGGTTCTGACACAGGTGCTCCGTGGAGGATGAGGTTTACAAGCCGAAAACGGTCAGGAGAAAGCCATGGTTTCGGGCTGTCCCTCACAGATGTGGGGATTCGCACCTGTGTTTGAAGTTGCTCTTTCATTTTGTTTCTCTGCAGAAAAGCCAGACGTGATGTTCAAACTGGGAGCACCTGTGTTTGGGGCCAACTTGGACTATGTTGTGGCCTGAAAGTGGTCTCTGAGATTCTTCACTTAAATATAACACGAAACTTCTTTTTCTTGGGGTTTTGTAAGTGGGGATTAAAATTGTGAAAGCCCACATTAATGTCACTGTAGGACCAAGCGCATGGGAATGGTACAGCTTGTTTACGTTTCTCAAGGACTTGGGTGATAAAACACAAATGCTATTAAAAATTGGGTGAGAGCCGAAATCCCGCCCATTGACGGAAATCTTTGTTTAAATCACAAGGCATTTTTTTTTTTAATGTTAGTGATGTGACATTTAGGTACCAGGGTCAACTACTAATTTAATACATTCTTATTCTATTCTAAGTTAAAGGCAGAAATTGAACAGCATCTCTAACTAAATTAAAATTTGGAAGATTTTCTTCTCTCATAAACTGACAACAATATTGATAGATTCTTCACTCTCTGCTTAATTGGGTTAAGAACATTAAAAATTCTCTAGTTTAAAATAATAAGTCTTTTGCAACCGTAACTAATCTCTCATTCCCTAAGGTTTGGCCACGGACAACTGGAGGCAAATCAAGAAGAATTTATCACTCAGAATCATGGCCACAAGTCTCATTAAAAACATTGCAGGGAGGACAATTAAATGGCGTGTTCAAATTCTTTGCATTTGGCATTGGTAAACCTGAAGGTGAGGATTTTGTAAATCTATGGTTTGTTTAATTTTTTAGTCAAATTTATGATATATAAATTGTATTTTTAAATATATTGTTTCAATTTTTATTAAAGAACAAATGCAGAAGGTAATGATACATTTAGCTATCTTCAGAGAAATAACATACAGCTGTCTGACCAAAATCCCATCAATGAATTATGCTGGCAACATGAAATGAATCTGAAGAAACAGATTCATTATTTAGAGTTTAGATTTAAGAGCAGAGGGTGTCAATCAAGTATTTAATAATGTGTTAAATAAATATTAGAGAATTAGTAGAATACAGAGGTTATGCACAGATACAAATGTGATATTAGTAATAACTTCTAATCGATAACAACTCCCCAAAAATATTTTTCTAAATTAACACTTTTTTATTTTTAATCAATTAGCTCAGCCTTTGATTTGAATTCTCCAGTCTCTGGCGTCAAGGAGATGCCTTTTCTTTTCTTTAAACAAAGGATTATTCTTCCTCAAAAGGGGTTTGTCTAGTTCTTTTATTGTTTTATATCACACAAGGGAAAAATGCTTTTGAGGCATCACTACTGAATTTAGCAGGGACGAGAGTTTACTGCTATATAATCATTAGTCAATGCAGTAGCTGAAATCTTAAACAAAAGAAAACAAACTACAAACAGGCAAGCATCCCCTAAAGGCACATCAGAACACCAGAGAGGGGCAGCGTGGATTTCAAACAAGGTTGCCCAAGCATGTGCTAAATATTGCTGCTCTTGACTTTAAACTGCACACCAAGGAATTCAGTTTCACCTTCTATTCCAAAATAATACTGAGAAGCAGGTGGGAAAGGAGATAAAGTGTTTAGCCAAGGCACTTTACTCTGAATCCGTGGCTACTTTGTGAAAATTATATTTCAAACCTAATGAAAATCTCTCAGTAAAAGGGGTCTGATCATAGAGCCTTAGAAAACAACGCTTCAGTTGCTGGTGTCTTTCTGTCTTAGCCAGGCTTTGTTACTTCATGTCAACTACCACTGTATACAGTTACAGGTCTAAAACGTAGCTGTAAGCTACTAGACATCTTGGGAAGGCATTTAAGCAAGGCTTCTTGCTTTCAAACAGATGATCATTTTCATATCAGGTTCTTAATGATGAGGATAAGTACTAAAATTTGTCTATCATAAACTCCTAAAGCAGGCTAATAAGAAAACACTGCTCTATGAAAACACACACAAAAAAGCATGAGCAAGAAAGAATACAAAGTAAGTTGTAATGCTGTTTTTAAAGAAAGGCAAAATGTATATGGAATACATTTCACAGATCAGGACCCATGTTTGGGGGCAAAAAACTGTGTGTCCTGCAACAAAAGTACTTCTGAGAACAAATGTTTTCACCAAAAATATTTCTTTAAATCATTATTCCACTCTCTGGCTTGCGTGTGTGTGTGTGTGTGTGTGTGTGGTTTGTCTTTTGAATTATTACAGTCATTTTGTAGTTTCACTGTTATTCAAACTTGCTGATTAAAATAAAGCTAAAGTTAACTTATAATTAAAAGTCAGACTAGATTGGTTTCTAGTCAGCTTTTAACAGACTCTGTCAGGGCAGAGTATATTAATCAACAACAATAAGTGTTTTTGCTATATATATTCCCAAATCCTATACACACTTCCTAATTCTGGAATTGTTTCCCTGCTGGAAACAATTCTTACTTTTCAAAAATAGTTACAAGGAACTACAAGTCAGTGAGGTATCTTACAGGTAATATGATATAAAATTCTAGATGGCATTGATTTTTGTGGGTTCTGGTGCTATCTGATAATAACTTAATTGGCCAGAGAATAGAAGGAATTCAGTATCACTTAACTACACTCTGAAAACACCCAATCTAAAATTATTGACAAGATAAAATATCACTGAATATAACACTGAAAACTTAGAGATTTGATTTCCACTGTGACATATCTTGTCATCTTGTCTGGACTTAAGATTTTCTTCCTATTTTCACTTTCATAAAAATTATATTGAGGAGCCTAGAATACCACCAAAGGCTTATTTCCTTCTAGTTATGTCACATTGGAAACACAGACTAGAAACACTGCATGAAGTTCAAGACTAGGAGCGGGATTAAACAAACTGAGATGTGGGAAAATAATTTTACTTAATTTATACTTCTCTTCCCCCCAAATTAAAAGTTAACTGATTAATTTTATAAGTTTATGAAAGAATTGCCCATTTCAGGTTTTATCAAGACCTGTGTCACTTCCATTAAACAGATATTTCTCGAAAGGAAGGGCTCAGATTCTCATCTCATCCCTGACCACGTCCCCTTTTTTCCTGCCCCTGATGTCTTGCTGGGCTCAATAAAAATTTCTTAAATGAATGAATCAACCAGAAGATTAACAAATGCCCTGCCCAAGAAGAGATGGAAACCAAGAAACATAGATAAAATAATTGAAACTTCCAAAGACTCAGTTAGATTGGGGGAGAAGTATTTAAAACTCTATAGTCTATATTTTCCTGAAATAAATGATACATGGAGGTTTCACATTTTAGAAAACATTTTGATATAAAATTATCTCACAAAATTTATTTTGAATAGAATCTCATAGGGTTTCATAAGTACAGATATTAGCTGGAAATGGTAACAATTACAGCAAACTAGAAAATAAAAATAATTATCAGAATCATGGCTTGCCAATTCTGTTTGGTTTTTCTTAGAGATCTTGGTGTGATTGTGTCTAAACATGCCCAGAATGTTGCTTGAAAAGTGGTCAAATATCACCTGGTACTTAACTACACCAGATAAATATTTCGATTCCCTTCCTGCCCCAAATTAGCCTTTCAATTCAAAGGAAGAATTTTCACCTAAGTGACGTGGATGGCCAAAACTCTGTTTTACCTGTGTATACCATGGTGACAAAAATGGTTCACATTCTCATAAAAGAGTTTCCATATATTTGATTCTATCTGAAAGCTACTCTTCATCACCAATTAAAATAGAAATTGTACAGATAAAATTAGAAATCAACTTTTTGGTCAATAATGTTTTTCTTGTATATGCCAAATGTCTTAGTTTTCAAAGTGTCCTTAGAAGACCATAAAAGTATTATTACAATGCTTGCAAATCTGGTTCTTTTTTTTTTTTTATAAGTTAATGATGTGGGATGAGAGATATTTCATCTTTTATACAGTTATTTGACAGTGATGAATTTAATTCATTCTATCACATTGAATGATACATTTATATTCAGTACGTAGTTTAAAATTTCATAAATGATTAAAGTCCCTGTCGTTTTAATTATAATATGCAGAGAGCAGCCAGAACTTATTTGCAAAGAATAATGTACAAGTCAATAAATTTGGTGAGTACTCCTGACAACATATAAATAATGACTTTAGAAGTATAACTACCTGTATTTGAAAACTAAATAACGAAGGTCTGTGTTTGAGTTTTTATAAACTAGCTGATCTAGCTTTCTACAAAAGCTCTTTAGGGTTTTAATGTGCAGTGTTAAATTGAAAACACAATAGTGCAATGACATTACATTAGTAGTGAACCAATTTCAACCTAGAATCCAGCTTGAAATAAATCAACCCCGGGCATGTCCCTACCCTGGACCTTGGTCACTAAGGATTTGGGGCATCCAGACTTTCCTTAGAATCCTTAAAGCCAAGAATTGCCTCCAAAAGATCCAATCTTCTCATCCAACTGGATGGCCCAGCACTCAAGACCACATTGACTCCATTACCATGACTAATCCATTGTGTGTGTGTGTGTCGGTGTGTATGTGTGGGTGTGGGTGTGTGCTCAGTTGCTCAGTTGTGTCTGACTCTGTGCAACCCCATAAACTGTAGCTCACCAGTCTCCTCTGTCCATAGAGTTTTCCAGGCAAGAATACTAGACCAGGTTGCCATTTCCTACTGCAGGGGATCTTTCTGACCCAAGAGTCGAACCTGCGTCTCATGTGTCTCCTGCATTGGCAGGTGGGTTCTTTAGCACTAGCACCACCTGGAAAGTTATACACTGCCACTTACAGTTGGAGTTATTTCCATAAAGAAAAGCACCTACTTCACTTCATTTATTCATTCACTTAGCCAATATTTACTTGCCAGACAGCCTTCTATCTTGGGACGTTAAAATAATGAACATGAAAGACAAGGTCTGGCCAGAACCAGATTAGCGTATATGCAGTAAGGAAGGAAAGAAACATGATGATCAGAGTATTACAGGTGCTATGGGGTTACATAGAATTATAAGGTAGGACCCCATCTCTTTTGGACCTTATATTGCACTTATTTTTATGCATTCCTCTCTACCTCTTCTTCAGCACAAGAAATTAAAAGTATACTGACAAAGCAGACAGCCCTTGCTTCGAGCCTTCTTTAGGTGCAGGAAGAATTGTGAGATAGTCTAATTATTTTATGCCACCTAGTGATTCCGATGGGTAGAACGCTGTCCTCTCTTTGGGAGCTGTCTGAAGCCATTCTGTACCAAAGCTCTATTAGAGACTCAACCATTCATTTTACCCCCTCAGTCTTAGCACAGGGAAAGCTGATCTTGGCCAAAAGACCTAGTGGCTCAATGTTCTTGCTAAGATTATGAGCCTAGTGTCATCTTATGAAAAGATCAGAAGTAAGGTTGAAACTCATTCCTGATATAATAGCATGTCAAGACAAGCACAGTCATCACTCAAAGTCTATGCTAAGATCAGAAGACAGAAAAGAGCTGAAATGCTAATATCATATCACATGTGCTTAACTTCAAACATCTGTGGCTGAATTCTGATTCCATACCAGGCAACACTTTTCAAGGTCATGGCTGCTCAGTGTATGGGAAGTTTTCTCTGTACTACAACTGCGGGTTTGTATTAATTGCTTTATTGCAGCTGGCTCTTTGGCTCTGTGAGTTTCTCAGAAGAAAAGAAAGGATGAAAGGGGGTAAAGGAATAAGAAGAAAAAAAGAGAGAAAAGAAGGAAGGAGGGAGGGAGGGAGAGAAGAAACCACTCACAAATACAGACTCCAAACTTCCAACATGTGAATTTTACACACAGAGAGAAATTATTAACATGCTAGAGAAAAGAGGAACATATAAAGAGAGGGAAGTCTTGCTTGCGACGTTCCAACTAACAACGCCTATACCCGTTTGAATCCAGCTCTCTATTTTTCACCTCTTCTGTCCTACCATGCCTCATCCCAACACTTCCACTCCCAGCACCACTACTGAAATTCAGTGGTATATTTCAGTTCCTTGTGCCTATCTTAGAACTGAAATGCAAAAATTAAACTCTTAGCCTCTGACCAAAATAGATGAGTGAGTCATCTTCCCTTAGCTGAGGATCTGGTAGAAACAATGACAGACCTTTAACTAGAGTATTGCTAGGGGTGACAACCTAATGAACCGCCACCTAGAATCTCTCAGGGTTAATAAGCCACCTGTCTTGAAAGTAGCTGTCATATTGGTCTTTGAAGCCTACCCCAATACTTAAACTCTTGATGAAGTTCTTACTGTGCCAAAGGAACTTACTAACAAAGCCACTGAGTCAGTTTAACTCAGAGAAACTGGACCCAGCAGACTAGGCTATCAGAGTTTTGTGTTGAGATAATTACTGCACTAAAGAGAGCATATGGGCTGTCAAAGCTGGCACATGGCCTGCACCAGCTGTTACCTGGGTGCTTTCGAAAACCTACTGAACAGCATTTTGGACACAGCACAGCTCTGTGTAAGTTTTCCAAGGCTTCTACTGGGAGTTCTTCATAATAAATTTATTTCCTGTATAAGAAGAATTGCACCCAGTAAGATAACTGGAACAAGCATGTTACATTTTTCCTGGCGGATAGAATATCACTGGATAAAACGGGGAAACAAACTAGGGCACAAACAGGCATGAAGCCTGAAAAGCCGGGAAGAAGCAAAAACATTAACGAGACTAGGTCCTCCTGTCTTCAAAATGAAAAAAAAAGGTCCATCGAACACATTGAGATTTTCCTGAAAAAACAATTGGTACCTAAGGTAATGCCTTTAAAACCTCTATCACAGTGTCTGGCACACAATAAAGGATAGCTGCTATTTATACTATTATTATACCATTAATCCTTACCTAGCAGATGCATTCAGGATTCCCAAGCTGCCATAAAGTAGACCATTCTTCTAGCATCGCTGCTAGAACTATTTTACCTTAGGAAAAGGTTTTTCCAAGAACAGCCATCAGGATGTCAGCCGATGAATGCCTCCCAAAGACCACAACTTTCATTTGCGTGTAGCACATTTTCTTCTAAAGGACTCCAAAACTTGACAATAGGCTTTGTGACTGACACTACTGAAAAATTCAGCCACTTCTGAAAGCACCACACAGCCTCAAACCACATGTGATGAAAAATCGGAAGCTAAATCCAGGGAAAACAAAGGGCTAACATAAGGTTTTTCACAATAGAGTTGTCATACAAAAAGACTAATTTCAATAAATATAACCTCCAGATAAGACATTAATCATTGAGCTTTAACTCCAATAATAATGTTATCACACTTGTAAATTACATTAAACGTTCTTTTTCAAAAATCTTTTCCTTTTTTTTCCCTTCAAGAATGTTAGGAAGACTAATCTGGGGAAACTGCAGACTCACATTACTGAAAATCACTGAAATATTGATTTAATGTTAATATCCAAGCAGACGGTAAGCCTAAATTTTTACTTTTCAACCCAAACTTTGTCATCTCTTTGAAAACAGAATGAACATGACAGTCACAGCTTTCTTCCACCTGTTTGGGAAGGTAAGCCAGCTTCACTATAAGGAATGAATTTAAAGCCAAGTTTACTACAAAATGGGTCTTTTCTTTTGAATCAGACTCTCGATTAAGTGCATTTACTTTGAGAAAATACAAGACAATTAAAGACGAGTTACCCCACAATCTCACGTCCCATCTCTGGTGTCCTATTTCCTGAGGGACAGCAGATTTGGGTTTTCAGACAAAGAAAGGCATATTTCCATGGAATGGGTGAACATCCAACTTGGAAAAATACAGTCATCAGATTTAAATTTTTAAAATGTGTGCCTTCAAAACGCTTAGGACATTTAGAAAATCTACTGCCTGACATGACAGTAAGTGCATCACCGCATTCTATTTTGCAAGCTTTAGCAAAAAAAAAAAAAAAAAAAAATCCCCCAGAAGAATCTTAATTCTTATCTATGGAAAACATTAAACTGCTAAGCACTAACAACTGGAATTAGTCCTTAAATCTCTAATGAGAATAATAAAACATGAGTGCAGTTTGTGCTGTAACTTGATAAGGCCTGAATTTACTTGCTGTTAGGAAAAGTCACTGATCCAGCACTATGGCTTTTTACTCCCTAAGGTACAGAAACTGTATCTGTCCTCTCGGAACCTCCTCTGTGGTAAGCACTTCTTATCTGTGCTATCAAAGGACTGAGATAGCGGGGTAGTATCTAGTAACAGCAGTTTTATGAGATGATCCATTACCGATTTCAGTCAATCTCCAGTAGGTAGTCCTCCTTAACCCATTCAGAGCAGACCTGACCTCACCACAGAGAACTTCAAACACTCCCCAGATACGGAAACTCGCCAGCAAGACATGAACAGCAAAACATTGCGTCCTCTAAAAACCAAGCATCTTTTAAAACACCTCACCGCTCTGAAAGACTGCAGAATGGAGGCTCCTGACCAAAATCGGAAACCCAGTTTTAGTTATCATGATCAATTCTGTGTTTGCTCTGTAGATATTCATAGCAGGAGCTTAATGAGCCTATTAGCAATTTGCTAAGACCCAACAACTTGCTGTGAGGAACTTGAAGATGCAATAACCTCCTCTTTCTACACATAGGGGATTTTGTTAAAGACATATTTGCTAGGAAACAAGCCCCCACTGTTGGTAGGCACAATTCAGCATAAATGTGAGGAATGTTTAAGAGCAAATTAAGCCCTGCATTTCAGGAATTAAGTTATCGAGGTTATCAGATGGGCATATGGTTTAGAGGTTCTAAATGAAAAATGTTCTTGAATAGCTTAACAGCTGGATAAATAAGTGCTAAAGATGGATTTCAGTCTTACTTGTTTGGTCAAATATTTTTCCCTATACCTGTAGTTATAAAATAATAGATCTCAGTGTGTGAAGTGCCCTTAAATATTACCAATTTACCTCACTAGTTTTACAGAGAGAAAAAGGAGGCTCTGAGACATTCAGTAACTTATCCAAGGTCACAAGTAGATATTGACAGAATTGAAATCTCCTAACACGTGCTAATGCTTTTTCTTGTATCCTTGCTGCTTTTAAACAGAAGTCTTTGTGAATATACATAACTCCACATACATATGAGATTTTAGCACTTTCTGGGGTTCACAACTAATTCAAGCTATGAACAAAAACAGTAGTCATGTATTAAATATTTAAGATTAGTTATGTTGACTTTTGGTTGATGTTTTATTTCCATATCAATTAGATTTGAATACATTCACCTTTTCACTCAGTACCAGGACTGTAAAGTGTCAATGTCAGATACATATAGAAAAATAAAATCCAGCAACAACTTGGCCCAGTTTTGAACAGCATCCCTACCCCCCTGCACCATATAAAGTTGCCGTCAAAAAATGGAGTAAATATTCAAACTTCTCTGATTGTTATTCAACTGTTATTCAATTGTTCGTTTTCAGACTCTGTGAACTCAAAGTTAGTGATGACACACTAGGTTGTCATTTCATTTTACAGCAATAGAAATTAATGAAACATGTAAGCCACAATGCTTCTCACAATTTCCTTGTCAAACAGAACCCTGCTTTTCGATTTCCTGAGAACAGCATTGAAACACATCTCATTAACGCAACTTTTTAAAAGTTTATTAAAGGTTCCACTAATTCATTGCATCTGGCCCACTACAGCACTAATAACTGATTTTTTTGTATTTTATTGTTTAGAAATGTGCTGATAGTTAGATGCCAATGAACTGAAAAGAAAAATGCTCTTTACCAACTTTTCTGCTAGTTCCTTCTCCTCCACCTTCTCTTCCACCTCAGCTTCTGCTATTTGTGTCTCTTTCAGCTTCCAGACTCCTTCACCTGATGGTGTCCAATTGCTGAAGTGCAGACGACCACCTAGAAAACCACAATAATGGGCTGTCCCTCGAGAGAGCCACATGGGATTTTTGTTCCTTCCTTTCATGTCAAAACGGCATGCAGGATATTTTATGATTCATTTTTCTCTTTTTGATAAGATATGAAAGAAATATCAAAAGAAATTCAGAGATATTTCCATTTTCTCCGAATGAGATGAAGTACAAGGAGCTTCTATTTAAGAAACATGCTTTTATTTTTCCCCTGGCATTCTGGGTCCACAAAAAAAGAAAATTATTTTTACTGCTATTTTTGTTTGATGTCTGAAAACAAGAACAAGATACGGTATCTTCTGCATTTTTACCCTTTCAAATTTAATCAGCTATCTTGGTAGATCTAATTAACATGAGAACTAATAACAGCAGACTAGCAATTGCAATTTCAGTAAACACCAATAACTATTTGCTTACCAAATAAATAAAACTCAAAAATGCAGCAGGAAGCATATAAAGACTAAAATCTTTTATGTGTCCCCAAATTAAAAGATATGATGCTCATGAATCATATAATATCCCACAATAACATTTTAATATCTTAGATATTTAGCTAATATGAAGCAAACATTTCTTCATGTAACATATGTAATTATCTAAATATTGTATGCAGAGACTGCAGGTTTGTAGAAACAAATAGCCTTCTTCCTTTGTGTTCCTTCACCCCATTTTCTAGCAAATCTTCAAACATCAAGGTTGTTCCTACGATTTAAGAGATAGGCATTTTTATATTTTGTGTGCCATAATCAAATCACTTTGTCACTTATCGCTTCGACATGCTTGGGTTTTTCAATGATTTTATGCATTCAGATTCCTGGATGTTTTAGCCATCTTATCAGACCTCGACTTTAAAGGAAACCAGGATCAATGGATTTAGTATCACATACACTATATTTATTCAGTGGCCTAAAGCTATCATTCTTCTCTCCTGTCTTAGCTTTGCAAGACTTAATTCTCTCATACAAGAAGAGGAGTCCCGTACTAATATTCTTAAGCCAAAATCACATCCAACTTATGATTTTTCCCATCACTCTGAATGTGAATGTAAGCACATGCTGACGTGACCTTGTTAGGAAATGACCTATGGTCACATTTCAGAAAAGTTTGCTGTCAAACTACCTTTGGCCAATTTTACAGAGAAAAAAAATTCAGTCGGGGGTCATGAGGACAATTTCAAGACGTTTTTATCAGACACCAATTCAATATTCCTCAGCATTTTACATTACAATCCCAGGAATTCAGAGGGCCTTTAAATAAATCTAAATAGAATATACATTTTGGTTGTCTTTCTCAATTCAGTTATAATAGCACAGAGAGAGGGCAGGCATTCCAGCGCAATGAGGATATCTGTACAGCAAATATAAATTTTAAATAGATTTACTTTTGCTTCCTGTTTATACTACTTGTGGAAATTTGATTTGAATAAAGAATGTACTCCCCTCTTAGGTCTGAACCATTTCCCCCACCCTAAACAAGTATTATTCGTACATTCGCACAGAAAGGAAGGTAAGTAATAATACAGTGCAGGCGCCAAGTAAAATCTAGCTCAGTACAGACAGCGTAATAATGATGTCATTAAGACTCCTGGCTGAATGGGATTCAGACAGAACTGTTGTATAGCTGCAGACATAAATCTGAAAGAACTTTTTGGCTACATTCTCAGACTTACCTTGAGAGATATTTAGGAGCTCCAACAAAATGAGTTGAGAGAAATGCACTCAAAAGAAGGTGAGCAGCTGCAGACAGATGTAGGCCCCTGTCGCTGTAGCCTTCTGAGATACAGGAGGAAACAGTTTGTTAAATGGATAAAGACAGAGGAAACAGTCTGAAGGAGAAGAAAACAGAAAACAAATAAAGCTTAATTCTAGCACAAATAAATGAGAGAAAGGCAATTGTGGGGCTGCTTGAAGCCTTTTTGCCTAGCTGAATGAAAGCAATCCCTAAGACTGAATGGGTAATGAGATCCTGGCTCCTGAGATTTTAGCTTTCTTAATCATGTTCATAATTAATTCAAGAACATTGATAATTTCATTACATTCTTTTTGTCTTATCAATAAATGATGTGCCTGCACTTTTGGTCCTGTGTACAGGGAGAGGAGAGATGCTTTGGGTGATACTGCAGGAGGAATAGTGGATATATATGATCCAAAAAGGTGAAGTGGTAATTATTATCCTTGACCAGCCTTCTATTATCAGAACACGATGACAAGCAGCCACAAATAATTAATAAGCTTTTTATGCAGAAATGCAAAGCCTTTGAAGAAAAATATGCTGCAAGTAGAATTCCTTACCGAAGATTATGTACATAGCACAACACGCCTCTCCCGAGAAACAGTTTGAAATGGTACTCGTTAAAAAGCCTGCCTCACAAATACCAGAAGAAAATCAATAACTTGGTTTTAAAATATGATTTTTAACAAACTTTTCTTTGTCTTAATGTTTTATTTAAAAAAAAAATCTGTGTCCTTCAGTCATCTTCTTGAAGTCCTTTCCAGGATCGACCTACAAAGATGTTAAACTGAACTACCCACTCAGAAAAACCTTTTTCAAACCAAGACAGAAAGACTCTGTCATTAACTGTCAGTCATCATCAAAGGGACCCTTTTTTCCTCTCCAGTTTTCTATTCACCCCCATGTAAATTTTCACAAAGCCATCACTCATTAGCTTCACAGTCCGTGTTCAAGGCTTGGGAGGGAATGTTTAATGCCACTTAATCGCACAAAACAGAAAGGCGGTTTTGTCTCCCAAACAGTTTTAGATAATTAACCCCAAATTAAAAACTGGTCAGTTAGGGAGAGCTGCAAATAGGAGCATTCTCCGATTGTTAACAATAACATCTCAGCTTTCAATATATAGTGTGCTGCTGCAAATAAACCATGCCCAATGTGCACAAAAGTGATGTACTGGCTAACATTATTTTTAAGTAGACCAATATGGCTGGATAAAATTTCAGCAGTGGAAACCATTCCATAAAAATGTCTCTGAACTGACTGTGCTATTAAAGATAAAAACAATTCAAAGGATGCTAAAATATATGCATGTTGGCACTTCAATCTGATTGCTAAACAAAACAGTCTTTGAGAAGACACTGCAGAATCACTTAGTAAAGCAAGCTGTTGCCTGTGACATTGATATATGGGACAGAGATGATGTATATACTGGGTGGCTTTATCAGTAAATCACTGACTCTATTTACTTCCCCAAGGAAAAAGACCTGTCCCTGAAAGAGAACTCTTTGTTAGAACCACCGGTAGGGGATTAATATTGGCAAAACATTCAATTTGGATAGAGTCCTACAGAAGATTCATAAAACAATAATTTAATAAGTTAACGGACAAAGATTTAGCATGTTGGCAGCCTACAACTGCCTGGAGAACATTAACTTTATTAATTTCATCGAATTATTTCTCTGTGAACTCAATTATATAGGTTCTCGCCACCAGCAATCTATTTCTCAACTAAAGGCAACACATTTGAGATATCCTAAGTCTCTAAAAATGACTTCTCAATAACATGCAAATTTTCAGCACTGCATAGACCAATTGCTACATAAAAGGCTATGAGATGACAGTTAAATGTAAGCTTAGATGTCAATTTCCATATGTTCCACATATTTAAACATATTTCAGCTCTGCTTTTAAAGTTCCAGATAGGAGTTCGATGTTGCAGACCAAACATGCCTATCAATATTCCAAGTTAATGCAGATCCAAATGCATCTCAGGAACAAAAGTTTGGATTGTAAGTACTTTCTGTGCAGCTTCAGAAAAGCAGTAAAATTAGAAAGACAGATAAGTATATACAGTGGCTCCTAGCCTGCAGTAAAATGTTTCAAATCTTATAGCTTTTGCCCGTATATTGCCATCCTAAAGAGAAACAACAAAACACTTTCCTTAACATGTTTTTCAAATTCTCACCCTACTTCCAATCAATTACCATGTTTTAATGCTTCAATTTCCCCAATGTTTTTGCAAACTGTCCATTTCTCTCTACTTCCAAAACCAGCACATCATTCAAGCCATCAGCCCCTGGTGCCTGAGTTTTGTCATTTTTCAGTGTCTTGGCTGCCTCTAGGCTCACCTTTTTCTTTTTCCTTTCACCCTATTGCCAATCATCTTTTCAAAACACAAATCTGATCATGCCATTCCTGTGCTTCAACCTTCAATGGTTTCCTACCTCCCTCCTGCAAGATTGCTTACTATACCCTTTTTATCTGACTCCTCTTTATCATTCTTAGCCTCATCTTTTAAATTTAATTATTGTTTTTGGCAGCACTGAGTCTTCATTGCTGCACACAGGCTTTCTCTAATTGCAGTGTACAGGCTATGCATTGCAGTGGTTGCAGAGTAAGGGCTCTGCATTGTTGCAGAGTAAGGGCTCTAGGGTATGTAGGCTCCAGTAGTTGCAGCATGTGGGATCTTTCCAGACCAGGGATTGAACCTCGGTCCCCTGAATTGGTAGGTGGATTCCTAACCACTGGAGCACCAGGAAAGTCCATCTTAGCCTCAACTTTTAACCACATTGTCCCCTGAATCGTGGGAATTATTTCCTGTTACCCAGCTTGCTCTTTTCACTCAACTTTTGGTACATGTAGCACCTTTGCCATACCTAGTGTTGTAGTTCATGCTCAGTTGTGTCCAGCTCTTTGCAACCCCATGGACTGTAGCCTGCCGGGCTCCTCTGTCCATGGAATTTCCCAGGCAAGAATATTGGAGTGGGTTGCCATTTCCTACCCCAGGGCATCTTCCCAATCCAGAGATCGAACCTGCATCTTCTTTGTCTCCTGCATTGGCAGGCAGATTCTTTACCACTGAGCCGCTGGGGAAGCTAGGAGAAATATACAACCCTTAATAAAATATAACAGTGGAATAAATGCATAGTAAAAGTGCTGCAGGCACACACACAGAAGAAGGGAGAATTCTGACTTCACTTAGAAGATAACATTTGAGCTGAAATCTTACTCAAAGAGTGAGCATGATTTCCATACATGGAACAGAAGAGGAGCAAAGGAAGAAAAGAACAGGGTGGAAGTGCAGAGTTCTAACCACTGGTGTGTGCATGCATGCTAAGTCGCTTCAGTAATGTCTGACTCTTTGCAACCCTATGAACTGTAGCCCACCAGGATCCTCTGTCTGTCGGATTCTCCAGGCAAGAATACTGGAGTGGGTTGCCGTGCCCTCCTCCAGGGGATCTTCCTGACCCAGGGATGGAACCTGAGTCTCTTTCTTCTCCTGCATTGGCAGATGCGTTCTTTACCATTAGCTCCACCCAAGAAGCCCCCCTAATTCACTGGAACACCAGGGAATCCCTAAGAACATGGTATTTCAGCAAGATCAAAACCAAAGAAGCATTAAATGGCTTGGTACTCCCTGGTGGCTCAGATGATAAAGCGTCTGCCTACAATATGGGAGACCTGGGTTCGATTCCTGGGTCGGGAAGATCCTCTGGAGAAGGAAATGGCAACTCACTCCAGTACTATTGCCTGGAAAATCCCACAGAAGGAGGAGGCTGGTAGGCTACAGTCCATGGGGTTGCAAAGAGTTGGACACGACTGAGCGACTAAACTTTCACTTTCACTCTTGGGCTGACATGCGGTTCATTCGCTGTAGATGTATGAAGAAATGCAGGGATTCGTCAGGCTGGAAATGGTCAGAAGAAATGCAGGGATTCATCAGGCTGGAAATGGTCATCTGTGGCCAGATAATGGAGCCCCGCTGAGGAACGAAGACCTGACTTCATGGAGGCAAAAAGAAAGGCACCCAAACCATAGCAGCTGAGGGAAAGAGACAGGGTGATCAGCAAGCAGCCAATCAGAGGGAGATGATATGAGGGATGCTGAGCAGGTGGTGGAAAAGGAATGAACAAGAAGGGATACTTGTGTGCTATGCTGTTGACTTCTATAGGGCGCACATACAAGGGCCTTCCCTTTCATGGAGGCTACAGTTTAACCTGTGATCTTGAAAAGAATACTCACTCAAAGAACCCTTAAATGTTGAGACAGAAATAGGTTCCTGCCTCTATGGCTTTGGGTGTAGTCAGTTACCAGTCACAATATAAAATTACCCTACAAATAAAGATAATTCCTAGAAACTCAGATTGATTTTCAGAAGTATTCTGTCTACACTGAGCAGCTACCATCAACTATCATCTATTAATCACCACTGTGTAAGGCACAGGGATACGTGAGGGACTAGGAATGGAAAAAACTATAAGTAGAGGAAAAATACCCTCTGCTTGGGGAGACAGAACATATTTATAAAGAATATATTATCCTGCAAGTGGGTTCATCAGTACTATCTTTCTAGATTCCATTTATATATTCCATTAATACAGAACAGACTTGTGGACACAGTGGGGGACAGAGAGGGTAGGATGAATTGAGAGAGAAGCACTGACACATATACATTTCCATATGTAAAACAGACAGCCAGTGGAAATTTGCTGTATGATGCAGGGAGCTCAGACGCAGTGCTCTGTGACCACCTAGAGGGGTGGGATGAGGTGGTAGGTGGGAGGGATGCTCAAGAGGAAGGGGACCTATGTAAACCTATGGCTGATTCATGTTGATGCATTGCAGAAACCAACACTGTAAAGCAATTATACTTCAATTAAAAATAAATTAATTTTTTAAAAAAGAATATTTTAAGTCCTCCTCTGAAACAGGTCAGGAAATAAACAGTTGAATGAGAACAGACCCTGCTACAGGGGTTCAAAGAAGGAAGGGATTCCTGGACAAAGTGGCTCACAACAGGGTGACATGGAAGTTGAGCCTTGGAGCCAGGCAAGACCTGGGTAGGATAAGAAGAGAGATGATCCCACAGATATCCTGCCTCCAAAACCACCCAGCCTCTACGATGCAGCCATGTAACATGAGGTCACAGAACAGTGCACAATATAATAAACAAAAGGAAGACAAAGCATAATCCCATTTTTATAAAAAATAAAAAAGTGTGCATGTACTCACAGAAAACCATTATATCAAAAATGTTACCAATGATTATTTCCAAATATTTTCTGATTGGCTTGTATAAGTCGTTTGAAGACTTTTTTTTTCAGTTGCTCTTTGCAATTTTTCAAGTTCATGCTAAAATCCAGTTTTTATTAGCAGAATTGGTGGCTATACTTTGGTTGGTTCTTGCTACCATGTACCAGTAGGCTTTAGTGCCACTTACCCTCCCAGCCATCACACTAGCCACTTTTAAAATCATCATCATCTGTAGTCTCTGCTGTTTGCTTCCCCGCAGGACTGAAGGTTGTCAACTATAAGCAGGGAATCTCATCTGTGTTTACATTTGATCAAATATAGTCTCTTGAAAAAGCAGGGTATTGCTCCTTCCATCTCATTAGATTGATATCCTTGGTCTCTACTATAATTATTTTATCAGATTCAGATACATTTTCACTTTCTTCTGTTTTGTATCTGTGTTTGAGTCTGCATAGGAAGGTGAGGGTGGCTGAGATTGAGGAAAGCAGATAAAATGGCTTGAATAGATATCATGTAAATATGTCAAATTTTAGTATGTTTTGACTGATTTTTTTTCTTATTTTCTCTCTTGCTTCCTTAAAACACACAAACAAAAACCCTAATATAGGGGGAATTATGTAGTCCTGGTTGCTTCACTAGCCTCCATATTGTGGCAATCAAGAGAAATTAAATATGAAGACACAAATGGGTATGTAGAATATAATGTGTGCTTAATAAATCTTAGTTGAAATAATAAATAAAAGTAAACTGAGCCTATAAAACTCAGTTTCTAGGACATTGTTTTACATTTTCACCTATTTTCTAAGAAAAAATTCAAACTTTGGTCAGTTTCATAGGCATGGAAATGTGTGATATATTGTGCAAAAACTTTCATCAACAGCACATTTCTTAAAGTCTTGACACTTTACTGTTCTTGAAAATCCCTAGTCAGTAAGAACTTACTCCCTAGTGATATAAAATAAATATAGTATAATTGCAAAACACAGTGTCTCACCAGAATAAAAAGAGAAAGGGGAGAGGGCAAAGGCTTAGCCATTTCTAAGGAGTTTGACGGGGCTTTAGATGAACAGGAGCCTAGTGGACTACAGTCCTAGGAGTGGCAAAGGGGCGGGCACAACTTTAGCGACCAACCAACGGAAGTTATGGAGAAGGCAATGGCAACCCACTCCAGTACTCTTGCCTGGAAAATCCCATAGACAGAGTAGCATGGTAGGCTGCAGTCCATGGGGTTGGGAAGAGTTGGACACGACTGAGCGACTTCACTTTTAGTCTTCACTTTGATGCATTGGAGAAGGAAATGGCAAACCACTCCAGTGTTCTTGCCTGGAGAATCCCAGGGATGGCGGAGCCTGGTGGGCTGCCGTCTATAGGGTCGCACAGAGTCGGACACGACTGAAGCGACTTAGCAGCAGAAGTGGACTACAGTCCTTGGGGTGGCAAAGGGGCGGGCACAACTTTAGCGACTAACCAACAGAAGTTATGGAGAAGGCAATGGCACCCCACTCCAGTACTCTTGCCTGGAAAATCCCATGGACGGAGGAGCCTGGTGGGCTGCAGTCCATGGGGTCGCTAAGAGTCGGACACGACTGAGCATCTTCACTTTCACTTTTCACTTTCATGCATTGGAGAAGGAAATGGCACCCTACTCCATTGTTCTTGCCTGGAGAATCCCAAGGACAGGGGAGCCTCGTGGGCTGCCGTCTATGGGGTCGCACAGAGTCGGACACTACTGAAGCGACTTAGCAGCAGCAGCAACAGAAGTTATGCCAGGCATGAGTGAGCAATAGCCAGGGGGCGCTAAAGAGCTGGAGCCACGTGGTGGACATGGGGAAGAACTGCTTGCTCTTTGACAAAACAGGTTAGCGAATTTCACTCTAGTATCTAGTTTATTACTAGATATTGGAAGCAATTTCAAAGTTTAAACTTTGTTTTATCAGGGCATTAGCACAAAAAATGATTTAGAAAAGCTGATAATATTTATCTTACTAATTAGACATAAGGAGAAAAGGACATATATTTGTACCCTTTCTCTTTTTTCTATTTTAGAAAGTCACTTTCTTTTGTTCACATTTAAGTATGAGAGCCCTTTCCTTTTTATAGTTTGAGATTCAGAGGTCCAAATAAGAACTAAAACAAAGTTCTCAAAATACAAACCAAAATAATACTTTTTATACAATAAATTTCCTTATATAATACCCATGCTTACAACTTTAGCATCTTTTAGAATTTGAAAAGTTCAGTTAACTAAATATAACCTACATTAAGTCAGTAAATATTTTACAGGAAAGCATTTTTTTCTGAAGCATACTGAAATGTTTTAATCTTTTTCTCTTATTTTGGTGGATATTTTTAGAAGCTGCTTTTCAGATAGTTCTAAACTCTCCCTTAATCTGAAATGATATATATTAAGTACTTAGTTTTTTCTTGATGATACAAGAAAATGCTGATATCACCAGGGTTGGGATGATCCCCTGGAGAAGGGATAGAAGCCCCACTCCAGTATTCTTGGGCTTCCCTGGTGGCTCAGACCATAGAGAATCCACTTGCAATGCTGGAGACTTGGGTTCAGTCCCTGGGTTGGGAAGATCCCCTGGAGAAGAGAATGGCTACCCACTCCAGTATTCTGGCTTGGAGAATTCCATGGACAGAGGAGCCTGGCAGGCTACAGTCCATGGGGTCACAAGGAGTCAGACAGGACTGAGTGACTTTCACTTTCACTTGATGATGCAAAGTCAGATTTGTGATAACTCAGCACTATTGCCCTGTAAAATCATGGCCTCCGAGTAAAACTAGAATGAAGGGGAAAAGAGGTGACATGTGAAGGGGAAAATCCAAAGGCACAGGAGTTACTAGAGAGAATGGAAGGTCATGTTCAGCTCAGTTCAGTTCAGTCGCTCAGTCGTTTCCGACTCTTTGTGACCCCATGAATCACAGCACGCCAGGCCTCCCTGTCCATTACCAACTCCTGGAGTTCACTCAGACTCACGTCCCATCAAGTCAGTGATACCATCCAGCCATCTCATCCTCTGTCGTCCCCTTCTCTTGCCCCCAATCCCTCTCAGCATCAGAGTCTTTTCCAATGAGTTGAGTCTTCGCATGAGGTGGCCAAAGTACTGGAGTTTCAGCTTCAGCATCATTCCCTCCAAAGAAATCCCAGGGCTGATCTCCTTTAGAATGGACTGGTTGGATCTCCTTGCAGTCCAAGGGACTCTCAAGAGTCTTCTCCAACACCACAGTTCAAAAGCATCAATTCTTCAGCCCTCAGCTTTCTTCACAGTCCAATTCTAACATGCATACATGACCACTGGAAAAACTATAGCCTTGACTAGATGAACCTTTGTTGGCAAAGTAATGTCTCTGCTTTGCAATATGCTACCTAGGTTGGTCATAACTTTTCTTCCAAGGAGTAAGCGTCTTTTAATTCCATGGCTGCAATCACCATCTGCAGTGATTTTGGAGCCCCCCAAAATAAAGTCTGACACTGTTTCCACTGTTTCCCCATCTATTTGCCATGAAGTGATGGGACCAGATGCCATGATCTTCGTTTTCTGAATGTTGAGCTTTAAGCCAACTTTTTCAGTCTCCTCTTTCACTTTCATCAAGAGGCTTTTTAGTTCCTCTTCACTTTCTGCCATAAGTGTGGTGTCATCTGCATATCTGAGGTTATTGATATTTCTTCCGGAAGGTCATGGGCAACTGGCAATTAAATGGTTAATAGAACCTTTAAGCCTGAAGCCTGGTGAGGAAGGAGGTGTTCAGAGCAAAGCCTTGCGGGGAAGGGAAGTGTAGAAATGGTTTTTGCCCATTCTGAGTTGGTCATGGGCCAAGGAGGCACAGCCCTCAATAGGATGCACAATATAGCAGCCAATGAATGAGAAAAGGATGCACCATCTTCGTGGTCCAAGGAAAAGAATGCAACTCAATTGCTCCCCCTCTGGACAACTGTGACATAGCAACGAGAAGATCCACAGCCAAGCTTCAGCTCCACTGCTTTCTGGGATGGAAAATTTCAAATTACTTAATTCTCTGAGTTAGATCCCGATTCCTCAGGCTGGTTATGAGTTCTAAAATGAGTTAGCATTTGTGCAGGTGCCCAGTGTAGTAGATTTTCAAATCCTTTTGAGAAAGAGGAAGAACATAAGAAAGTAACCAAGCTGACTGAAAATGTTTATTAAGCATTTAAATGTACCAGACACCATAAAAGGGGCTGGAGAGGCAAAAATATGTAAGACAGTCCTTTCTCTCAGAGCACAGTTTAGTGGGAAGCACAGACAGGTAAATACCTTCATGAAAACACACTTTGATAACTGCTACAATCGAAAGAGAACAAACTGGAATCCAGAGAAGACAGACATACATTGTAACTTTAGCTGCAAAGAAAGGTATAATTAACTTGGGCTTAGGAGTTGAAGAGTGCTTCAGAGAAAATGGGGCTTTCAGATGGAGAGTAAGAGAATCAATGGGAATTTTCCAGAAATCTTTAAGTTAAAAAGAGGAAGTTATTTGTAAGAATGAGAAATTTTCTAAAATCTGTTTCAAATAAAAAACACTATGGTTCTGATAATCAGATGGCAAATGAGCACAGGTAGAAAAATACAAATTGAAACCACAGCCATCAGAATAACTAAAATTAAAAATAAGGACAACACTAAATTCTGGCTAAGGTATGGAGAAATTGGATCTCTCATATACTTCTGATGAAAATGTAAAATTGTAAGACATTCTGGGAAACATTTTAACAATTTATTATAAAACATAATATGCAACTTCTATGTGACCTAACAAATGGCACTCTTGAGGATTTATCTCCAGAGAAATGGAGACTTTCCTTCTTGCCTCCCCTCAAATAAAAAAAAAGAAAAACTATACAGAAGTTCATAGCAGCTTTACTTGTAATAGTCATAACACTGGAATTAGTCTAGATGTTTTTTAGCTAGCCACTGGTTAAACAAACTGTGGTACATCCAAACCATGGAATGCTGCTGCTGCTGCTGCTGCTAAGTCACTTCAGTCGTGTCCGACTCTGTGCAACCCCATAGACAGCAGCCCACCAGGCTCCCCCGTCCCTGGGATTCTCCAGGCAAAGAACACTGGAGTGGGTTGCCATTTCCTTCTCCAATGCATGAAAGTGAAAAGTGAAAGTGAAGTCGTTCAGTCATTCAGTCGTGTCCGACTCTATCGACCCCATGGACTGCAGCCTACGAGGCTCCTGCGTCCATGGTATTTTCCAGGCAAGAGTACTAGAGTGGGGTGCCATTGCCTTCTCCGAACCATGGAATAGTACTCAGCAATAAAAAGAAGGAATTATTGATAAACACAGTTTTGATGATTGTAGAGAGTTATGCTAAGTGGGAAAAGAAGCTAGTAACCAAAGGTTGTACCTGTTTGCTTCTGTTTGTATAACATATTTTTAAGTAACAAAATTTTAGAAATGAAGTTAAAGAATGATTGCTACATGTCCAGATAAAACTATAATTTGAAAAGATACAGGCACCCCAATATTCATAGCAGCGTTGTTTACAATAACCCAAACATGGAAGTGACCTAAATGTCCATTGACAGATGAATGGATTTAAAAAAATGTGGTATACATGTATACACAATGGAATATTACTCAGACATAATAAAGAATGAAATAATGCCATTTATAGCCACATGGAGGGACCTAGAGATTATCATACAAAGCGAAGTAAGTCAGAAAGAGAAAGACAAATACCATATATCACTTACCTGTGGAATCTAAAATGCAGCACAAATCAACATATCCTTGAAACAGAAACAGACTCATGGATACAGAGGACAGACTTGCAGTTGACAAAGGGGAGGCGGTGGGGAAGGGAAGGATTGGGAGTTTGGGATTAGCAGATGCAAACTATTCTATATAGATGGAGTTAACAACAAGGTCCCACTGTATAGCACAGGGAACTATATTCAATATCCTATGATAAACCATGTGAAAAAGAATATATATGTACAACTGAACCACTTTGCTGTACCAGCAGAAATTAACACAGCATTGTAAATCAACTATACTTTAATAAAATTGAAAAAAAAGCAGAATGCTACCAGAGGTCAGAAATAGAGGAGGGAGGTGGAAGGGGTCTTTGTGCTGATGGATCTGTCCTGTATCTTGACTGTGGTGGTGGATACATGAAGCTATACATGTGATAAACACTGACAGAAATAAATAGACCAATAAAATTGGGGAAACCTGAATATATTTGGTAGGTTGTGTGGATTACATCAATGTCGATATCCTGGTCTTGATGCTATGCTGCTAAGTCTGCTGCTAAGTCGATTCAGTCGTGTCCGACTCTGTGCGACCCCATAGACGGCAGCCCACCAGGCTCCCCTGTCCCTGGGATTCTCCAGGCAAGAACACTGGAGTGGGTTGCCATTTCCTTCTCCAATGCATGAAAGTGAAAAGTGAAAGTGAAGTCACTCAGTCGGGTCCCACCCTCAGCGACCCTATGGACTGCAGCCTACCAGGCTCCTCTGTCCATGGGATTTTCCAGGCAAGAGTACTGGAGTAGGGTGCCATTGCCTTCTCCGTGATACTCAACTAGAGGTATTTCAAAATATGACCATTAGATGAAGCCAGTTAAAATTTCACAAGAGATCACTCTTTTGTTTTTTTGAAACAGCATATGAATCAACAAGTATCTTAGTAGATTTCAGCATTTAAAATGCTATGGTTCTGTTTTATAAAGTAACTGAGGTTTCATTGAACATAATACAGAGTCAGACATGACAGCGACTGAACAACAGGAGTATTTTTTGTTCTTTTTATTCTATAAGAATTTATTGAGTCTGTAATTTCAATAGCAGTTTGATATTGGCCATTTATGGAATTTCTATCGTGTGTCAGCTCACCCAGTTGGGATCATCCTCTCCTTCCTTTGGCCCCCACAATGCACTGTAATAGTAGCTATACACTGATTGGGGCCCTTTTCTTCCTGTGTTATGGCAGACACTGTTTTTGAGAATGCGTTTCTGTTACCTCCTAGGTACAGGCTGGTACAAGTTCTGAGCTTTCCTGGTAGTTAAGCACAACATTGTGACCAAGTTCCGGGCCATAGAATATAGGCAGAATTGATGGATGTCAATCCCTATCTGCCTGTGTGATCTTCCACACTCTCCTTTCTGTCTGGATACCAGGATTCAGCAGAGGACCCCACTGTCCTAGGAGAAAGCAAACTCACAATAGAGGAAGCCTGAGACTCTGAGTGACTGTCCTGAAGACCACTTGCCAATAAGAACTAAATTTATATTGTGTCAAGCCACTAAACTTTGGGTGTCTGTATTACAGAACATAATATTATTTACCCTTTTATATATATATATATATGCTCATCTCCACAGTAGACTCTGGGGTCACTGAGAGTAAGAACTCTGCTGTGTTCACCTTTATACTCCTGGAGCCCAGATGGTACCTGACACAGAGAAGCTGCCTCATAACTGCTTCCCAGGTGGCTTAAGTGGTGAAGAACCTGCCTACCAGTTCAGGAGATGTGAGTTCGATCCCTGGGTCGAAAAGATCCTCTGGAGAGGGGAATGGTAACCCACTCCAGTATTCTTGGCTGGGAAATCCCATGGACAGAGGAGCCAGGTGGGCTATAGCCCATGGGGTTGCAAAGAGTCAAACATGACTTAGCAACTGAGTGAATACACACACAACTGCTTGCTGACAATCATTCTTTCATCAGTGATAGACTTATTATCCTTAAATGTGGTAGGAAAAGCTAGGATTTCATTCCCAAGTCCAAAGTCTCACAAAAGGTCTTGAGAAGAAGCAGGGCTCAAATGAGTAAAGGTATGAATTATTATTGGGTTACTTCATTTCCTCCTCTTTAGCATTTCTCATTCTGTGCGTGAAAAACACATCTTGTTTATCAGAACCTAACTGATTTAAATATAATTTATTTTCAGATTCAGTAAGTTTCACTAAATAAATGTTTTTGTGAAAATTTAACACAAAAACTAGTGAGAGCTCATGTTTAGACATCTTCATTATTTTTTTAGAAAAATACCACATGACACTTACTACTGCACTATGAAATTGTATAAATAATTAAAATCGAACCTCACATATCCAAAAAAATGGCCTAACTACTTTCTATGATATATTATCCTTTTACTTCATGGGTTGGCTCGCTTACTTGATAATCTGCAAAAAAATCACCCATCAAAAATAGGTCATCAGGTTACTCGGGTGAATTTATGACTAAAATTCTGGAGTTTTGCTTCAGTAAAGAAATAAAGTATTTTCTTTGCACCTTTTCTAAGTATACACACACATTATATATTCAAATCCCAAAAGAAAAATACAACTGTACTTTTATAAATGTTTTCCCTTTAACCAGCTTGTTTGGCTTACTATTTAATATCCCCTTATTACAATATTTTCTTAATACTTTGATTGCTACAGATAGCTTCCTTAGTCACAGTGACAACTACTTTGTTACAGTATTTAACAATTGGAAAAGACCTTAAAGATCATCTAGTCCAGTACATTTACTTACAGTAAAAGAAACTATCTCCTAGAGGTTAAATGACTGTAGGAGTTCATGGTGCTAATTAGTATATAGAAAAGTCAAGTCAAGAAACTATACTCTTAACTCTGACCAGTGATGCCCTGGAATTCTAGGAGATGAATTCAATGTGAATTCAGTGTTGATTATAAGTTCTTATAAGCTAAAATATGAGTTTAGCTGAGCATAAATTATTTATTTGACTTTATTCTTCTGATTTAAACTCATATATAATTACATTTGAGTGGCAATTGAATAGATTTTGGTTTCTTAATATTTAATTCAGCATTTATTAATTTGAATTTTATGGGGCTTTCTTTGGGCATAACTTTTGTCAGTTCCAAAGTCTTTTTAAGCCCCTCAAAAACATACAGCCCTATTCAGACTTTTAGTAATCACTTTCATTATTCTTTTTACATTTAAGTCTTGAATTTTTATGTTTAACTCTTTAATCCACATGAATTTTGTTCTATAGTGTAAAGTGCGAATTAAAATTTCTCTTTGTCTAAATAACTAATCTTTGTCCTTTCCCCACTTATCTGCGATGCCTCTATACCACATACAGTATTCTTTTTGGATGATGAGTCTAAGTTTTTTTCTATGCTGTTGATTATATTTTTATATTAGTGTGTTGTCAATCAAGTTAGAATAGATAGTTACAAAGAACCTCAGCTATCAATGGTTTAAAGAAAGTTTGTTTCTCACTCAGGTTACATGTACTCTGGGGTCAGTAGGGGGCTCTGTTTATCATAGTCAACAAGAATCCAGGCTGATCAAAAACCCATCTTCACACCTGCTTCTGGAATCCCTGAAGTCATGTTGCCGTCTGCCCAAATATGTATCACTTTTTCTCTGTGTGTTTGTCCTCAGTGAATTTTGCAGTCCTTCTTATTCTGAGTTGAACAATTATGGCTCAGACAGTAAAGCGTCTGTCTACAATGCTGGAGACCCGGGTTCAACCCCTGGTTTGGGAAGATCCCCTGGAGAAGGAAATGCCAATGCACTCCAGGACTATTGCCTGGAAAATCCCATGGACAGAGGAGCCTGGTAGGCTACAGTCCATGGGATTGCAAAGAGTTGGACACGACTGAGCGACTTCACTTCATTTCACTTGGTGATTTATTTCCTAACTTTTTATGATTTTAAAATTATTTTGCATGCTTTCTATTATGTCACCTTTGTGCACGTATCTTTTTCTTCAAAGAATCATATATTTCATTTAGACAAATTATTAATACAAAATTGTCCATAGTATGCTCATGCAAGACATTATAATAACTTTTTTCTTATTTCTAATTTCATGTACTTGTATTTTCTTCTTAATTATTCATTAACTTTGTTAAGTGTTTATCTAGTTTTCTGAATTTCTTTAAAAAAAAAAACAGTTATATTCATTTTCTGATCATGCATGGTGTTCTCTAATTCACTAATTTCTACCATTAGTTTTCTTATTTTCATCTTTTTACTTTCCTTGTGGGGCTTTCTTTGCTTTCTTCTAACTGTTAAACTCAATCATTCAATGATTCACTTTCTCTCTTTTGATAACTGATGTTTCTGAGCATACCTTTAAATTCATTCATGTTTTGATACATAATATTCTCATATATGTGTGTTTGAAGTGACCTACAACTTCACTGTCTTCTACATGGACTAAGTTATTAGGAAAGCAATTTAAAAAAAATTTTAAGGGCCTGGAAATTTCTATCTAAATTGTTTAAAATTTCTTATTGAGAAGATGTGGCCCAATAATCTGACAAATGACAACTGCCAAATTCTCTAAAATTTCACTAAGGGCACATATGCGCATGTACACTCATGTGTGAGTGTGTGTACTTGTTATTTCGTCGCTAAGTCGTGTCTGACTCTTGTGACCCCATGGACTGTAGGCCACCAGACTCCTCTATCCATGGGATTTTCCAGGCAAGAACCATTTCCTTCTCCAGGAAATCTTTCTGACTTAAGAATCTAATCCACTTTACCTGCATTAGATTCTCTACCGTGAAGCCATCCAGGAAGCCTGTATGTGTACTTAAATTTGTCTATAACAACATTTGTTCCACAACTGTAGAATGCTTCAGTCCACTCTTCCACTCCGGGTACACTGATGCTAGAAGTAATAGCAGGTACAGAAAGAGAAGCTGCTTCTGTTTTGGCCAAACAAGGAGACATTTCCAACTAGCAGACGACAGCTGCTCAGTCATTCACCCTACTCCTTTACCCAAGAGGCAGGCTGAAGCAAAGAGTCGCATGACCCCCATCCTACTTACCAGCCAGCCGAGCTGTTCACATTCAGAGTGCATGTGTGGGCTATAACTAGGTTCTTCAAACTAGAGTCTCCAGCACCACAGATGGCAAACACCCCTCCTGGACTCTGCCATATGGTTGAGTGTTGGCTTTAATTTTCAAGAGTATTCAAGTCTTTCAAATTTTCCATTTAAATTTCCTTTAATATACTTTCAATTTTGATTAAAATGCATGCATCTTAACCCATCTTTCCCTTGTTTTTTGAAGTATCAATCAATAGTTATTTTCTTCTATAGTTCTTTCTGTTTCTGTACATTTCACTTCCCCACAACACATTTTGGAAGTTTAAAAGAACCTGTGTTCTCTAAAAGACATAAGCTCATTGTGGTTTTTTTTTCCATGGGAAGTTGGGAAAGGACATAGGGACCATTTGTAGCTTGTCATCATCTTACTACAGAACATGTGGGTTTTTTTAATCCACATATGGAACAAATACAATAAGGTGAGCAGATTTTGTTCTTAAATCTGCACTTTTACACTTTCAAATTCTCACAGCTAAGAGGAGTAATCACACAAATAAACAAAATATGTCCAGGGCTTATCATGAGAAACACTCTTCAGCCTTGAAATAATGCTTGACACTTTCCTTTAGTAAAATTCAGGAAGAAAAAAAGTGTTAGTCGCTCAGTTGTGTCCGAATCTTTGCAATCCTGTGGACTGCAGCCCATCAGGCTCCTCTGTCCATGGGATTCTTTAGGTAAGAATACTGGAGTGGGTAGCCATTCCCATCTCTAGGGAATCTTCCCAACCCAAGGATTGAACCTGGGTTTCCTGCATTGCTGACATTCTTTACCACCTGAGCCACCAGGGAACTTGGTAATAAAAAGGTCCAGTGCCATCCTCAGATGGAAACCAGGTGTTGAAGGAAATTCAAGTTCTTGTTCCATAGAATGACTGGAAGATTTCTAGCATTTCATTACAGGCTACACAGACACTTAAAAGGTAACTGCAAAATGCTATGTCTGCTTATTTAAAGCCTTTATTTTGTGTTAAATCGATCATAACTCTAGTGTAAGTTATTAAATTGTCATCTATAGTATTATTTCCACCAGTTAAGATCTTCCTTAAGTGATATTATCTGGAATATTCTGAACACATAAGCGTGTCTGCTGCTGCTGCTAAGTCGCTTTAGTCATGTCCACCTCTGTGCGACCCCATAGACGGCAGCACACCAGGCTCCCCCGTCCCTGGGATTCTCCAGGCAAAGAACACTGGAGTGGGGTGCCATTTCCTTCTCCAATGCATGAAAGTGAAAAGTAAAAGTGAAGTCGCTCAGTCGTGTCTGACTCTTAGCGACCCCATGGACTGCAGCCTACCAGGCTCCTCCATCCATGGGACTTTCCAGGCAAGAGTACTGGAGTGGGGTGCCATTGCCTTCTCCGAAGCATGTCTAAAGAACTACATAACTCCCTAAGAAAAGCAGCAATGTTTCATAAAATGTATGCCTATAATTTTTAAAACTTAGTTAAGGAGTGAAAATTTTTACAAATTTAAAAATTAAAAAAGTCTGCTCAGAGACCTACAGGATTGCAGCATTTGATTCAACCTTGGCTCCTCGATGGCCCTGAACTTCCACATCTACAAGGGATGATGGAAAATGTAAAAGTGAATTATACCACGGAAGTTTACACCTGGACTACAGTTCACAAAATATAAAAGTTTCAAAAGGATATTGATGAAAAACAGTATGTTAGAATTTTTCTTTATTTGGTAATATTGGGTTGACCAAAAAGTTCGTTCAGATTTTCTAGTAATGTCTCATGGGAAAACCCAATGAACTTTATGGCCAATCCAATACCTTGCCTCATGTTCTATTGTCAGGGGCACAAAGCCCCCATCCAGGGGCTGAGACCAATATAAACACAGGTAGAATTTCATGTGAGCTCTTACGGACTAGAAATAGACAAAAAAAACAACCAATGCCAAAACAAAGTCATTTAAAATCAATGGTATAATAGGGAACCTTAACATTTCTAGGAAACTCTCCAAGAGAGAGGCTTCCCAGGTGGTGCTGGTCATAAAGAATCTGCCTGCCAGTGCAGGAGGCACAAGAGGTGCGGGTTCAATTGCTAGGTTAGGAAAATTCCCCTGGAGTAGGAAATGGCAGCCCGTTCCAATATTCTTACCTGGAAAATCCCTTGGACAGAGGAGCCTGGCTGGCCACAGTCCATGGGTTCGCAAAGAGTCGGACACTACTGAGAGACTGAACACACAACACACACTTGGAGAGGGGGAGAGAAATCCCACCGCAAGGGACCTGAGAAAGACATTCTGATTCAAATTAGGGCTTGAAGGACAGGGAGGGCTGTGGAGGGCCCAGGATATTGTCAAGTATTATAGGCCTCTACCAAGACCAGAAGGTGGGCCTGCCAAAGGACACTGATGCAACAAACAGCGGTCCTGAATCTGGGGCCAGTGAGTCTCCACCACAGGTTCCACCCACTGGCTTTGCCCTTTCCTGGAAATCACGTGGTTACTGTTGACTCTGCTTCACTCAGCAGTGCCCAGAAGACCAAAGGCACAGTTGACCAAAGCCTCAGCTGCTTCAGTCGTGTCTGACTCTTTGCGACCCTATGGACTGTAGCCCACCAGACTCCTCTGTCCATGGAATTCTCCAGGCAAAACTACTGCAGTGGATTGCCATCCCCTTCTCCAGGGAATCATGAGAAATAATAAATCATTGCTCATTTAAACACTAAGTTTGGGGTTGGTTTCGAGGGCAAGCTGAACGATGCATTGGCAGCTCTTCTCACCTTAACAGGCATACCTATCACTAAGAGATCTTGTCAAAGGACAGATTTGCATTCCAAAGGTCTGAGTGAGTCTTGAGAGTCTGCAGCGTTCACCAGGCAAAGGTGATATGAATGCTGTTGGCCTATGACCTGCAGTTTAAGTAGAAACTTTTGGTAAGAGTGTAATCTTTTTCTTTAATTACTTTTTGGCTATTAGTCTGCTAGAGCTGCCATAACAAAGTACCACAGGCTGGGTGTCTTAGAAAACAAAAATTTACTTATAATTCTGGAGACTAGAAGTCCAAGATCAAGGGGTCAGCAGGGTTGCTTTCTTCTAATGTCTTTCTCCTCGGCTTGCAGACAGCTCTCTCCCTCCTGTGTCTTCACATGGCCCTCCCTCTGTGCCTGTCTGTGTCCTAATCTTCTCTTCCTATAAGGACCCCAATAATATTGGACTAGGGCCTACCCCCAAAGACCTCATTTAACTTTAATTACCTCTTTAAAGAGCCTATGTCCTGATACAGTCACATTCAGAGAACGGGAAATCTCAACTTCAGTATGTGAATACTGTGAGGGACACCATTCCCCCCATAACAGTTATTTAGAAAAGCTGAAGGAGAAATCGGGGCTTCCCTGGTGGCTCAGATGGTAAAGAATCTGCCAGCAATGTAGGAAACCCTGGTTCTGTCCCTGGGTAGGGAAGATCCGCTGGAGAAGGGAAGAGCAATCCACTCCACTATTCTTGCCTGGAGAATTCCATGGACAGAGGAGCCTGGTGGGCCAGAGTCCATGGGGTTCGCAGTGTTAGGACTGACTGACTAACACCCACAAGGAGTAAATCATGACATATAAGCTGGGACTTAAAAGATAACTTGAATTTTATAGCAGCCAAGAAGGATGAGGTTCATCTGGGGACACTGAGGGGACAACCTGAGCTCAATCTGGTCAACTTGGGATGTGCATGCGTTTTACAAACAGAATTGAACAGGATGTGACGGACTCCAGGTCAGATGCTACTGCATCTCTGATTTTTTTTTTTTTTTTAAGAGTGCTTCATTACTGCCAGATACACAAAATCCATCCCCTCTCCCCTGCAAACTTCAATTCCCCTGGTATGGAGAGCATAGCTTCCGGTCATTGTTAAGAGAGAGTACGCTGGGCATGCGCGACCACAGACTCTATCCCTCATCTGTGGCCCTACACTGATTCTCTGTTCCTGGAATGTTCCTGGAGCAGCCGGCCTGCAGGTGCCAGAACATTCCTCCAGCTGAAATCTACCTAAAGCCATCGCACTACTGTGCCCAGGGGAGGAGACAGAAGCATTTCCTGCCTGCCTTTCCTCTCAGGCTGATAATGCAGAATCATACATGATATTGACATAGCACCTTTCTCAATGGAGCTCGAAGTGCTCCCAGACATTACCTCACAACATTCCTAACCCAAGGCCCTTGAGTCCTAACCCAAGAAGTGGCTTCTACAAGTACATGACCCTGTTCAATCAGCACGAAAAAATCTAATAACCAGCAGGTAATATACATTCTTTGAAAGATAAAAGTGGGACTGCTTCAATACCACGAGGGTTTTTTTTCCTCTTTTTTCCACAGTGCTTTGGTAGCACAGGCAATAAGCATTGCAGATTGAATGATTATAATGTTCTCTGAGCATCACCTGTGCCCGCCTGCGGGACAGGGAGGATAAACAGCCTCTACAAGACTGGCCATAGAACTGTGGACTTCAGAAAGCTAGCTGAGTGACTCTGCTCTTCCTATTTAGCCTTTTAGGTATTCTGAAAGAGATCACACAGAAATCACACACGCACAAAAGCCAGTACCAATGGTGAAAATGGAAGGACACGCTAGCCACAAACGGAATCACTGCTGTTGAGTAGCCTTTGTGTCTACATTTTTCCTTACCCCTGGGATCCAGGAAATATACACTTTCCCATTCAGGTCGGAGGACGGTGACCTTTCTCCTCCTGCTTTCTTTTCAACTCTTTTTAGAGGTGAAGCTTTAAGGTTGTTTGAAGACAAAGTAATAAGTCTCTCCAAGAGACCAGCACCACCGCCTTAGCTCAGTCTCAGAAAAAAAGCACCGGTCCCCAAGTGCCACAGACCCCGTTCCCAACTGCATTGTCATTCACCAGCTGTGTGACTTCAGACAAGTAGTTTTAGTCCTATGTCACTGTTTCTCATCTACAGGTAAAGATCATGTCTACACCGGAGGGCTGGTAAGAATATTAACTAAAACCACGTGTAAAGAACTTAACATCATTCCTGGCATGTCTTCATTCTTTGATAAACTACAATAATTATAAGCAAGAGTAATCACAATAATTGCTATTTCCCATTTTATTCATGAAATTAGAAAAGATTGGAAGAAGAAAGCAAAACAAGATTGTGAGAGAACCTGAGAAACTGTGCACTTGGAATTCCATATCCCCATATCCCAAAATAAGAAGTATCTTTGGGGCCTTCATCTGTCACAATGTCAAAGTGAAGTTCATTTTGTTTTGCCTGCTTTGCTTTGTTTCACTGTTAATACACATGGCAAAAATCTTCTCAGTCCTCTCATTGGCGTTTAATACAAGGTAATGTTCTTTGACATACAGTTTAGAGAATTAAAGACAGTAAGTGCAACTTTTGGTAAAATTTTTTATATAAAATAGAGAACAGTTAAACTTCCTGTGTTTAAAGTGAGAAGCCTTTCTTAGCTACTGATTCTGATCCATAGAGAGCTTGAACTCCCATTTACTCTAACAGACTGAGCGAGATATTTTTCTATTCCAGGGTTACACTTGTTCTAAATAATGGAAAGTGTCCTGTGTAATGATACATACATATCCGAATTAGAAACTATTATTTCCTCTGTCTTGAAAACCCGTGATGGTATTTACATTCTAAATTAAACTGAGCACTGTATATTGATTTTAATATGTTAAGATGAAATTCAATTTCATGACTACTACGAACATCACAGAGCGTGAGGGATCAATGTGTTTGCTGATTTCCTGCTTACTACCAATACCCTAAGGGTCTGATACAAGATTTACAAGAATATTGTTTCTGAAGATGTGTGCACAAACATGCTATCCAATAAGCTACAATGCAATGCACATTAGACCATGAATGATTCGTTTGCTGCATTTTAATCAGCCTGGCATAAATGCTGACACATCTATTAATGAGTTCCCTGTAGTCGGGCCACCAAGTGAAGCTCAGTTTCTTTCTCAAGAAAGCAGAGCTGGCAGGAGAGGTCTCCCCATGACTGCTCTTGGAATCCTCACGGCCCGAAAAAGAGGAAGTGCATATCAGCTAAGATAGAGCTATGGTTGTATAAGATACAGCTGCTGAGATGGCAGCAAGCCCAATGGCCAATTAAGTACCAGTAAGAGAGAGAGAGAGAGAGAGAGAGAGTGTGTGTGTGTGTGTGTGTGTGTGTGTGTGTGTGTGTGTACGCACACGCATTGATTTAGCTCCATAAAGGCTTCCTTTGCCAATATGAGAGGCACTCTAATGTGGTGGAGATGAGTATGGGCATGGAGTTGACCAACACTGGGGTCAAGTCCAGATTACATCAATTACCAGCCTGGTGACTTAGGACAAATTATTGAACCTATTTGTGACTCAATGTCTCCTCTAAAAAAATGGGAAGAAGAAAAAGAATAAGTCCCTCATAGAGTCATGAAGATTTAATGAGACAAAACACATTAAACCCTCCTCCCAGTACTTGGCATGGAGGAAGAGCTCAATAGATGGTAAGTATTATTATTAGATAAAACTCACATCCCAGTCATTCAAACACAATTTTTATTGAATTCTCATTATGAGGAAGACACTGTATAGACACTTCAGCAAATGCAGAGATTAACACAACACAGTCTCTACTTTGGAAGGGATTACATCCTGGTTGGGTAGATGAATACATAAATAACTATAATTGATGGGAAAACATGGTTAAGTGCTGAAAGAGAGGTATAATAAATTGCTATGGGAGTCTACAAGGTAAATAGATTACTTCCCATGGGGAGGGTCGGGGAAGCCCTCTTGAAAAGGATGCCACTGGGTTTGGAGTCTTGAAGAATAAATAGAATATGAATGTGTGGGAAGGTGAATATGCAGAGGAATAAAGACATGCAAGTGAGCATATGAGACACAGAGGCTGTCTATCAGCTCCTGCCAGCTGGGGGTGTATGTTGCAATCTAATGGAAAAGAAGTTTGTTAAATAGGTTGGAAGAAAACAACAGAGCGCCAAAGGCCAAGTTCAAGAGTTGGGTCTTTATCTGGTATGAAGGCGGCTTCCCAGGTGGCTCAGTGGTAAAGAAGCTGCCTGCAATGCAGAAGACCCAAGTTCAATCCCTGGGTCACAAAGATCCCCTGGAGAAGGGAATAGCTACCCAATCCTCTGCCTGGAGGAGCCCATGGGCAGAGGAGCCTGGTGGGTTATAGACCATGGGGTCACAGGGACTAAAACATTTTCACTTTTTTTCACTTGGTGGGAGGGGAGTGTCTTCGAAGTTTGTTCTACTGAGAAACAAGCTGGTCTGAACACTGCAGTAGGGAAAATAAGCTAACAGCTCGCACCTATTCAGCGCATGCCTGGAACCTTCTGAGATGCTTTATGTGCATCAATTCCTTTAGTCTCCAAACAATCCAGTTAGGTAAGTACTAGTATTATCACCATTTCACACTGAAGAAATCCAAGACACAGAGAAACTAAATCGACTGCCCAAGATTGCATAGTCAGGAATGGACGGAGGCAGGTTTGAATCCAGGGACTCGGGCTGTGGCCCCCACACCCTTGACCACTAACCTCACAGTCTGCTGCTCCAGAAAAAGGTGAGCATGCCATGAGGAGGGCCAGGGAGAAAGCCAGGGACAGCAGCGGAGCTGAGATAGAAGAGACTGAGAAGTAGGGTCACAGTGCTGGGAGAGGACAGTGAGGATTATGACAAGGGTAGAGTCGATATAATTTAGGAACGAGTTTCATTTCATGCAGGGCTTCCCTGGTGACTCAGATGGTAAAGAATCTGCCTGCAATGTGGGAGACCCAGGTTTGATCCCTGAGCCGGGAAGCTCCCCTGGATAAGGGAATGGCAACCCACTCCAGTATTCTTGCCTGGAGAATTCCATGGACAGAGGAGCCTGGTGGGCTACAGTCCACCAGGTCACAAAGGGTCAGACATGACTGAGAAACTGACACTTTCACTTCAGTTCATATGATGAGAAAATGAGAAAGAGGATTCAAAGGCCGCCAATTTTGCTTCTAGAAAGAAGACAGCTAGGGCTTTCCTGGGCTGAGGCAGCACTGCGTAGGGTATGCAAAAGCATGAATGTCAGAGTCTGACAGACCCTTGGGTGACCTTGTGTAACATTCATTTTATCTACCAAAGTAAAGATGTGTATGGCTGTTCAGGATCAAACGGGATACATAATGTTTACAGAAGAGCCTGGAACATAGGAGGCATTCAATAAACATTCATTTTCTTTCCTGCTGAAAAGAACCATGATCCTGGAAGAGAACAGGACACAGGACGGAAAAGTAAGATAGTTCCGCTACCCCAGAGGCTGAACCCACTGCCTATGGCCTGGGAGGCTCTGTCTTTTGAGATCTGACAGGGGACTCTCAGGGCAAGGCAACAGGAAGAGGCAGACACTGAGGTGGGAGTTGGCCCAGGCAATCCTGGATCTCCATCTGCATGGGGAGAGAGGAAATGGCGGAGAGAGTGGAAGCTTCCATGTTTTCCACCTCGGGCTGACAGGATGATAGCAAGGCTCAAGGCAAAGGTACATTGGTTGAACGAAAGGGTAACGCCTGTGTGCAAGCTTCCTTTACCACCAGCCAGCCCCCTGGAGGATGTCTTCGGCCTCACACCACAATAGTGACCTTGTCACTAATCTGGAATATGAACCTAAAATCGCCAAAAGGCCAATGGATTTTAAACCCATCTGAGGGAAACTTTGGCGCCTGATGCCGAAGGGAGTCTTTCCTTAATAGACTTTGCACCTGAACCAGTTGGCCGCTTTAATTCCTGGATTCAGGGGGTTGACACAGGAACCAGGGAGAAGGGCCACAGCATTGATGAGACCAGATCAATTCTCCAGTCAGATTCCCACGGTGAGGAGACAACCTGTGAAAGAATCGAACCTACATCCTATTCCTTGGACTGCTGAGTGGGCTTATCTATGGAGAAGAGGGAACCAGGGAAATCATTGCTCAAGACAAGATTGTGAACTTTCTGAAAAAGGCAAAAGAGGGGAGAAATTCCCTCAGAGAGAAAGATCAATAAAGCTTATGGGCAATCTTCTACTTAACAAAAGGCTCCAACCTCAGAACACCCCAGAAAGACCCCAGAAACACCTCAGAAGCAATAAGCAAGGCTTATTGAGTTATTTGAATGCCCCAGAAAGACTAAATATTTTTTTTTTCAATGCCTAAAGCAATGGTCTGAGCTGCTCTCAGATAATAAAGCAGCGGAAATGTTGTGGCAACTTTCTTAGATGCCTGCTCTGGAGACTCCTCACTTCATCTCTACCCCAGAGATGTCCTTCCAAAGTCTCCCATCACACCTCACTCTGGGGCTTACACCACTTCATTCCTGATATTTTCCTCCCAGCCAACCTGGACTCCCTAGACATAATTTGTCCCTAGTTCTGAAACCTCTGTGATCTGGTCCAGCCCCATAGACCTTGAGGCTGAGTGCCTTCAGCTGACATCACCAGCTCACCATCATGGAAAGAGTGTTGCGACCATTCAAGAGGAGTAGTTCTCAAAGTATGGTCTGAGGAGCCCAGGTTGCCAACACACTTCCTGGAACTCACAAGGACCTCCCTTTTCCAGTTACATATCTGTGTAAAGCTGTTTTTTTCTTTATAGGCTTCAAGCAAAAGGACATAATGCCACCCATGCAAAGCAGAAGCAGATACAAAAATTCAGCTATCATTTATAGAGCCACACATTTTTTTAAAACATTGCAAAAACATAAAATAACACTAATTTTCACAGATATTTTTTCATTTAGAAAAATATAATTATTTTTTAAAAAATATTATTTAAGCTAACATATGGGTTTACAATGCTAGTTTTTATTATTTTTAAATAAACTAATGTATTATACAGTTCTCAGCTTTAATTGCTAATATGTTTAATATCAATCGACATAACCCATCCAGAAAAATAGTCCTTGAGGGTCCTCAATAATTTTTGAGACTGTAAAGGGATCCTTTAAAACTTTGAAAAATGCTTTTCTATAAGGACGTTGTCTGTTTTGCTTTCCCTGTTGGCTGTGATTTTATCTTGGCTAAGAAGATAAGATTCTTCAGACACATATATTGTAGGAAATGGCCATCAGAGAGTTGTGGGGAGACCCTCATTCTGATAACAGAACTATCATATCAACTGTCTTTTGGTAAATAAATACAATGCCATTCTTTATACACTCTAGAACTTTTAATAAAGAAATAAAGATTTAACAATTCACCAAAACTGCCATAAAGCTTAGCCACTACTGGAATTACTTTCAGACATCTGGTAACTACAGACTCTAGTCCTGTTCAGTCTAGCTTATTTCAGGATGAGTAGCTAAAATACACATATTAATTACTAAACATTTTATTGCTTCCTGAGCAATGATTCCCAAGGCTCTATTCTTGAACCCCACCTTAGATTTTCTGATATAGAATCTCCCAGTGTGAATCCAGCAAACCTTTTTATTTTCCCACACTATGTGGCATGTGGGATCTTAGTTCCCTGACCAGGCATCAAACCTGCACCCCCTGCATTGCAAAGCAGAGTCTTAACCACTGGACCACCAGAGAAGTCACATGGCCCCAAGTGATGTGCTGTGTAGCCAGGTTTGGGAACTAATTTAGAGTATCCTGCCATTACCAAAGCTCTCACATTACCTACCCTAATTCTTTTTTTCTTTCTTGCAGGGCAGTAGTCTTCACAAAGATTTCATGACTCAGATACACTCTTGCAGTTTTCCATTCTCACCTTCCCACTTAAGCTTCTGAAATACTTTACCATATTAGAGGTAGTTGTTTTGCCCTTGGTTTTTCTACTAGACTCCATCTCTTCCAGTGTAAGACTAGTCTTAAAATAAAAGACTGTTTTATTTATAAAGATGTCAGATCATTGTGCCACAAAAATAAACGTAAGTTAAGCATGTTTAGGTGTGTAAGTAACAGAAACAGGGAAGCCTGGCGTGCTGCAGTCCGTGGGGTTGCAAAGAGTTGGACACGACTCAGCAACTGAACTGACTGATGATCAAGGATAGGATAGACAAGGTTATAGTCATCAGGCCTTGATCATTATTTTTAAAAAAGAGGAAAGGAAAGGAAGTAGATGAGGTTGCAGCTTTAGCTGGAAGCAGTAACCAGCAGGATGGGAAGAGCTGGGTCAATGAATAATGTGCTTTTATATGCTTCCCAGAACATCCCAATGAACCTCCCCAGTGGCTCAGACGGTAAAGAGTCTGCCTGCAATGCATGAGACCCCAGTTCGATCCCTGGGTCAGGAAGATCCCCTGAAGAAGGGAATGGCTACCCATTTCAATATTCTTCCCTGGAGAATTCTGTGGACAGAGGAGCCTGGCGGGCTACAGTCCTTGACTCGCAATGATTCAGATGCTACTGAGCACAGCACGTATGAAGAACATCCCTGGTGCCTGTTTTCTGTGCGTTCCTCTCTGGTTTTAGAGTGATCGGTTCCTCTGGTGAAGAGGAAGACAGACTCACGTTAAACCTCAGGAATGGATTGTTTGGGGAAAGAACTCTGGTTCCCCTGCGGCGGGGGACGTGCACTTGACCTTAGACTGGATACTATACTGAGTTTCTCCCCCCGTCCCAACCCCGTTTCATTTTTCGTAGTATTACTTTACAGTGGAAGAAATAGTGGACCGCAAGGCAGAGCGAGCATCCATAAATGCATCGGGTAGACTGAGTTATCTGCAAAATCTTGGGTGCGAGGGTGATAATAAGGGCCTTTGATTTGTTTTGAATTATTTATACTTTGGTCATTTTTAAAGTAGGCATCTAATTTATAATAGAAACAGAGACTCGAGAAGAAGACCATCCATTCCTCTCTCCCTGACAGTGCGGGGCTGTTTCCTGCAGAACATTTTGGAGGGCAGCGTCTCACAGACACTCTGTCTTAGTCGGCTCCACGAGGAGCTAATGCACCAGCCGTGCAGCATACCCTTGCAGAGCGCGAGAGCCGCTGGGATATTAATAGCACAAGTGAGCAGAGTCCCCGTGACTGGGCTTTACCTTGCTTTGGAAGGCAGCATCCCATTCACATTGACTCGCTCTGGTAAAGTGTATCCTGAAACCCTTTCTCATGTCCCCCGTTACCCCTATGATGCCATTACCAGTATTTAGGTCTTTCTGTTGTTGACGGAGAGGTGAGGGATGCAGTTCTAAGTGCTCCTGGGAAGTGCTGACTTGGCAATCCTGGAGACAAGAGGGTTTTATATATCCCCAGAAGAGGCAGAGCCTCAGCCGGGAGCAGGAGCATTCCACGTTGGATTGCCAACAGATTGCAGACTTGCTTTGTAAAGCCTGACTCTGGGCTTTCCGTCTGAGAGCCTGGAGAAGTGATATTGAAGCAGAGGGTGTGATGGGCCAGCTAGGCAAGGCCATGTTAATTTCTCAGCCCCAAAGAGCAGCCAGCAATGATTATCTTGACTGCTTAATGCCTCCTTTGACTCTTCTAGAAACACTCTACTGACTGCTCTCAAGGACTTATTTGATTTTTGAACACACCATCAGGTTGAGGTTTGATATTTTAACTTAAACTACAGCTAAAATGTATGAGTATAAATTGCGGAGATGTCTCTAGCAATAAACCAAAATATATATATATATATATATATAGAAAAATTCTCCAAGACTTAGTCCTCTTCTCTTTTCACCTCCCACATCCAGGGAGCATGGGGAAGAGCTATCAAAGTCTATCCAGAATTTATTTACAAGAAAATCTTTGAGACAAAGAAGTGAACACGCTAGAATTGTACCTAACCATGGTAAATTCGCTTGGAAACTGCCTTTTTAGAGACTTCTGATTCTTTGGTTTTATTCCAGTCTCTCCACAACTTGAAACAAGCTTCCTGCTAAGAATAATAGTATTAAATTAAAAGTATAAACAATTATTAGAAATATATATAGGCTTAGAAACCATTAAATTTGTTCTGTAAGCAGGTTTATTACTTTTCTGCATCCTTGCATGAAAATTTGTCTTCTACCAATTTGACATATAATAGCCAAGATCAGATTTATTCATCTTATCAATACCATTATTTTGTACTGTCAGGTATTAGGAATATTATCTAGGTAGCAGGTATTGTGCCTCAAAAATAGACTCTCCCCTCCCCCTCCCACCAACTCACCAATGTTAAGCAATTATTTTGTTTGTTGAAAAATAAGCTTAGTCTTATATCAAAGGTTGTGCTGCACCTATAGTGATTTAGAATTCAAATGTGGCTAATTTATAAAACAACCATATATCACTGTTCACAGCGGGAATCAGGTACTTAAACTCCACTCGGAACACAGTTAGTTTCTTTTCTTGGGCCTTTTGCTTTCAGAAAAAGCTGTGACTAATACTAAGGAATCTTTCCTTTCTTCCAGCCTTCACATATTTTGATTTTATATCCCACTAACCAGACCTGGCCAGAACACAGCCACCTGCATTTTGGTTGGCTAAGAGGGCTTTTAGCACCTGACAAGGGGTGCAGTTTATGAAAGCTACAGGATTTTAAAAACACCCAGTAAATCTACTCAAATAACAAATCAGGCCCACAAGACACTGATCAGAAAGCAAGAGTGAAAGAGAGTATGTTCATATAATCTAGCTTAGGGCTTTTGTCTCCAACATGAGTCAAAGATGAGTTTTGCAATTGGTTCTAAACAAAATGGAAGGCACAGAACATGCTCAAAGAAGAGAAAGGAAACTAGGAGTTTTTCAAAAAGAATTTTATTTTAAAAGATATTCATAGCCAGAGGAACTGATGGAGAAGAGAAAGATGGGGAAGGAGGTTGGGAGGAAGTGATGGGGGAGGATTAGAGGATTTATCTCTGGGACTTTAAACAAATCACATTTTCCAGATTCCTGGGTGATCACCTAGAAACCAGGGGTCCTGATCTCAAATACTAGTGCTATTCGGGTATTTTAGTTGGTAGTGGTATTAGTAAGGAAATAAATGGTAATGATATTCACCAAAATACTAAGTCATAAATAAACAATTAACTAAGTCATAACTTCAACAGTCAATTCATATCATGGCAGTGGTATAACTGAGATTCTACTCTTACCTGACTTAAAGAATTCACAAGGAGCAAGAAGGAAAATCTTACAAAATGTTCAGTAAATTAAAAAACACATTAAATGATCATTACCATCAGCCCTTTTCTTTCTTCTTGAAACTAAGTAGAATACTGTGGGATCTTTCCTGGGGCAGATATCTTCATCTCTTGCCCACAGAAAAGCTTTAGTTTCCTAAGCCTTCCCCCAAGTTCCAAAGAGAAATTTTATCAGAGAAGTGAGAAAATGCAAAAACAAAGGAAAGTAGTAAAGCAGACAAAATAATAAGTTTAGCCATTAAAGGAGCTTTAATTCCTCTTCAAGGGTTATGGATATTATCCTGAGCCTTATCCTTCAGTTGTTTTGCAGATACTGAAACCTCCACCAGGTGGAGGAAGTTAACTTCATGCTATCCACACACGTAGACTCCAGAAAGGTTGGAACCAGAAGTTTGATGATTGAGATTCCCAAAACAGTACCCAGTTACCTCATTATCAACCAATCAGAGAATTGTGCACAAGGTGATCACATACTCCCAACCCTCTCTCTCACACTGTCTTTAAAAAACATTCCCTAAAAGCCACTGGGGACTTCTGGTCTTTTGAGCACGAGCCACCTGTTCTCCTTGCTCAACAGCCTGTGAAAAATGCTGTACCTTCCTTCATCATAACCTGCTGTCAGTAGATTGGCTTTGCTGCAGGTTGAGTGAGTGGACCCAAATTCAGTTCGGTAACATTCTTCTTATAATTTTACTCTTTTTCTTGTTATTATTTTTTCAGATTCTTTTCCATTATAGGTTATTATAAGATTTTGAATATAGTTACCTGTGTCATACATAGGACCTTGTTGTTTATTTTAGAGATATATATTAATCCCAATCTCCTAATTTATCCCTCCTCCAGTTTCCCCTTTGGTAACCTTAAATTTGTTTTCTATGTCTGTAAATCTGTTTCCATTTTGTAAATAAGTTCATTTGTATCACTTTGTATCATATGATATTTGTCTTTCTTTATGATTTGCTTCCGAAGGAATGATGCTAAAGCTGAAACTCCAGTATTTTGGCCACCTCATGCGAAGAGTTGACTCATTGGAAAAGACTCTGATGCTGGGAGGGATTGGGGGCAGGAGGAGAAGGGGACGACAGAGGATGAGATGGCTGGATGGCATCACTGACTCAATGGACGTGAGTCTGGGTGAACTCCGGGAGTTGGTGATGGACAGGGAGGCCTGGCGTGCTGCGATTCATGGGGTTGCAAAGAGTCGGACACGACTGAGCGACTGATCTGATCTGATCTGATGATTTGCTTCACCTAGTATGATAACCTCTAAGTCCATCCATGCTGCTACAAATGATTTTATTTCCTTCTTTTTATGGTGAGTAATGGAGAAGGCAATGGCACCCCACTCCAGTACTCTTGCCTGGAAAATCCCATGGACGGAGGACCCTGGTGGGCTGCAGTCCATGGGGTCGATAAGAGTCGGACATGACTGAGAGACTTCCCTTTCACTTTTCCCTTTCATGCATTGGAGAAGGAAATGGCAACCCACTCCAGTGTTCTTGCCTGGAGAATCCCAGGCCCGGCGGAGCCTGGTGGGCTGCCATCTGGGGTCGCACAGAGTCAGACACAACTGAGCGACTTAGCAGCAGCAGCAGTATGGTGAGTAATATTCCACTGCATATTCATGTATGCTAAGTCATTTCAGTTGTGTCTGATCCTTTGCAACCTTATAGACTTGTAGCCCCCAAAGTCTCCTCTGTCCATGGGATTCTCCAGGCAAGAATACTGGAGTGGGTTGCCATGCCCTCCTCCAGAGGATCTTCCCAGTACAGGGACAGAACCCAAGTCTCCTGTGGCTCCTGAATTGCAGGCAAATTCTTTACCACTCAACCACCAAGGAAACCACCAAGGATATCTTCTTTATCCATTCATCTGTTGATGTGCCCCATGGCATTTTTAATGGGATGCTAGTCTATGTATTCACTTCCTTTGCATCCAGCACAGACCCTCCCAAGACTGCTTATAGACACAGTTAGAAGTCTGCTTCCAATCCTCCCCCTTCAACTCTTAGCTGAGTGACTATAGGCCAGTCCTTTAACCGTTCTGTATCTCATTTGGCTCATTAAAAAAAAAAAAAATTGACTTGTTGGATCAGATTTAATTTCCTGTAAGTCCAGGTTATGTTTAAAAATCTTAGAAGAGACTTCTTTAAGCCCAAGTCTAGCCCACACTCGGAGAAGGCGATAGCACCCCACTCCAGTACTCTTGCCTGGAAAATCCCATGGACAGAGGAGCCTGCTAGGCTACAGTCCATGGGGCCGCTAAGAGTCGGACACAACTGAGCAACTTCACTTTCACTTTGCACTTTCATGCATTGGAGAAGGAAATGGCAACCCACTCCAGCGTTCTTGCCTGGAGAATCCCAGGGACAGAGGAGCCTGGTGGGCTTCCGTCTATGGGGTCGCACAGAGTCGGACACGACTGACACGACTTAGCAGCAGCAGCAGCAATAGCCCACATTACTCAGAAATTCCTGTGGCTGCATATCCTTGGGCAACACCATCCTGCCTGGTTTTCTGTGGGGTTTTGCCACCATCCATGTCACTTTTGTGGGCCACTGGGCCTCATCTGGACATTGTGACTGAGTGATTTTCAGCAAGGAATTTATACTGTCCCACAGCACTTACAACAATGATGTTAGGGAATAAGCGGCATTTATGAGCCCCTCAGATGGGAGTCAGATTCTTAAACCCTGCTCCAGATTTGCTGAATCATGGGACCCAAAATTGATAATTTAATAAGCTCCCCAGTAATTCTTACGTGCTCACGTTTTGAGTATTACTGACTTAGACCAAACTACATACTACACAGGGAATTTCCAAATGCTAACTGGATGAATTCATTCTTTGCCTGTGAAGAAGAAGCCTGCCAGATATGTTCCTGGGAATTGAACTCAGTCACTTTTCTTGTGTCTGCTTGCTCAGAGCTGCACAAAGTGGATAACCCACGAGTATCCACTCTCTCCATCAGATGCTGCATCTGTGATATCTTCGGCAGAGGCACTCAAACCGCAGAAACTCCTCTTAGAAAGCAGCACTGGAAAACACTTTCCAAAACAGTCAAGAGATGAACCTCCCCATCAGGGATTTCCTAAGTCATTCTTGCTTTAGAAAATAGATTCTCTTTTACCCTCTGGCTCCTGATAATCCATTAGAGACCCCACAACTAAAGCAAGGCCATTCTTTCAAAACCTCAGCCAAAGCACTCTCAGGGCACCTTGTGAGTGAGTTGCCAACATGCTGTATAGAAAAGCAAGCATCCAGAGAATAATGAAGGGAGTCAGGGATGAGATTCCTCCCAAAGAAAGCTGGTCCAGGTGGAGAAGCAGAGGGGACCCGCCAACAGAACTCAACAGAAAGCTGTGAGTTCTAAAACTCATACTGTTATACAAGCCCACGGTTCCCATGCTTTGATCATCTGTATCCTCCTTTTAAAGTCAACACCGGAACATCACAAAAAGAAGCTAAGCATGCTAATTAATTGCTTTCAAGTGCTACAAATGCTAAGTGCTACTGTACTTTTGAGCCAGTTCTGCAGAAAGATGTCATATTTTCAGGGCTATCAAAAGGGGCATTTCCATTCACACTGGATTCCATTTAAAAAGTTAGCAAAAGTGTTGTGAGCTTCTCCAAGAGGTAAGAGCAGAAAGAATATTTATTATTAATTCCTTCTTAATTCAGTCTTCTCCCTGCCTAAGGTTAATAAATCTGAGCAGGGAGCAATGAAAGAAGCCTAAACTCAGGATACTGTCCTTTCATTAAAAAGAAAAATCCTACTGCTTCATCTATACCAACCCCCTCAAGTTCTTGAGCTTCTTTTCTCAAGGCAAATTGTGTTCTTGCCTATTCAAATTCTATTTCTTTGCTGGCTAGCAGTCATGCTGCCAAAGGATTTAAAAAAAGAAGAGAGAGAGATTTTGTTAAAATATTTGCCTAATGAAACTTTGACTCAATTTTTTGATTGGTGTAGAGAGTTGAACTACTTGGTGGAATTGCCTGGTCTTAATTATTAATTATGTTTTTAGAAAAATATTTTGTTTTATTGCTTCCTGCTAGTGCTATTGCTAAGTCACTTCAGTCTTGTCCAACTCTGTGCAACCCCATAGATGGCAGCCCACCAGGCTCCCCCATCCCTGGGATTCTCCAGGCAAGAACACTGGAGTGGGTTGCCATTTCCTTATCCAATGCATGAAAGTGAAAAGTGAAAGTAAAGTTGCTCAGTCGTGTCCAACTCTTTGTGACCCCATGGACTGCAGCCCACCAGGCTTCTCTGTCCATGGGATTTTCCAGGCAAGAGTACTGGAGTGGGGTGCCATTGCCTTCTCCATTTATTGCTTTCAAATAGATACAATAGCTATATTTAACACTTTGATGTCTTTGAATGAATAGATGTTAGATTTTCATCATGACTTCCTCTCTTCTACAAAACTGTTTGTATTCTTAAATGGTTTTAAGTGGTCCTCTCTGATCCTGTTTTCTTTTTTTTTTTTTTAATTGGAGGAAAAGTGCTTTACAATATTGTGTTGGTTTCTGCCATACAACAACACGAATCATCCATAGTTATACATAAATCCCCTCCCTCCTGAGTCTCCCATCCTGTTTATGCTATCAAGTTTCTCATCAAATACCTCACTCATTGTTGATATACAGGTAAATTGATTTCAGGTATAACTACCATATGTTCCAAATAATTGGAGGGAAATTTTTGGAGATTTCTAAGAATCTCTCACCTATCTAGAAAATGTATATTGTCACAACAAAGTATTAAGGAATATGTGTCAAAAGATTTAGACTTAGAGGAAAGGCTGGCTTCCCAGATGGCTCAGCAGTAAAAAATCTGCCTGCCAATGCAGGAGACACAAGTTTGATCCCAGGGTCGGGAAGATCCCCTGGAGAAAGGAATGGCAACCCACTACAGTATTCTTGCCTGGAAAAGTCCACGAAGAGAAGAGCCTGGCAGGCTATAGTCCATGAGGTCACAAAAGTGTCAGACGTGACTTAGCGACTGAACAACAACAACAAAAGTCAGACAGAGAAAGACAAATCTATGATATCACTTTTACAAGAGATCTAAATAAATGATATAAATGAACTCACAGATAAAATACAAACGGACTCACAGGTATCAGAAACAAATGTATTGTTACCAGAGGGGAAAATAAGGGAGGGGGAGGGATAAATTGGGAGTTTGGGATTAACAGTATATATAAAATAGACACACAATAAGGTCCTGCTGTATAACACGGGGACCTATATTCAATATCTTATAATAAACCATAATGGAAAAGAATACGAAAAAGAACATATACATAACTGAATCCCTTTGCTGTACACCTGAAACTAACACACACTGTAAATCAACTATGACAGTAGTGACAGCGTTGGTTGCTCAGCCGTGTCCACCTCTTTGTGACCCCACGGACTGTAGCCCGCCAGGTTCCTCGGTCCATGGAATTCTCCAGGCAAGAATACTGGAGTGGGTAGCCATTTCTTTCTCAATCAACTATACTTCAATTATTCAAAAAAAGAAGAGAGAGAGATTTAGACTTAAAATTTAAAAATGCTCAGAGGTGGAAAGAAACTTAGAAATCTACTAAACTGTCGATTTTCCTTCACTAATGAGAAAGGGAGGCTCAGAGAGGTGAATCCAAATATACAAATGTAATAATCAGGTTCCAAGTGGCCAAATCTCATCTGAAACTAAAGGGATGCTTTTACCCAGTTTAAAAGGGGATTCCGGAGTGACCAACTGCAGGGGTTCAAATATGTACCAGCCAGCTCTGCATCACCCTGGAGTTTCTTATGTCTGCTTTCTCTGGGTTGCCTTTCTATGACAAAGACAGAGACGAGTAGCTATTGGCTTGGATTATCCTGGCGATTCATAATTCCTGATGCATCTAGCAAATTCCCAGGGGAAGCCCCTAAGTGTCCTGGCTTGGTTGTGTACTCATCCTCAAGTCCATGACTGTGGCCAGGGAGGTAAGATACAGACTTGAGTACCATAGGTTTACAGCCCAACAGTTGTGGGGTGAGAATGAGGACAATGTCTAAAGGAAAACCATGCCAGCAGGCAAAAAATAACAAACATCTGCCACTCATGATACACTGTTAGCTAATGACCACACCAAGAACACAGCCAGAGTTCCCAACTCCTGGTCCAGTGCTTCCTTTCTTAAAGGCAGTTTTGATTTTTCTTTGCTATAGTTTTAGAGGGCTTCCCTGGAGGCTGAGATGATAAAGAATTCACTTGCAATGCAGAAGACCTGGGTTTGATCCCTGGGTTGGAAAGATCCCCTAGAAGAAAGCATGGCAACCCACTCCAGTATTCCCGCCTGAAGAATCCCTATGGACAGAGGAGCCTAGAGGCTACAGTCCATGGGGTCACAAAGAGTCAGACAAGATTGAGTGACTAAGCCCAGAACAGCATATTTTTAGAGCCCATTTGATTGGTGTTTCTTCTGGCAAATTTTAGGGATTGGGAAAGGGTTAATTCTTAATATCATCTTGTGCTTGCCAATGTTTCTTATGTTTATTTCAAAAGAGTCAACCTGCCTGTTTCTCTGAGTCCTGCAGAAATATATGCTCCTTGAGGAATGTCATATGACATTCCTCATGGGAGAAAGGTTCAAGAGAAGAGTCTTAATGTCTATTTTTCCAGTTTCCAACATATGGTCTGACATGTGGCCAAAGAAAAGCTGTGGGTGTCTGGTTGCCCGACTGGGGTCTGCTGCTAAAAAGTGGGGGAAATGCTGATCTATGTCCCCAGTGGCCCAAACCTTTAGAACCTTTTAACTCTTATTCCAAGAGGCTCTGACACAAGGGTCCACGCTTGCCCTAAATGGGGTGGGTTTGAAAAGGGCCACCTCCATGATCTCTCTGGCTTTCCCTGAGGCAGGCATGTGGTCTGTTCACCAAGAGTCAGGGGACTAAGTGCACTCTGCCAGCATTCCTCCTTCTTCTATCAAGTGGAAGTGGTGTTATAATATTGATATGATCAAGACTAATGAGCCATTAATTCTAATTCAAAAAAATGAGGTAACTGAACATGATCTTTTACAGCACATTGATCTGATGTGCCAGATGAAGACAAGGTTACATTTCCTCTTGGAAGGAAGCCGGCTCTTCACAAGCAATTTTAAAATGGTCCCCCTATGGATAAGCTCTTCTGTGTGCCAAAAATAAATCTCATGGAAGGAGACAAATAGAACGTCTGAGGAGAAAGTACGTCCACCTTTTAGCCTTTCTTCATCCTTCTCCTCCTCCCTCCAAGGGTCAGACATGGTGCCAAGTCACTCTGCAAGTCACCAAGATGTGCCTGGGAGGAGGCGCTGATTTCTTCATGAATGCCAGTATATGCCAAGGTCAAAAATGTGTCCACCTGTTATCTCTTCCCACATCCACTCAGTAGTGAACTTCTAGAGAACTGAGTTCCAATTAGGGGCCATAAGTACTATCCAGGGGGCTACCTTCCCAGGCATGTGATTTAGGGTAGAGCTGACAACAAAGACCTTTGAGTCTGTCCCTTTTCGGAGGTAACTGACTGTGCCAACTTGAGGCTGCAAAAAAAAAAAAAAAAAAAACTTGGGGTATGTTTTCAGAAAATTTGAGGTATATTTTTTCATAAAATGCATTTTCCCTCCTTTGAAGGAACTAAGAGTTATTCAAAACCAATCCTGGTTTCTTACATAAACAATGAAATATGGGGTCTAAATTTGGAAATGTTGGTTTTGGTGACTAAGACAAGTAGAATGCTGAATGCTAATCTCATAAACGTTATTTCAAATGACAGTCGCATTCTGGTCTCCCAGGTGCTTTGATCAAACTACCTTTGCACATATTTGAATAGCAACTTGAATGTATACACTGTTTTGAACTGACTTGTGTCTGCTCCATTTCTTAGGTTGAAGTCCCAACCTGCTATACCTCAGAATATGGCCATCATTGGAAATCAAGTCTTTAAAGAGGTAATTAGCTTCCTTGGTGGCTCAGATGGTAAAGAGTCTGCAATGCAGAAGGCCTGAGTTCAATCCCGGGGTGGAGGAGATCCCAAGGAGAAAGACATGGCAACCCACTCTACTATTCTTGCCTGGAGAGTTCCATGAACAAAGGAGCCTGGCAGGCTACAGTCCATGGGGTTGGAAAGAGTTGGATACAACTGAGTGACTGAACAACAAACAACAACAAAGAGGTAATAATAAGTTAAAATGAAGTCATTAATGTGGGGCCTAATCCAATTTGACTGGTGTCCTTGTGGAAGAGGATATTAGGACACAGGCACAGAAGGAAGGTCCTGAGAGGACACAGAGGGAACGCGGCCATCTGCAAGCCAAGAAGAGAGGCCTCAGAAGAAACCAACTCTGCAGACATCTGTATGTTGGCCTTCTAGCCTGAAGAACTGTGAGAAAATAAACTTCTGCTTTGTAAACCACTCAGTACTTTGTTATGGCAGCCTTAGCAAACTCATACCTACAGTTCAGTTCAGTTTAGTCGCTCAGTCGTGTCCGGCTCTTTGCGTCCCCATGGACTGCAGCATGCCAGGCCTTGCTGTCCATCACCAACTCCTGGAGTTTTTACTCAAACTCATGTCCATTGAGTCGGTGATGCCATCCAACCATCACATCCTCTGTCATCTCCTTCTCCCGCCTTTCAATCTTTCCCAGCATCAGGGTCTTTTCCAGTGTGTCAGCTCTTCACATCAAGTAGCCAAACTATTGGAGCTTCAGCTTCAGCATCAGTCCTTCCAATGAACATTCAGGAGTGATCTCCTTTAGGATGGACTGGTTGGATCTCCTTGCAGTCCAAGAGACACTCAAGAGTCTTCTCCAACACCACAGTTCAAAAGCATCAATTCTTCGGCGCTCAGCTTTCTTTATAGTCCAACTCTCACATCCATACATGACCACTGGGAAAACCATAGCCTTGACTAGGTGGACCTTTGTTGGCAAAGTAATGTCTCTGCTTTTTAATATGCTGTCTAGGTTGGTCATAACTTTCCTTCCAAGGAGTAAGTGCCTTTTAATTTCATGGCTGCGGTCACCATCTGATTTTGGAGCCCCCCAAAATAAAGTCTGAGTGAAGGAAGTGATGGGACCAGATGCCATGATCTTAGTTTTCTGAATGTTGAGCTTTAAGCCAACTTTTTCACTCTCCACTTTCACTTTCATCAAGAGGCTCCTTAGTTCTTCATTTTCTGCCGTAAGTGTGGTATCATCTGCATATCTGAGATTATTGATATTTCTCCTGGCAATCTTGATTCTAGCTTGTGCTTCTTCCAGCCCAGCGTTTCTCATGATGTACTCTGCATATAAGTTAAATAAGCAGGGTGACAATATACAGCCTTGACATACTCCTTTTCCTATTTGGAACCAGTCTGTTCTTCCATGTCCAGTTCTAACTGTTGTTTCCTGACCTGCATACAAGTTTCTTAAGAGGCAGGTCAGGTGGTCTCATATTGCCATCACTTTCAGAATTTTCCACAGTTTATTGTAATCCACACAGTCAAAGGCTTTGGCATAGTCAATAAAGCAGAAATAGATGTTTTTCTGGAACTCTCTTGCCTTTTTGATGATCCAGCGGATGTTGGCAATTTGATCTCTGGTTCCTGTGCCTTTTCTAAAACCAGCTTGAACATCTGGTAGTTCACGGTTCACATATTGCTGAAGCCTGGCTTGGAGGATTTTGAGCATTACTTTACTAGCGTGTGAGATGAGTGCAATTGTGTGGTAGTTTGAGTATTCTTTGTATGGTAGCCTTAGCAAACTAATACCTATACCAACAGAATTTTAATAACACTTAAATCTTTCAGTGATTATCCTTAGTTCATTAGTATAACATTTTAAAATAACAAAATATTATTACAAAAGTACAGTGTTTAGAATTATCCCTAAGAGTGGGGACAATCTAGTCTTCAAATATTAACTCCACTTTTAAGAGCAAAAAGTCATTTAGAATAGTCAACAGAAGTGGATCACTCATGAATGTTGAAAGGAGATTTTAGAAACCAAAATATGTCAGTAATTTGGTTATTTACTAGAAAATTAGGTTGGAGGAGTGAAAATAAAAACAAAATATTCTTCTGATTTCTAATCCTCTCTATGAATATAGTAGAGAAAAAAAATAATAAAACACAAGCAAACACTTTTCTTATTGAGATAGCATTAAACCAGAATGTGCTGTCCATCAGAGGATATCTACTAAGATATGAAAAGACAGAAGGAAATTTTACCCTTTTGTGTAGCCAGGCAGTTATAACCCATTGCACACGTCTTCTCAAGTTACCATCCAGACTTCACCTGGTAATTGGGATGACAATCAGTGTTAACTAAGTAGTTTTATCCAGTGGAAAATAACTTCTCATCTTTTTTGAATGGAAGGTACTGATTTAAGTTCAAGTTCAAGCAAAGCGCCCACTGTAAGCAAGGCTCTACCTCCTACAGTAACCGGGAGACTGGGGCTCTAAGCTCTCTTGATGTTTACATTTCAAAGAGATGGCTCTCCAGTCCTCGACAAAGAGATTCCCAGGTCACAAAGCTGACAAAATGCCAATCTAGTCTTCAAAAGCATTTATATCCATTTCAAAGAGAGGAGAAAGTCCATACAATTACAAGTTTTCTCAAAGAGAAGAGAAAGTCTATAGAATTACAAGTTTTCTCAAGTAAAGGTTCAAAGAAAAAAAGAGGGGAGGGAAATCTTTTCCCTTATTATCAACAGGGAGAACTGAGCGTCTTATTTTTAATTCTTATTTGTCTTTACACTATCATTTGAGAGTTAAAAACAAAACTCCCAGAAAGCACAATTTTTATTGCAAGAAACACTCAACCCCTTATCATCTTCCAAGCCTAAATAAAGCTTGGATTAAGGACTCCACAATTGAAAGGGCCAAGGGACCAACTTCAAAGCTGAAGAAGACATGCTAAGGCAGAATCATCGTTCCTCCAAGATTCTAATTCAAAATATGACATGAGCAATGTAGTACAAGAGACACTCTGACTCCATTAAACACTGTATATATGTTTTCTTCAGTAAGGTGATTCCTCCAAATTCAATTCTTCCATCACTTAAGATCATTTTTTTATCCCCGTGTTAACTGTTCATGCAGTTTCAGAAATCAGTGAATACTGTCATCTGGTAGTAGACCCAGAGATTGCTTCAAGAAAGATATCTGAAATCCAACTAAATCAGCCTGAAGGAAAGCACAGGCTCACAAGACAGAAACCCTAGGAGTCTTCCTTGACACAGTCTGGAAAGCAAGCTCCATCAGGACCAACTCATAACTGAGTAACTAAGTAAAGTTTTGCATGTGAGTGTTCATTCATGTCCATCTCTTCATGACTCCATGATCATGTGCTCCTCCAGGGATCTTCCTGACCCAGGAATCCAACCTGTGTCTCTTATGTCCACCTGCACTGGCAGGCAGGTTTTTTACCACTAGCGCCACCTAGGAAGCCCTACATTAAGTGCTTAACACATACTGTTTCATGAAAGTTTCTCTCTCTCTCTCTCTCTCTCTCTCTCTCTCTCACACACACACACACACACACACACACACACACGCGCGCGCGCTGTGAAGTATTATCCCTACATCACAGATGAGGAAACACTTCTAAGAACAGTGGTTCACTATTCTGGCTGCAAATTACAATCATCGGAGCTTCTCACTAACAATTCCATCTCTGGCTACACCTCAGTCCACTGAAATCAGAAGCTCTGGGGGACAGATCTGCCTCCTATATTTTTAAAAACTCTGCAGGTGACTCCAAAGCACAAAGTGGATCACCACTGTTTTCATCACTCACTCACTCACCCAGGGCCGTTCAGGTTGAAAGTGGCAGAGGAGGTCTTTCCAAAAGCCCATGATCTGTCTGTATGGCTACACTGGAGGCTCTTGAAACCCTGGAAGGAAAGTTAGAATCTGTTGGAGAGATTCGTGAAATTACTAGCACAGACCTCACCTGCAAAGATTCTGAGTTTCTATTGGTACAGACTGGGGCTCTGCCATGGGTATTTTTAATACACTGTTTTAATACGTAACCAGTTTTGAAAATCGTCACTTTTAATATTATTCTTACTGGTTTAATTTTTCAAAACTCTAACAATTATTTTCCTGCATATCTTGAAGGCTTTTGCAAACTAATTTATATTTCTTCATGCTCTGTCATTGGTCTTTTCTTCCCCTAAGGGAATGTATTTAGAGTTCCTGACCTCCATCTGCTAATAAATATGATCAAATACTTTAATAATGAGTATATATTGAATGCACTCAACATAACACATATACCCAAACATCAGACAGTGCCTCAAAAAACAGAGGCTTATAATTAAATATTTCACTGGTGTTTATTTTGTTGATTTTTATGATATACAAATCTAAAAAAAAAAAAAAAGAGGAAGGAAATGTCCTCATTTCAGTTCAGTTCAGTTCAGTTGCTCAGTCGTGTCGGACTCTTTGCGACCCCATGAATTGCAGCATGCCAGGCCTCCCTGTCCACCAACTCCCAGAGTTCAACCAAACCCATGTCCATCGAGTCAGTGATGCCATCCAGCCATCTCATCCTCTGTCTCCCTCTTCTCCTCCTGCCCCCAATCCCTCCCAGCATCAGAGTCTTTTCCAATGAGTCAACTCTTCGCATGAGGTGGCCAAAGTACTGGAGTTTCACCTTTAGCATCATTCCTTCCAAAGAACACCCAGGGCTGATCTCCTTTAGAATGGACTGGTTGGATCCCCTTGCAGTCCAAGGGACTCTCAAGAACCTTCTCCAACACCACAGTTCAAGGCATCAATTCTTCAGCGCTCAGCTTTCTTCACAGTCCAACTGTCACATCCATACATGGCCACTGGAAAAACCATAGCCTTGACTAGATGGACCTTTGTTGGCAAAGTAATATCTCTGCTTTTGAATATGCTATCTAGGTTGGTCATAACTTTTCTTCCAAGCAGTAAGCGTCTTTTAATTTCATGGCTGCAATCACCATCTGCAGTGACTTTGGAGCCCAAAAAAATAGTCTGACACTGCTTCCACTGTTTCCCCATCTATTTCCCATGAAGTAATGGGACCAGATGCCATGATCTTAGTTTTCTGAATGTTGAGCTTTAAGCCAACTTTTCATTCTCCTCTTTCACTTTCATCAAGAGGCTTTTTAGTTCTTCTTCACTTTGTTCCATAAGGGTGGTGTCATCTGCATATCTGAGTTTATTGATATTTCTCCCGGCAATCTTGATTCCAGCTTGTGCTTCTTCCAGTCCAGCGTTTCTCATGATGTACTCTGTATATAAGTTAAATAAGCAGGGTGACAATATACAGCCTTGACGTACTCCTTTTCCTATTTGGAACCAGTCTACCCAGGCCAAGTCTAAATAATTTCTAGCAATGAGAGGAGTGAGAACTCCAAAAGCAGAAAACTTAAAAAAAGAAAAATGTCACATATCTAGAGGGTCTCACATTGTCATTAAGTCATCTTATAAATGGAAAACATAACAAAAGGTAATTCTAAGAAGGGACAAGATCTTCATGTACAAAAGTGGACATGAGTTCATAAAATGCTAAACAGCTGAAAATACTGATTTTTTAAAAAGATTCTTTTGTTATTTATTTTTGTTTATACTTTTTGTTCTTAGAGTTTTTTAATGGCTTCACTGAGGTATAATTGACATATAGTAAAGTGTACATAATTAAAATTTATAACTGATGTGTTAATATATCTATACACCCATGGAAACATGACCATAATCCAGTTAGATATCCCCCAAATTTCCTCATGCCTGCTATAATCCTTCCCCACTGCTGTCCTATGTGCTTCATTGCCAAATCATATCCAACTCTTTGTGACCCCATGGACAATTCTCTGCCCATGGGGATTCTCCAGGCAAGAATACTAGGGTAGGTTGCCAGGGCCTCCTCCAGGAGATCTTCCCAACCCAGGGATCGATGGGTTGGGACTGTCTGGCATTGCAGGCAGATTCTTTACCATCTGAACCACCAAGGAAGCTCAAGAGTACTGGGGTGGGTAGCCTATCCCTTGTCCAGAGGAACTTCCTGACCCAGGAATCAAAGTGGGGTCTCCTGCATTGCAGGAGGATTCTTTACCAGCTGAGCTACCTGGGAAGCTCCCCAACTCCTAGGCAAGCAGTTATCTGATTTCTGTCATTATAGATCAGTTTTCAATTTCTAAGTTTTAAATAAATGGGATCATACAGTATGAGGTACTATATGAAGTCATACAATATATACTCATTTTTTGGCGTCTTTTACCCTGCACAATTATTTTGAGAGACATCCATTTTTGTTGCATATATCAATAGCTAATTCTTATTCTTTGCTGAGTAGTACTCCATTATATGGACATACCAGAATTATTTATCCATTCATTTGTTGATGGACATTAAGATTTTTTCCCAGGGTTTTGCTCCTACAGATTAAGCTACTGCACTCATCTCACACACTAGTAAAGTAACGCTCAAAATTCTCCAAGCCAGGCTTCAACAATACATGAACCATGAACTTCCAGATGTTCAAGCTGGTTTTAGAAAAGGCACAGGAACCAGAGATCAAATTGCCAACATCCGCTGGATCATGGAAAAAGCAAGAGAGTTTCAGAAAAACATCTATTTCTGCTTTATTGACTATGCCAAAGCCTTTGACTGTGTGGAAACAATAAACTGTGGAAAATTCTGAAAGAGATGGAAATACCAGACCACCTGACCTGCCTCTTGAGAAACCTGTATGCAGATCAGGAAGCAACAGTGAGAATTGGACATGGAACAACAGACTGGTTCCAAATAGGAAAAGGAGTACGTCAAGGCTGTATATTGTCACCCTGCTTATTTAACTTATATGCAGAGTACATCATGAGAAATGCTGGGTTGGATGAAGCACAAGCTGCAATCAAGATTGCCAGGAGAAATATCAATAATCTCAGATATGCAGATGACACCACCCTTATGGAAGAAAGTGAAGAGGAACTAAAAAGCCTCTTGATGAAAGTGAAAGAGGAGAGTGAAAAAGTTGGCTTAAAGCTCAATATTCAGAAAACTAAGATCATGCCATCTGATCCCATTACTTCATGGGAAATAGATGGGGAAACAGTGGAAACAGTGTCAGACTTTATTTTCTCGGGCTCCAGAATCACTGCAGATGGTGATTGCAGCCATGAAATTAAAAGACGCTTACTCCTTGGAAGGAAAGTTATGACCAACCTAGATAGCATATTCAGAAGCAGAGACATTACTTTGCCAACAAAGGTCCCTTTAGTCAAGGCTATGGTTTTTCCAGTGGTCATGTATGGATGCAAGAGTTGGACTGTGAAGAAGGCTGAGCACCGAAGAACTGATGCTTTGAACTGTAGTGTTGGAGAAGGTTCTTGAGAGTCCCTTGGACTGCAAGGGGATCCAACTAGTCCATTCTAAAGGAGATCAGCCCTGGGTGTTCTTTGGAAGGAATGATGCTAAAGCTGAAACTCCAGTACTTTGGCCACCTCATGTGAAGAGTTGACTCATTGGAAAAGATTCTGATGCTGGGAGGGATTGGGGGCAGGAGGAGAAGGGGATGACAGAGGATGAGATGGCTGGATGGCATCACTGACTGATGGACGTGAGTCTGAGTGAACTCTAGGAGTTGGTGATGGACAAGGAGGCCTGGCGTACTGCGATTCATGGGGTGGCAAAGAGTCAGACACAACTGAGTGACTGAACTGAACTGAACATTTGCATATAAATCTTTGCATAGACATAAGCTTGTTTTCTCTTGGGTAAATATATGGTAAATATATATGCTAGATTATAAGGAAAGTGCAGGTTTAACTTTTTAAGAAACTACCAAACTCTTCCAAAATGGTTATACCACATTATATTCTCACCAACAGTATATGAAACATTTTCTTCCTCTATATATATGACAAAAATTGATACAGCTAATTAACTTGACCTTTTAAACATGAGGTGCAGCTGTAAAAATTTATTTTACTTTCCTGTCTATTATTCTAACATTTCTAGGCAGGTTTTGAGTCATTGATTTTTCTCCTCATTAATGGTCATATTTTCCTGATTCTTTGTATGCCTGGTAACCTCAAGATGCCAGACATTGTGACTTTTCCCTTGTGTGATGCTGGATATTTTGTGTTAATATAAATAGTAAATATTCTTGAGCTTTGTTCTGGGGCAAAGTTAAGTCACATGAAAATAATCTGATCTTTTCAGGTCTTGCTTTTGGTATTTGTTAGTTGAGATCAGAGTTCTATATAGTTTAGGGCTAGGGCTAATTTTTCCACACCACTGAGATAAATCTCATCTGAATAATCTACTGATACTCCATGAATTAGTATGTTTTCTGGTCTAGCTTGTGGAAACAGGCATATTCCTAGCCCTGCGGGTACTCCAGGCGTTTTTCTCTCCAGTTCTTCCAGGTGGTCCTTTCCCCAGTTGTGGGAAGTTTCTTCATAAGCATGAATCCTCAAAGAGGACTCTGTGCAAATCTCTGAAATTCTTTCTCAAATTCTCTCTCCTATGAATCCCAGCCTCCTTGGTCTCCCCAGACTTACAGATCTGTCTCCTCAATTCAGAGAGCCTGCCAGTTAAAACTTGGGTTCCTCTCATTTTTTTTAACCACTTAAATTTTTATTCCTTTTTTTCCAAATTTTAAACTTTTCATTTTGTATTGGGGCATAGCCAATTAAAAATGTTGTGGTTGTTTCAGGTGAACAGGGAAAGGACTAAACCATACACATACGTGTATCCATTCCCCCCAAACACCCCTCCCATCCAGGCTGGCACATATATAACACTTAGCAGAGTTCATTGAGCTATGTAATGAACTCTGTTCATTCAGCAGAGTTCCTTGCTGGTTATCTGTTTCATAGACAGCAGTGTGCACATGACATGCCCAAAGTCCCTAACTATCCCTTCTCCCCAGGCAATCAGAAGTTTCTTTTCTAAGTCTGTGACAGCTCCTCTCTTCTGATTCAGAGTCTAGAGACTGTCCATGCAGTTAGCTGGAACAATCATAGAACCCACTTCATTTCTTTGCTTATGGATTATTGTCCTTTGTTATTTTAAGTATTTTGTCTGGTTTAGTTAGTTTGAGGTGGGAAGATACATCTGATCCTTATTATTCTATTTTGGCTGGAAGCAAAAATATTCCCTGATGATTTAAAATTCTCTAATTATAGATATTTAATACACTTATAGAACTAGGATCAGAGAAGGCAATGGCAACCCACTCCAGTACTCTTGATGGAAAATCCCATGGACGGAAGAGCCTGGTAGGCTGCAGTCCATGTGGTCACAAAGAGTCGGACACGACTAAGCGACTTCACCTTCACTTTTCACTTTCATGCATTGGAGAAGGAAATGGCAACCCACTCCAGTGTTCTTGCCTGGAGAATCCCAGGGACGGGGAGCCTGGTGGGCTGCCGTCTATGGGATTGCACAGAGTCGGACACGACTGAAGTGACTTGGCAGCAGCAGCAGAACTAGGATTGCATCAAGGCGATGGAAAATACAAAATGCCCCAATAAGAGCAGGATTTCTCTTGTGGTATACAACACACAGTGAAGCCACATGGAGATTCAATCTGCTCTGCTGTATTACAAGTGCTGTAATAATAAAGGTTTTATCTCTCGTTCTTAGCGTATGCTTCCATTGTCCCTCATCTGTGCCCCGCAGGAGCAGGATGAATGGTCGTCATTATTAGTTTATATTCTCCTTTCACAGCTGAAGTCTGTTTCTTTTGCTTTAACTCAGGCAACGCACTATCACAAATAATCACTAATATGTCTTACTACATAGATCTGAAAAGAACTTCTTCTTTAGTATTTTTTATAGGCAAAAAGAAACTGTAATAAAAGATCCCAAGTCTGGCTCCTTTTTAACCCACATGAAGGCACAGGGGCTAACTCACATGCCTTTAATAATTCTAACTGTGGGTCTGAGGAATGTTGGTATAGAATGGCGGATTAGAAGAACTACACATGGATAATACATGGTGAGGTTTCCCTTGGAAGCCAGTGGAAAGGACACAGAGGCAGTATGGAGTTTTAATGCAGCCTTAGGTGTGTCTCAGTTCTGATCCAGTATCAGGAAGTGTGCCGTGTTGGGCATGGCTCTTGACCTCACTCATCTTTGATCTGATCATTTTGAAGTGAACACAGTGACACCATCTTGGAGAACTGGTGTTGAGACAGGCTGGGATCTGGGACCCTTGCTGCAGTGCCGCAATGCTTGTACCTGGACTCACCTCTAAAGCAGCAAAATACAAATAAACTACACAGGACTGAAAAATAACTGCATGCTTGTGCAGTCGGGGAAAATTCTGGACTGAAGATACAAACAGACCGAAAAAAGAAGAAGGGAAAAAACCACCAAAGAACCCAACTGCCACATTTGAAGAGTCTGGAGCAAAATCAGGGTATTGTACGTGTCCCCTGCACACAGCACCACCTAAACCATCCAAGACCCGATAAAGCCTGAATTTCATGTCTGGTCTCTAGTCAATTTCTATTGATTGGGGAAGGTCGAGAACCCTGGTCATTACCAGTGTGAGAATTGTATAGAAAATTCATAAAGCACTTAGCATAGGCCCTGCCACCCAGAGTCCCTTGGACTGCAAGGAGATCAAACCAGTCAATACTAAAGGAAATCAACTCTGAATATTTATTGGAAGGACTGATGCTGAAGCTGAAGCTCCAATACTTTGGCCACCTGATGCAAAGAGCCAGCTCATTGGAAAAGCCCCTGATGCTGGGAAAGATTGAAGGCAGGAGGAGAAGAGGGTGACAGAGGATGAGATGGTTGGATGGCATCGCCGACTCAATGGACATGAGTTTGAGCAAACTATGGGAGATAGTGAAGGACAGGGAAGGCTGGCGTGCTACAGTCCATGGGGTCGCAGAGAACCAGATACGACTGAGCGACAGCAACAATTGCCACCCAGTAAAAGCATACATCCCAGAATTTGCAGTCAGATACTGCTGTTAATTGGCTGTGGGGCTAATGGTTGGTCATTCCAACATGAGGTTTAGTTTCTGCTTCTCAGAGATGGTGTGAGGATGATGTTGGATAATGCAGGGGAAAAGCACTTAGGAAATGGTCTGTAATGAATATTGTTGAGTTATCTATAACAAGCACTTTGACAACCCATAAACCCTCCATGGGATTCTTGTAGGAAATTAAAACACTTGGGGGTGAGAGGTGACAGTTGTTATTTTAATCTCCCTCCAACCAAGTCTTCATTTCTCCCAAGTCAACAGTGCATTCTCCCCAGAATCAAAACACAGTTATTCAGGGACTGTCAAGATAAACACCCCAGTGTTCATCAGACCTAATTAATTTTTGCATTATTATTTTTTAAATATTTTATGTATTTTCAATACAAATTGATACAATAAAAACCAAGCAAGCATACAACATTCCGCATTATTATTTTATCAGGTCTCACATTTTGGCATTAAATAATGATATAAATCAACTAGAAAACAGCATGAAAACACCAATAAGGCAAACATTATCTTAACTTTCTCATATTGTTCTCTCACAATGGTCTTGTGATAGAAGTGGTTAGGAGGAAAAGAAAAAATATCTCTTAAAATGATCCCTACCATAAATATTTAAATTTTGATGCTGTTTATGCTAGATAAAAAAAAAAAAAATCTAGGCTAGGGAAAATGCAATACTGTCTTCAGTAGTGATGTAGAGATAAACAAGAATAATAGCAGTAATGCACCACATAATACATAGAGAAATAAAATTGATAAAGAATCAGAAAATAAAAGTCCCTCAAGAAACCTTTTCATAAAGTACATATAAACAGGAATTCTGGAGCAGTTAGAAATCTTCTTTTATTTAATCCCATGCCGACTATACTCAGAATCGTCATGAATACAAAAGAACAAACACTTTTTTTTCTATTACAATCGCAGTCACGAAATAGTCCAAATATACTAAATATTGCAAATACGAATTTTGTAATATAACTTTAAGTTATTAAGAGAATCTGCTACTAGTTCTTGCAAAAAAAAAAATCCCCTCTGACGCAACAAAACCTAGTTACACAAAGCTAAATTCATTCAGAGATTGTAGAGAAAAAAAAATCATTTGATCATTTTCCAATAATTTACAGAAAGAATTGAAGAGATTTATGTTAAAAATACACAGGGCCATACACACCATCAGTTCTACTTCTTTTCGTTTTTAATTTTTTTATGCTTTTTGTTGTTGTTGTTTATTTGAGTGCACTGCGTGGTTAGTTGTAGGATATGGATCTAGTTTCTTGACCAGGGATTGAACGTGTGGCTCCCTGCATCTGAAGTATGGAGTCTTATCCACTAGACCACCAGGGAAGTTCCCTAGTTCTACTTATTCTTCTTAGTGTTGGTGCTCTGCAGGGAGTGGAGGGGAGGGAGTGGCAAGATTGTTGGGGGAACGGGGTGGTCAGGTCACTGGGGTTTTGAACAGACTCCCTGTGTGGATTCTGAGAGTACACAAACACTCAACAACTTTGCTTAAGTTTCTACTTTTTCAAAGGGAAATGATAAAACAATTTATTGGAAAGGTCCTAATTTCTACCTGTATAATTCTTGGCTGTATCTAAGTTACTGCTAACTTAATTGCTTTAGCCTAATTAATTATTTACACTCGGGCTTTGAAAGGTTCCAAGGTAAAGTGTGGTCAATTTCCTTTCCCAAAAAACAGCAGAAGGCATTAGCTGGAACAAGGTAGGAGAGGGGTGGTTGGATCGGGGTGAGTTGAAGTCCTGGGCAAGCACAACTCAAGAGAAGATGACATGCCAAGTGAAGAAAGTCAGAAAAAGAAAAACAAATATCATATGACCTCACTTATATGTGGAATCTAAAATATTACATAAAAGAACATATCTATGAAACAGAAACAGACTCAGAGATATAGAGAACAGACATAATTACCTAAGGGTAAAGGTGGTGGAGGATGGATAAATTAGGAGCTTGGGATTAGCATATACAAACTACCATATATCAAGTAGATAAACAACAAGGTCCTATTGTATAACACAAGGAACTATATTCAATGTCTTGTCATAAACCATAATGGAAAAGAATATGAAAAAGAGTATCACTGAATCACTTTGCTGTAAACCAAAAACTAATACAACATTGTAAATCAACTATACTTCAGTTAAAAAAAAAAGATGATAGTGATCCCCAGCATCTGTCTGCCTTGAAGCAGGAAGGGAATGACAGACTGAGGGCAAAAGTGAAGGGGAAAGTGGTGTGGACCAGTTCGTGCTCAGGTATGAGAACCATAACTAAAAGAATTCTCCCCTTCTTCCCTTTTCCCCGCAACTTACTCTCCCATCTTTAAAGCCCAGTATTTCCTAAGAATAGGACAAAACTCACCTAGGTTCTGAAAAAGTATAAACAACAAATATCAAGTCAGTCTTTAAACAGAGAGAAAGAAAGGGGAACTATCAAGGGATCCTGTGACCCTGATTGTAGGGGAACAAGGATGATGATATAGCATAATACTCAGCAAACATCATCAAGGGTCTACTATGTCCAGAAACTGAGCTTAATGCTTTTTTAACACGACTAACATTTATGAAATATGCTAGCATGTATCACATACTATCTTAAAAGTTCATCATGAACCATCTCATCTAATCTTTAGAAAACCCTATAAAGATGACTATGTTCCCATTTCACAGGTGGAGAAAATAAGGCTCAGGAAATAGAAGCAATCTCCCTTATATTACATGGCTATTAGGAACAGAGGACAGATTTATACCCAGATAATCTGACTCTAAAGCTCTATCTTCATTCACTCTGCCATACTGCAAAATAAGGCTTTCCTGTAGAGTTTGATGGAGAAGGCAATGGCAACCTATTCCAGTACTCTTGCCTGGAAAATCCCTTGGGCAGAGGAGCCTGGTAGGCTGCAGTCCATGTGGTCGCAAGGAGTCGGACATGACTAAGCAACTTCACCTTCACTTTTCACTTTCATGCATTGGAGAAGGAAATGGCAACCCACTCCAGTGTTCCTGCCTGGAGAATCCCAGGGATGGGGGAGCCTAGTGGGCTGCCATCTATGGGGTTGCACAGAGTCGGACACGACTGAAGTGACTTAGGAGCAGCAGTAGAGTTTGACAAGGTTTGGAAGGGTTGGCTGGGTAATGCTGATATTATCTATCATTCATATTCCTTACTGTGACCCTTACTCTGCCCTTCTGGTTTCTGCAGTCTCATTCACTAAATGTAGGGTAAGTAGCTGGTGCTGCTAAGTCACTTCAGTCGTGTGTCTGACTCTGTGTGACCCCATAGATGGCAACTGACTGTGGCTCAGATCATGAACTCCTTACTGCCAAAGTCAGACTTAAATTGATGAAAGCAGGGAAAACCACTAGACCATTCAGGTATGACCTAAATCAAATCTCTAACGATTATACAGTGGAAGTGAGAAATAGATATAAGGGACTAGATCTGATAGACAGAGTGCCTGATGAACTGTGGACAGAGGTTTGTGACATTGTACAGAAGACAGGGATCAAGACCATCCCCAAGAAAAAGAAATGCAAAAAAGCAAAATGGCTGTCTTAGGAGGCCTTACAAATAGCTGTGAAAAGAAGAGAAGTGAAAAGCAAAGGAGAAAAGGAAAGATATACCATTTAAGTGCTGAGTTCCAAAGAATAGCAAGGAGAGATAAGAAAGCCTTCCTCAGCAATCAATGCAAAGAAATAGAGGAAAACAATAGAATGGGAAAAACTAGAGGTCTCTTCAAGAAAACTAGAGATACCAAGGAAACATCTCATGCAAAGATGGGTTCAATAAAGGACAGAAATGGTATGGACCTAACAGAAGCAGAAGATATTAAGAAGAGGTGGCAAGAATACACAGAAGAACTGTACAAAAAAGATCTTCATGACCCAAATAATCACAATGATGTGATCACTCACCTAGAGCCAGACATCCTGGAATGTGAAAAACAGTGAGCCTTCCTAAGTGGGCCTTAGGAACCATCACTACAAACAAAGCTAGTGGAGGTGATGGAATTCAAGTTGATCTATTTCAAATTCTGAAAGATGATGCTGTGAAAGTGTTACACTCAATATGCCAGCAAATTTGGAAAACTCAGCAGTGACCACAGGACTGGAAAAGTTCAGTTTTCATTCCAATCCCAAAGAAAAGCAATGCCAAAGAATGCTCAAACTACTGCACAATTGCACTCATCTCACACGTTAGTAAAGTAATGCTCAAAATTCTCCAAGCCAGGCTTCAGCAATACGTGAGCCATGATGTTCAAGCTGGTTTTAGAAAAGGCAGAGGAACCAGAAATCAAATTGCCAACATCTGCTGGATCATCAAAAAAGCAAGAGAGTTCCAGAAAAACATCTATTTGTACCTTATGGACTATGCCAAAGCATTTGACTGTGTGGATCACCACAAACTTGGAAAGTTCTGAAAGAGATGGAAATATCAGACCACCTGACCTGCCTCTTGAGAAATTTGTATGCAGGTCAGGAATCAACAGTTAGAACTAGACATGGAACAACAGACTGGTTCCAAATAGGAAAAGGAGTACGTCAAGACTGTATAATGTTACCTTGCTTATTTAACTTACATGCAGAGCACATCATGAGAAATGCTGAGCGGGATGAAGCACAAGCTGGAATCAAGATTTCTGGGAAAAATATCAATAATCTCAGATATATAGATGACACTACCCTCATGGCAGAAAGTGAAGAAGAACTAAAGAGCCTCTTGATGAAAGTAAAAGAGGAGAGTGAAAAAGTTAGCTTAAAGCTCAACATTCAGAAAACTAAGATCGTGGCATCCATTCCCATCACTTCACGGCAAGTAGATGGGGAAACAGTGGAAACAGTGGCTGACTTTGTTTTGGGGGACTCCAAAATCACTGCAGATGGTGATTGCAGCCATGAAATTAAAAGACGCTTACTTCTTAGAAGGCAAGTTATGACCAACCTAGATAGCATATTGAAAAGCAGAGACATTACTTTGCCAACAAAGGTCCATCTAGTCAAGGCTATGGTTTTTCCAGTAGTCATGTATAGATGTGAGAGTTGGACTATAAAGAAGGCTGAGTGCCGAAGAATTGATGCTTTTGAACTATGGTGTTGGAGAAGACTCTTGAGAGTCCCTTGGACTGCAGGGAGATCCAACCAGTCCATCCTAAAGGAGATCAGTCCTGGGTGTTCATTGGAAGGACTGATGTTGAAGCTGAACCTCCAATACTTTGGCCACCTGATTCGAAGAACTGACTCATTTGAAAAGACCCTGATGCTGAGAAAGATTGAAGTCAGGAGGTGAAGGGGACGACAGAGGATGAGATGGTTGGATGGCATCACCGACTTGATGGACATAAATTTGAGTGGCTCCGGGAGTTGGTGATGGACAGGGAGGCCTGGCATGCTGTGGTCCATGGGCTCACGAAGAGTCAGACACAACTGAGTGACTGAACTGAACTGACCTGAAGTGCTGTTTGCATTGCAAAAGTTCTGTACTAGTAGATCTCATATTTTATTATAAGTATCAAGGAGGGATATTATGAAAAATGCAGATCATTTAAACTACTCATAGAGATTCCGATTCAGAAAGCCTATGATGGGGCCCAGAAATTTGCATTTTTAGTAAGTCTGCTCAGAAAACCACACATCGAACACTCATACGAATATATAAATAAATGAATAAATATACAAATAGTATATAAATACATATACACATAATAAATATACATATGTGTGTGCATATGTATGTGTATATATATATATATATATATTTGACCCTTGTACAACGCAGGGTTGGGCCACCAGTCCTCCATGTAGGTGACAATTCAGTTATATTTTAGAGTCAATCCTCCATATAGACTCAGTTCCTGCCTACCTGGGGTTCCATATCCTTGGATTCAACCAACTCATGAATTGGGTAGTACTGTAGTATTTATTATTGAAAAAATTGGAATGGTGGATCCACACAGCTCAAACCCAAGTTGTACAAAGGCCAACTATATAATGTCTTCTAGAGAGTATAGTTTACTCAGTGCACACTAGGCCAAATTAACTAATGCTGCCAAAGCCTCCTATGGCTAATGTTAAGACTACTCTGTAGGGCTTCCCTCGTGGTCTAGTGGATAAGGATCCGCCTGCCAATGTAAGAGACATGGGTTCAATCCCTGGTCTGGAAAGATCCCACATGCCTCAGAGTGACTAAGCCTGTGCATCACAGCTATTGAGCCTAGTTGTCCTAGAGTCTGGGAGATCCAACTGCTGAGCCCGTGTACCACAGCTACTGAAGGCCATGCACCCCTGAGTCTGTGCTGCAAACAAGAGAAGCCTCTTCAGTGAGAGGCCCACGCACTGCAGCTGGAGAGCAGCCCCCTATCACCACAACTAGGCACAATCCCATGCAGCAATGAAGAGCCAGCACAGCCAAAAATTAACTAATTAATTAATGACTATTCTTTAATATCTTGATGACAGTTGAGAAGGCAGGTCAGGCGGCTCTTAAAAATGCACACTTATTTTTAAGTGTGCATGAATGCTTAAGTGACAAAGAATGCTTGAAACAATTTTGAAACGGTATGTGATGAAATGAGTCCAGTATACTTGAGACTCTCTCAGTCCTACACACTGAATTACCTACATACTGAAGCTACCCAGATTATCATTATTTTTTTCCTTTGAGTGTGCTTTGGAAAAAAACAGATATAGGAGAAAAGTTAACTGTGAAGGAAGCTTAAACAAAAGGGAAGTTTTTACTCATTAAAGATATCAAAAAAGTATAAAAGCAATGCCAAGAAACCAGTCATCTGAAAGAAATTTTCAGACCTTAATTATGTTAGCAAGTCTTTACAAATATGTAAATATACCTCTTTACTTGTGAGAAATATCGGCAGAATTTTGTTGGCGTTGCCTTTCATGTTTTTTCTGGATTGCTTTCGCATTCTCCAGTTTTCCCTGGATTGTGAAAGGATATATCTATGTAGAAGCCACTGGTGTTCATTAGGAAAAAAATTTTACTTTGATCAAAAGATTTGATATTTAATAAATGATGGAGAAAATGTCAAGTTCTACTAACTGAATCTACCTGTATGAAGCCAGGTGCATGAGCAATACTTCCAGAAGAATTTGACCAGAGATAGGAATTGTACCAAGACTTTGAAATAATTTATAATTTAATGGAATCAATACAAGTGAGATGTTAATTTTCAGACCTGGGAAGTCAGCCTTCAACCCATGTATACCTATGTCAAAACTCCTACAGACTAATGTTCTGGTAGAATGTCCCCACTGAAATGCATCACTAAGCTGTCCCCTAAATGATAGAGTGAATAGAGATTCTTCATTTGATACTGAAACACTCTCCACTTTATTTCATCACATCCCCAATTCAGTCCTTTGACTCACTTCCTTTACTCTCTCCCGGAAGTTGATATTCCTATCCAGCCTGCCATCTGAAATCCATGTTGATATTCTAATCCTTGGTGACCACTCTAGTGTCATATAGCCCTTGAGGTCTGTGTCATTCAGAACCTGGGCATTTTTCATGCATGTGTGCATACTCAGGGACTTCCCAGGTGGCTCAGTGGTAAAGAATCCACCTGCCAATGCAGGAAACATAGGAGACTCAGGTTGGATCCCTGGGTTGGGAAGATCCCCTGGAGGAGGAAATGGCAACTCACTCCAGTATTCTTGGCTGGAAAATCCCATGGATAGAGGAGTCTGGTGGGTTACAGTCCATGGGGTTGCAAAAGAGTTGGACTGTGTTGATATTCTGCAATAATCCATGGTGATCACTCTGTCCTGAAGCCCTTAAGGTCTGTCGTTCAGAACCTGGCCATTTTGATCTTACCCTTTATCTTTGTCTCTCTAGCAAAACAAAAGCTCCTTTAAAGTCGAACTCTATGTCCACTTTCTTATGAATCCCCCACAATGCCTAGCCCACACCTTTGCACATGGTAGACATTCAAAAAAGATTGAATGATGAGAATTGAACACACTGAATATCACGAAAATCTTCAGTGGTACTACAACTATTCCTGAAAGCTAACTACTCAATTGTTAGGACTGAGAGCCACCGTGACACCCTCCATTGCTGCATCATGACGTGCCTCCATTCCTAGCCACTCTGTACATTGGCTTGACATTATAAGAATCTTGTCTTTTATATGGTAGAAATCCAAGCCTGAGTCTGGAACCCAATCTTCTCCATACATTTCTCTAGGTATTGTTTGAAAGAGAGAAAAATATTCCTGCATCCATTATTGCTTTCAAGCTGTGGTACTGAAGAAGACTCTTGAGAGTCCCTTGGACTACAAGGAGATCAACCAGTCAATACTAAAAGAAATCAACCAATATTTATGAGGACTGATACTGAAGCTGAAGCTCCAATACTTTGGCCACCTGATGCGAAGAGCTGACTCACTGGAAAAATCCTGATGCTGGGAAAGATCGAGGGCAAGAGAAGAAGGGGATGACAGACGGTGAGATGGTTGGATGGCATCACCGACTCAGTGGATGTGAGTTTGAGCAAACTCTGGGAGATAGTGAAGGACAGGGAAGCCTGATGTGCTGCAGTCCATGGGGTATCAGAGTCGACATGACTGAGTGACCAAACAGCAATTGTTGGGTTTTTAATATTTTCTTCATCTTGGCTCCCAACAAGTAAAGGCTAGTCATGCTGGCAAGCAGACAGACACCTGTATTTTCAATACACACAAAAAATCACCCCCAAAATCATGCTTCCATATAACCAAAACTTCAAAGTAAAAATGAGAATATATCTGATGTGAAATAACATTTCACCCACTCACTGTGAATGAAGCACACAGTATAAAAATTGTCATGACCAAAAAAGTGGAGACACACACCTCTGTTCCTTTTTCAGGGTTTTATGGTGCCCACGTTCTCTCTCCAGCAAGAACACAAGAGAGCCTTGTTACCACCATTCACGACAGCAGGATATTATGTGTAGGAAAAAAACATATGTGTGTATACATGTGTTGGGCTGCCATTCAAAAGAATTGGTTGCTTAACCCTTAAACAGACTTAATATAAAATTGTTTTGCCTACAAAGGCTCTCGTCTACCAAGAAAAAAGTCACTGAAAAAAGAGCCTATTTTATAAAATCAAAAGTTACTTCTGGTTTGGTATCTGGGACTTTCAAAGTAATCAATATGCTTAAGTCCATATGACAGGAAGAATAAAAGGATGGTAAAACTGCAGTCTCCTGCATGAAGCAGTGAAGGCTTGCCACAGACAAATAAGTTCCCTGGTAGCATCAATCAAGTTTACTATTTGTGTTCTTTTTTTACTAAACCCTGAGACAGTGATTAGAAAAACGAGAAACAGCAGTAAAAAACAATAGAGAATTGCTGGCTTTTCCCTCCCTCAACTACCACTTCCAAATGATAGCTGTAATTCAGTAAAGATCATAGAGGCTGGCATTTATGTTGATCATCACTTCCTACCAGCCTTTGATTTACTCAATTCCTCTTAAATGAATTTCTAGCTGAGTGTAGTAAATTATATCCGAACACCCCTATCAATAGCAAACTAGAATATGTTGGCATGGTATCAAATAAAGAGGTTGGATAAATATATTAGTGTGGCACAAGATTTCACATAGTGAGCTGTTTTACAGGTCTATAGCAAAGAAATAGAAGACATATTACAAATAAAAATACTGTGCTTAATATTATTGTCTTCTGTGAGAAGGCTCAGTCGTGCTCAACCAAATAAGAGTTTAAGGGAAAGATTTGAACCATACTCCTAAGTTTTTAAATCTGGGGATTTTTCTCATTTCAAAGGATGCAGAATTTGATGTCTGGATGAAGGAGTTGGGTTAAGACTTGCTGGAATAATGAAAACTGGACCCAAAAGAATAAGTTGAGCATTCTCTATGGAAAGAGATGTGAAAATGTTTGCTGATGAATAAATTTAAATTCATTATTGAAAACTGGATCAGCAGAGCATTTGTTAAAATTAGCCTACAACTTTAAATTGAGGGGTAACTTTGTGCTCCAGAAGGGAAAAAGTGCTCATTTGTGAATTATTGACATTTTAACTCTCTCTTACATGGTATGTCTTCAAAATCCGCCATAGAGAAATGACTCTTGTTTTGTTATTAATGTTTCCAGAAAGGAAGGCCAGACAGAAGGAAAACATTTCTTCCTCAATTAAGAAGGCTTTTAAGCCCTTTTGCCTGAATTTCACTAATGCCTCATTTTGCCAAATCAATCATGTTGCTCTACTATTGTATTAAAATGTACTTTAATAACAAATGCTTAAAATCAGAAGTGACATTTTTTTCTAAGATGCATTACTAATAAAGTAACACGCATTTTCCTCCTGCGTGAAACAGCTGGACCATGACGAGATCACATTAGCACTAATTAAAATGATATTTTCTGTGCAGTTTTTGCTAGCCCAGCTTCATTGGACTCAAAAGGATTTCTGAAATCCATAATAAAGGCTATTATGTCATCTTTCCATGTTTCTCTTGAATCAGGCTACTGTCTAATTTCTCTGCAACGATACTTTCTTAAAACTCTCACTCAATAAAATCCATATTAAGTTTCTCCTCTCAGAGCTCTGTTTTTTCCATATACAATCCTCATTTAATTAAAAAAAATTAAAGCTTTCATTTATTTTGCTTGATGAACAAGAAAAAATATAATATTAAAGGCAACATTTTGCAATGTTTCTCTTTTTCCTCACTTTACTGGGTCCCTGTTGTTCCCAACGTATAATTTGCAAAACATATTGCTTCAATACTTACAATGAGAGAGGCGGCCCAGCTGTGGGAAGAGAGGACAACAGCCTCCAATATTACCATAATAATCTGCCTAGAGTCCCAGGAGCCCCCTGGTATATACAATTCTCTGTACTGCAGGCCCCAGCTGGAGAACATTCTCTTGACATGTATGCCAACCTTTGCCTGCAGGCAAAATAAAAAAAAAAAAAAAAAGCAGAGAAGTAATCATGAAAATAAAAAATCTTGTCAACTGCGTTGGGCTGCAGTTCCCATGTTTTTGCTCACGTAGGCAGGCATTGTGCTAACAAAATGATACCAGACTTTAAAAGACTGCAGCTGGTAGGTTTTTGGATTTTTTTTTTTTAATGTGCTATGTTAATTCTGTGATCCTAAAATTTGCGGGGAGGAGGGGCAGCAGACAGTGATACTTTAGTTATGACTGTCAATAAATAGGATAACTTTATTTACCAACTATTTCGCAGAAGACTGCTTCTTACAAGAATTGAACTACAAGAAGTATCATTACAGTCTTGAGGTTAATCATGGATGAAATTTCAAACAAATATAATTTATATGTTTTAGTAAGTTAACTTAAGAGGAACTTGAGCAGTTTCTGATTAACATCCTTCTTAAATAATCCACAAAAACCAGTGTTACTATATCTGCTCTTAAGACTTCTATCTCAAGTCAAAGAAGTGATATTAACCTTTAAAATAACAAGCTAAAACTTCAAAAGATTGCATGAACAAAACACGCATATTTTGAAACTGAAAGTTCAAATTGGGTTGTATTTTATTTTAACAGTCAATAAAACTCAGTGGGTTAAGAATATTCCACAACTAGAGTTGAAAAATCTGATATCTTGGCTATAGCACTAAAAGTTTCCAAACTTCATTTGTTGAAACAAGAGGCTCTTCTGAAAATGAATTAATCCAGAATATAACTGCAGTCACACACATTTAAAGCACTTTCATCTGAGTGGTATCCCACTGGATAAATATTCTAAACAGGTAAGAAAATGTCATTATATGTATAAGATATTAATTTCCTTTGTCAAATTAATTTTCTAAATACTAGATGGACTGGAAGAGGGCAGTATAGTGTTATATTAACTCTTAAACATGTCTATTTGCTAGGAAATGTTCCATTTTACTCTCTTTACGAATATGTTTATGTTAAATCTACTTTGCAGATTTATTTAGAAATATTTAGAAAATATTTTAAAAATTGAGGATTTATAGTGTAAAATTTGATGTTAGTATTTCTTGATCACATGAGGGTAGGATATATGGATTAATTTTATAATTGCATATTTATGTGACTATTTAATTAATGTCAATCCTCTCACCAAATGTAAACTACATGAGGGTAGGATCATGGAAGTTTCATTTACCATTTCCTTCCAAGTGCATGGCACACAGTAGGTATTTGTTGAAAGAATAAGTGCATGCACTTAATTATTCATTCAGTCATTCAACAAATATTTGCCAAGGCACTACGGATTCAGCAATGAATAAAGCTAGCGAAAATCCCTGTCTTCATGGCATAGAAGACAGGTAACACATAAGAAAAACAAGTAAAATATAGACAGTGTTAATGGATTTCCCAGGTGGCTCAGTGGTAAAGAATGCAATCCACTTGCCAATGCAGGAGACAAGGAAGATACATTCAGTCCCAGGGTTGGGAAGACCCCCTGGAGGAGGAAATGGCAACCCACTCCAGTATTCTTGCCTGGGAAATTCCCTGGACAGGGGAGCCTGGTGGGCTATAGTCCATGTGGTCACACAGAGTCAGATAGGACTGAGCAGCTACACACACATACCATGTTAAATAATGATAAACACGCAAAAAAGACCTTTAGCAGGGAAAGGAGACAGAGTGTGTCTGAGTTCAGTTTAGTTCAGTTCAGTCGCTCAGTCGTGTCCGACCCTTTGCGACCCCATGAATTGCAGCACGCCAGGCCTCCCTGTCTATCACCAACTCCCGTGGTTCACTCAAATTCATGTCCATTGAGTCAGTGATTCCATCCAGCCGTCTCATCCTCTGTCATCCCCTTCTTCTCCTGCCCTCAATCTTTCCCAGCATCAGAGTCTTTTCCAATGAGTCAACTCTTCACACGAGGTGGCCGAAGTACTGGAGTTTCAGCTTTAGCATCATTCCTTCCAAAGAACACCCAGGGCTGATCTCCTTTAGAATGGACTGGTTGGATCTCCTTGCAGTCCAAGGGACTCTCAAGAGTATTCTCCAACACCACAGTTGAAAAGCATTAATTCTTCGGCGCTCAGCTTTCTTCACAGTCCAACTCTCACATCCATATATGACTGGGAGGCTGCTATTTTAGAAAGGGTTACCAGGAAAGGTTTCCCGCTCCCCTCACCCACCGCCACCACACCCAACAAAACTGTGAAATGAACTAGTTCTCTCCTGTAGGTGAAATTGAATTGGTCCTTAGTAAGGACTTCCCTGGTGGCTCAGATGGTAAAAGCTCTGCCTACAATGAGGGAGACCTGGATTTTATCCCTGGGTCAGGAAGATGTCCCTGGAGGAAATGGCAACCCACTCTAGTACTCTTGCCTGAAAAATCCTGTGGACAGATGGAGGAGCCTGGTAGGTTTCAGTCATGGAGTCGCAAAGAGTTGGACACAACTGAGCGACTTCACTTCACTTCACTTCATGAAAAAGGCAAAGAAAGAAAAGACTTAAAATGCTCTTTCATCATTTATGCAAATATCTTTCATGAAATTATAAGCCCCTCTAAAACAGAGACAGCAACTCTTTCTGGATATTATCTCTGGCACTTAGCACAGTGTCTTATATACAGTAGATGCTCTTCCAATTATGCTGAGTTGACTTGGAGTCCTTTTAGAATAAAAGGACAACATTAGAAGTGGTAATGTAGCCAAGGATGGAAGAGAGCCACCCAGCATAATCTGGAGGGCCAAAAACTAGAGGGGTGAGTCTGAGCATACACTATCATCTTGATGCTCCCTGAAACTCTGAGCACTCAGCTGCTCACCCCTGAGGTGGTGCTAGTTAAAGCATCTGCCTGCTAACACAGATAGATAAGGTATGCTAGTTGGATCCCCAGGTCAGGAAGATCCCCTGGAGGAGGGCATGACAGCCTACTCCAGTATTCTTGCCTGGAGAATCCCACAGACAGAGGAGCCTGGCAGGCTGCAGTCCATGGGGTCGCACAGAGTTGGACATGACTGGAGCGACCTAAGTCATGCAAGCCTACAAGTGAAATGCTCACATTTTAATTAGGGGTAGAAAAAAAATACACATCAGATGATGGAAATAAAATGAGAAAAATAATAATAATAAAAAAGTAAATTTTCAAAGTAAGTGTTGGTTAAGAGTGAAGGGAAACTACCTAGTTAATCCAGTAATATGTGTACTGGATAATATAACCATATATATATTAAATATATATAAGTATATATTATATATATATATAATATATAATTACATATTATATATTAAATTTATATATTATATTAAATATGTTATATATAATATAACCATATATATTAATATAATAATATAACCAGGAAAGTACAGATCAGCTGGTCACAACATTGCAAAGAATAACACAAAACAGAGTAACGGAACATAGGCATGGTAAACAAGAAGAGAGTTAAATATCAGTTCGAAATTTCTTCATTATTCTCAGGGACTAAAATATTCACACTAGCTACCGGGGCTCCATTCCTAATCAGTTATCACATATGTTATTCTATGCTTAGTTGCTCAGTTGTATCTGACTCTTTGCAACCCCATGGACTTCAGCCCGCCAGGCTCCTCTGTCCATGGGATTCTCCAGGGAAGAATACTGGAGTGGTTTGCCATGCTCTGCTCCAGGGGAATTTCCCAACCCAGGGATCAAACCCAGGTCTCCCACAGTGCAGGCAGATTCTTTACTATCTGAGCCACCAGGGAAGCCACCAGGACATTATCACATAACAGGTAACATAATGTCCATATCCATGTTGTTACTAACCTTGAGTTTCCTCTACTCTTTCTGAGTGTCTCAACCACACTCAGGGCTGTGCGTAAGCTCCTCTCCGAGGAGGTTCCCATCTTTATCCATCTCACATGACTCTTCTGAGCTCCACATACATTGCCTCCTGGATATCTCCAGTTTTACTCCACAGACATTCAAATTCAACATATTCATCACTGTACCCCCAAGTCCTCTTCTTCCATATGCTAATATTAGTAAAGATCACCACCGTTTACCCAAATCAGAAACCTAGAGATGATGCTTGACTTTAGCATCTCTCAGATTCTCTCCTCACGGTATCATCAGCTTCCAAGCATGAAAGAATCTTTCTCCTGTGTAACTCTTACATCTGTCTCTTACATCTAATATAACTGACAATGCATGGTTAATGTCTGGGCTCAAAAACTGTTCCTATCTCAGCTGAGTTACTACACGTCTCCTGACCAGTCTTCTCAAAGGAAGAGCTTCCTCTCACCCCAACCCAAACACACTCCTCCACCTTACCAGAGTGACTTTCCAAAATGCAAGTACCTCTCTCCACTCACTCACTTTTAAATGCTTCAGTGTCCAATAGTTTGGGTTAAAGTCCCTCCAGCTTTTGGATTAAAGTCTTTACTCTTTTTTTTTTCCATTCAAAAAATCAACCAATGTTTATTGCATCCTTTTATTTATTTAAATTAGAGGATAAATACAACACTGTGATGGGTTTTGCCAATACATCCAGATGAATTGGCCATAGGTATATATGTGTTCCATCCATCCTGAACCCCTTTCCCACCTCCCTCCCCACCCTCTTCCTCCAGGTTGTCACAGAAGCACTGGCTTTGGGTGCCCTGCTTCGTACATCAAACTCCCACTGGCTATCTGTTTTACATATGGTCATGCATATGTTTCAGTGCTAGTCTCTCAAGTCATCCCTCCCTCTCCTCCCACTGAGTCCAAAAGTCTGTTCCTTATGTCTGTGTCTCCTTTGCCACCTTACACATAGGATCATCGGTACCATGTTTCTAGATTCCATATATATGTATTAATATATGGTATTTGTCTCTCTCTTTCTGACTTACTTCACTGTGTAATAGGCTCCAGGTTCATCCACCTCCTTAGAACTGACTCAGATGTGTTCCTTTCTATAGCTGAGTAATATTCCATTGTGTATATGTACCACAACTTCCTTATCCATTCATCTGTTGATGGCCATCTGAGTTGCTTCCATGTCCTTTCTGTTGTAAGTAGTGCTGCAATGAACATTTGACATGAAAAGCCAAGCTATGGCTTCTTTCTGATCTTCCCCAATCCCCATGCTCTGCCAATGCTTCAGCCTTAAAAGTGACCCTCCCCCATTGCCACCATTCATTTGCTGACATTCTTCTATTGATCTAAAACACCTTGTCCAGTTTTCTCCACCATAACTAAATCTCCCTCATCCTTTGAAAATTCAGCTGAATCATGACCTCCTTCTTTTCTAATCCCTTCCCTCCTTCCACTAAATTACAGGGCTCTTTCCTGTGCTCATAAAGCACCCTGTGCAGGCAGAGGCATAAATTTACTATACTGAATTAGGATTCCCAATTTCCTGTCCATATCCCTCATTAACTATGAGTTCCACAAGTACAGAGGATTATTCATGTCTGTACCGCCTAGCTCTAGAACAATGCTTACTGCCCTGCAGATGTTCCATCAATGATTGTTTAGCATGTAAATGACAGAATGAGTTTCCAGGGATAGGACTAGTTTGCTGCTGCTAAGTCGCTTCAGTCGTGTCCAACTCTGTGCGACCCCATAGACGGCAGCCCACCAGGCTCCACCGTCCCTGGGATTCTCCAGGCAAGAACACTGGAGTGAGTCGCCATTTCCTTCTCCAATGCATGAAAGTGAAAAGGAAAAGTGAAGTCGCTCAGTTGTGTCCAACTCTTCACAACCCCATGGACTGCAGCCTACCAGGCTCCCCCATCCATGGGATTTTCCAGGCAAGAACACTGGAGTGGGTTGCCATTTCCTTCTCCAATGCACGAAAGGGAAAAGGGAAAGTGAAGTTGCTCAGTCGTGTCTGACTCTTCACGACCCCATGGACTGCAGCCTTCCAGGCTCCTCCGTCCATTGGATGTTCCAGGCAAGAGTACTGGAGTAGACTAGTTTAGTGGGAAGGAAATACACTGTCTACTTCTACATTAGAAATGATTTACTAGAAAAGATTAAGAAATGAATATTTCTTGTGTAACTGCTTATACCCAGCATTAGATCTATTATTTAGGAGCTAAGGTGAGAGAGAAAGAGAGATTGAAAAAGAAAAGAGAGACAGAGAAATCTGTTTGTACTTCATCATTTGTTTACATGTTCCAAAAGTCTCCTGTTCAAGACAAGATGGTTAGGAACAGAGCTGGCAGACAGGAGCTTCACAGGACCAGTCCTGCTCAGAACTCTAAAGCCAGCAGGAAATTTTTTTTTTAATATGGAATGGTTCATGGATTTGCATGTCATCTTTGCACGGGGGCCATGCTAATCTTCTCTGTATCATTCCAATTTTAGTACATGTGCTGCCAAAGTGAGCACAATCAGCAGGTCTTAAAGTGGAGAAGAAATATGTGATTAAAAAAGAAATCAATCTCTGTACCAAAACAATTTTATAAAGGTCAATATACATTTGCTAAAACCATCTGGATATATTTTCAAGATGCTATTTAAAATTGGTTTTAGCTGATGATAAAATATGAAGCCATGACAACCTTTTGTTTTATGTTTTATTTTTAAAATAAATGTAATGTATTCAAGCTAAAAACAAAACTAAAAGTAATTCACCCATATCTCCCACCTACCATCCCCCACCTCAGGCAAACACCAATCTGTTGTCTGTGTCTGTGAGGGTGGTTTTATACACACACAGTTTTTACATGTGGAATATAATAATATATATTTATATAAAATATATATTTACAATTTTATTATGTATTTATGTATTTAGACTTCACATTCCACATATAAGACATCATACAGATGGTATTTGTCTTTCTCTGACTTATTTCACTTAGCATAATGCCCATAAGGTCCATTCATGTTATTGCAAATGGCAAGCAAATTTTTTTAAAGTATTATTGACTTGCACTGTTTCAGATGTACAACAAGGTGATTCAGTTATATATATGTATATATGTATGTATATCGGAGAAGGCAATGGCAACCCACTCCAATACTCTTGCCTGGAAAATCCCTTGGACGGAGGAGCCTGGTGGGCTGCAGTCTATGGGGTCACTAAGAGTCAGACACGACTGAAGTGACTTAGCAGCAGCAGCAGCAGCCTGTATGTATATGTGTATATATACATATACACACACATACATATATGTATTTCAGATTCCTTCCCATTATTGTTTATTACAAGATATTTAATACAGTTCCCTGTGCTAAACAGTAGGTCCTTGTTATTTATCTGTTTTATACATAGTAGTGCGTATCTATGGAGAAGGCAATGGCACCCCACTCCAGTACTCTTGCCTGGAAAATCCCATGGACAGAGAAGCCTGGTAGGCTGCAGTCCATGGGGTCTCTAGGAGTCAGATACGACTAAGCGACTTCACTTTCACTTTTCACTTTCATGCATTGGAGAAGGAAATGGCACCCCACTCCAGTGTTCTTGCCTGGAGAATCCTAGGGACGGGAGAGCCTGGTGGGCTGCCGTCTATGGGGTCGCACAGAGTCGGACATGACTGAAGTGACTTTGCAGCAGCAGCAGCAGCAGCAGTGTGAATCTACAATCCCAAATTCCTAGTTTATCCTCTACTCCCTTTCCTCTTTGGTAATCTCAAATTTGTTTTTCATGTCGATGAGTCTATTCTGTTTGTATTATGTTTTTAGAGTCCATATATAACTGCCATCACATGATATTTGTCTGGCAACCAATTTTTTAAAGGAAAATAGAAGACAAACTAAAATGTTGCTGTTTTGTCAAAAGAGGGTATCATATATGTGTTGAAACCAGTATGAGTTCTAAAGCATTTGCAGAGTCTACAATGCAGAATTAAAATTTCTTGTTCCAGTTAGAACTATTAAAATAAGGCAGTCCCCCCTATTGTCCCCAGAATCTCTTGCAGCGCCCCCTGTTGGTTTGGAAGTCCATCTGATAGGCCCCTATGCTTATATGCTGCCAATTGTCTTTGGCACAGAAATACTTTGTTCAGGCTGCCTTGTCCAATGGCACCCTCTAATTCAGATCTCAGACACAACATTAAAACTTACCAGTTCTGTATTCCAATGCCTTAAGCTGTTTCAGTAGTGTAATCTGAAAGAAGTTCCAACTAACGGCCCTGAACAAAAATCCAGCGGACTTCAAATCACAATATATAAGTAGCAGCTTCCTCTACCCTTTTAACTTAGATTAAGCAAGCATTGTTCTTTCATTTTTTAATTTCAGCCATTCTTGTCTAACCAAACTTGTTCTCAATTCAGCCATACAGGCATTACTGTATGAACACATTCATTCTATGCCCCCTATGTTCCTAGACATTCTACCGAGCTTGGGCTAAGCATGTACTCACAAGACTATTTCTGTTTGATCAGATTCTGGCTAACCCAGCAATGATAGGCAAAGAATGAGACTGGACTCTGTGGGAGAGAGAGAGGGTGGGAAGATTTGGAAGAATGACATTGAAACATGTAAAATATCATGTAAGAAACGAGCTGCCAGTCCAGGTTCGATGCACGATACTGGGTGCTTGGGGCTAGTGCACTGGGACGACCCAGAGGGATGGTATGGGGAGGGAGGAGGGAGAAGGGTTCAGAATGGGGAACACATGTATACCTGTGGCAGATTCATTTTGATATTTGGCAAAACTAATACAATTATGTAAAGTTTAAAATAAAATAAAATTAAAATAAAATAAAAACATTAAGGTGAATAAACAGTAAAAAAAAAAAGCTCAACCAATGAGTCTGACTAACCGTGTGTTCCCCAAACTTCATGATGGTTATATGCATGTGTACAAAATTACTACTTTACAACTTTTCAGTCTTTGGCTCTTTTATCTCTCAAATATATCAAATAACTGGAGATTATGAATGCCGCATGGTATTAACAAGCTGCTCTTATTAATATCAAGAATGGTAGCATCCTTTTACTTTCTCAGAATAGTGAATGTTTGTTATTCTTGTTTTGTTTTTGCCCTTCAAGTGAACAAAAGTAAGTATTTCCTATCAGTTTTCTTTCTGATCACTTAACTTTCCAAGAAATTGTAAGGAAGCTACTATTCTAATACACTGGGCAAAAGTGTTTTTGTTTTGTAAGTTGACTAAAAAAAAAACCTCTGAAGATTTCTTTTTCAAATTTTTCTAGAATCATCAGTGGAAATTGGCAACACAAGAAAAATCATTTGCCTAAGGAAATGGAATATCCAAACTATGTGAAATTTTAACATTCTAGGTACTTTCCAAGTATCTGAGGTCCACAGGGTTTGCAGCTCATGTATTCTGCTGGCAAACTTTGGAAGAAAAATAGAATTACAGGCACTAAATGAGAGAATTTTTTAAGTGAAAATAAAGGAAGATCCCATAAAAAGCTCTCGGTTTTCTACCTAGAATTTTTAAAAAATATTGTCTACATTTTTTTGTGTTCATTTTTCCTACATATGGTTTGAACAATTGGTCTCATTTTTAGTTTTACTTAAATGCTTAGTATATTTATATGGAACATGTTTCATTACCCATAAAGAAACCCAACAAATATTTGTCAAATTGAATTAAATGGGCTTATATTATAATATTCCTATTGAGGAATACACCTGACTTATCTTAGGCTACTGGAAGAGGAAATGGCAACCCACTCCAGTACTCTTGACTGGGAAATCCTGTGGACAGAGGAATTGGCTACTGTCCACAGGGTTGCAAAGAGTCCAACACTATTGAGCAACTGAGCATGCAAGCATCTTAGACTAACTCATCTATGTCAATCTTTTACTATAAGTAGATACTTTGTATTATTTCAGAGAAAAAAATTTTAAAGTAACAAATTTTTCTATGTTTCTGCATTCTTTTTTTTCCTTTTCTATCCAAAAAAAAGGAGAGAGACTTGAAATAAAGGTGAGGATATGTGAAAGGAAAGTTAAATAAAAACTGATAAAGATGAATTTCTAAGAATCTACTTTATCTTCAGTAGGACCTGTATTTTTCTAACTTAAAAAAAAAGTAGTAGGTTTATCCTTTATATTGGTTGGCCCCTTCTCTAAAACTTGTGTCTTTCTGAAGTTGTGAGAAGTATCTAGATTACAATGCTAAAATCTATATAAATTCTAGCTGCACTGCAGCCAACGTCAGCACTGCCCCTCAGTCTTCCATAAGCAACAACTTCTCAGCAAACGTAGCGACTGCACAATTCTGGATGCTTCCAGAGTCCCCATGGGCAAGCAGCTGCAGAGGGTAGTACAAGTAGAAGAGTCAGTCTCTCTGAAACCAGAGGGGAAAAGGGTGCTGATAACTGTTTGCATTCGTGAGAACACCTTTCCTGTCCAATTTCTTAGCTTATCTTAGTCTTTTTATATATCCTTCACAAAATGTACTTATGTATCAAATTTTTGTATTACAAGAAAAAAATACCACTATTCAAAATGATCTGGTTGAATACTGAGGGGAAAGTATTAGTGATCCAGTTAAAAAAAAAAAAAAAGTCAGTCACTCAATTAACACAGTGGTAAAGAATCTGCCTGCAATGCAGGAGACTCAGGTTCAATCCCTGGGTCAGGAAGATCCCCTGGAGAAGGAAACAGCAACCCACTCCAGTATTCTTGCCTGGAGAATTCTATGGACAGCAGAAACTAGTGGGCTATCCTCCATGCAGTGGCAAAAGAGTTGGACACAATTGAGCAACTAACACTTTTAACTTTCAGCTGATAGACGTTGATGTGCAGCAGAAATCAACACAACATTGTAAAGCAATTATCCCCCAATTAAAAATAATTTTTAAAAATTAAATAAACATGCACTTATTCGACAAATAGTTCATGAGTGCACAGTGCTTGACTCTGTGCTGAGCATGCAGTTTTGAACAAGACAGAGAGAGTTTCTGATCTAAGGGGGGCATGGGTGATCAAATAAGCAATTTAACAATCAAGTGTGGCAAGATATTACAAAATAAGCTTTAAAAAAGTGGAAAGGAAAGGAAAGAGACAAACAATATTATCATGAAAGATGATGCAAAGGAAAGAACTTCTCTTGATATTTTCAAAATCGGTTTAAATGAGAGAGGGGACAAGAATTTTAGAAGCAAGCCTTCTAACTTTGATCTAGTTTTCTGTCTACTATAAATAGCTCCTGTCATCGGGCAACCATAAACTTCCTACTGTACTTGAATATCTGTTCTCTGCAACACTAACAGGTGATACAGCAACAATATGTAAATTAACCAAGAGAAATGGAGTACAAAGGCTATATTTGAAATTCTACGTGCAGAGCTAGTCTCCTGGTGACCTTTCTGTAGAAAAGCAAACAGATCTGCCTCAGAGAAGGAGCCATGCACACACCAAAATCATCCATGCTACTCCATCTTATCTTTTTTGATCTGAAAGAAAACCCTCAAAGGGAGACAGACTCTACAGTAAATGTTGTATCAGAAAGTCAAAATGGCACAGTGAACAGGAACATCAAAGGCTGTAATGTTGTGTAAAGATAACCTCCCTCACATATTTTCAATTGCACAAAACGATGACTGTGAAATGTGTTTATTCTTTAATAAACTCACTTCATGGGCTGTTGTATGCAGCAGGCCAATGCTGTCTCTTTTCATTACTTTGCTTTTCGGGGCCCCAAACCTAGATGATATTTGTGTTTTATGTTTCATATCACTTCTACATTAGGAGGGACTTCCCTAGTAGTCCAGTGGTTAATACTCCGGGCTCAATGCAGGGGGCGCAGGTTCCAGCGCTGGTTGGAGAACTAAGATCCCACATGCCTCTGGGCATAGCCAAAAAGTAAAAAAACAAACAAAAAAAAGGCCCACCATAATGGTCAACGAATCAAGTAGGCATAGAAGAATAAAACAGGCTTTGTGGTTAGAAAGACATGACTTTAAAGCCGAGTTCTACTACTTATTACTTGAGATCCTGAGCCACGAAGCTTTGGTTTCCTAATTCATAACATGGAGTCAGAAAAAAAGGGCATTCGCCATCTGCCTCTACATGCGTGCTGCTGCAGCTACTGACTTTCAACACTGCCTGAGGGGAATTCAGGTTGGAAAGTGAGGCACTCTGTGCTCCAGGGAAACTGGTGGAACAGGTCTTTAGATAGTTAAATATGTTCAGGAACTGATTTCATGATTCCAATCTTTGCATCTCTTCAAATTTTAGAAAAGCATTAAATCCCTTCATGGTGACATCAGCTCCTTGTGACTAGTAGAAAATCTTTTGCAAAGTAAGCACTTGACTGCACTGAATTCCCCCTTCACCAAAATCTTACATATTGACCTTCCCCAACTGTCTCTTTGGAGCAGTCTCTCAGAGCCATCTGAGGTGCTGTCTCCAAAGGTGCAAATAAAATTTGCCCCAAATAAAACTTAAAAACTCGCAACTCTGTCCTTGTGCATCTCTTTGGTCCACAGTTATCAGTGGATAACTGGATTTCATAATCTAAGAGTTCAGATTGCTTTTTGCTTTCAGCTGAGCTGAGTAAACCCTTTAATGTTTTCTTCAAATCACTTTAAAAGGTCTCTCTAAGTTCTTTATAGAAATTACCTAAGATAATAAATATAAATTTGGGTTTTATCAAACTATGACAAAGCAAGAAATAAAATGGCTACAATTTTCCAGAAAAAGTAAACCACTCAAATGGCCAAAGTTAAAGTCACTCAGTCATGTCCAACTCTTTGCGACCCCATGGACTATACAGTTCATGGAATTCTCCAGGCCAGAATACTGGAGTGGGTAGTCCTTCCCTTCTCCAGGGGATCTTCCCAACCAAGGGACTTAACCCAGGTCTCCTGCATTGGCACTGTAGGCAAATTCTTTGCCAGCTGAGCCACTGGGAGAGCCCAAAATGGCCAAGGGGCTCAACAAGTAATCAATCAATCATTCTAATACTCAGAAATTGTCTCTTTCATCAGGGACTGAGTTAGACCATGATATGAATGGGTTTTATCAGGCCCCTGGACAGGAAACAAACTAAATGAGAAGCAGTCTGAATTTGGCAGCAGAGGGAGGCTCTGGTTAATCCCACAATTTCCTGACAAGACATGAAAGAGGTATACAGATAATATGACTGGCATTTAACTAGGCAACCTAGAATGTATTCCTACAGATGAGTTTTGACCTTAAAAAAGAAAGCAACTTAAGGAATTATAACCTATAAATTTTTGTAAACCAATGAAGCTGCCATTATGGTTAACTCCATGGTCATTAAGACCAGTTCAAAATTCAAATAAAAAATTATTTTGTCCCATCAGGGTCACATTTCAATCATCATCAAAAATCCAGGTATTTATTCTGTTTATTCAAGGAGATCCAACCAGTCGATTCTAAAGGAAATCATCCCTGAATATTCGCTGGAGGGACTGATACTGAAGCTGAAATTCCAATACTTTGGCCACCTGATGCGAAGAATTGACTCATTAGAAAAGACCCTGATGCTGGAAAAGATTGAGGGCAGGAGGAGAAGGGGATGACAGAGGATGAGATGGTTGGATGGCATCACCGATTCAATGGACATGAGTTTGAGTAAGCTCCAGGAGTTGGTGATGGGCAGGGTAGCCTGGCCTCCTGCAGTCCATGGGGTCGCAAAGAGTCGGACACGACTGAGTGACCCAACTGTATTCTATTTATCAATTTTGCCCAGTGGATGTAATTTTCAGTGAATTTTGGCTATTTTGAGAAATCAAAGTCACTGTAAAAAGGAATAAGATGAAATTTCACTGGAAATATGTGAAATACAGTATTCTGAAAGAAATCTCTCTTTTTTTTTTTTTTGGAAGTTTATGCAGCTTTATTTATTTTTTTTTATTTTCTTTGTCGTTTATTTTTTTTAATTTTATTTTATTTCTAAACTTTACAAATATTGTATTAGTTTTGCCAAATATCAAAATGAATCTGCCACAGGTATACCTGTGTTCCCCATCCTGAACCCTCCTCCCTCCTCCCTCCCCATACCCTCCCTCTGGGTCTTCCCAGTGCAAGTTAGAAACTCATTCAATGCTAACGAGATGATTGAATGTCTTTGAGAGATCAACTCTTGTTTATATAAGCTCTAGGGTATTTGCATTTTTTTTTAACTTCTACCTTTGTTTATTGCTACCAACCCGTCCCCCTCTAGCCCTTCATGAGTGCGTGCTCAGTCGTGTGACCCCCATGGACTACCTCCCGCCAGGCTCTTCTGTCCGTATAGTTTTCCAGGCAGGAGAATTGGAGTGTTGTATTTTTTTTAAATAATAAAGCTCTCAGATGAACTTTGCTCCCGATGTTAACCCCCACCTCCATCCTATACCTATAGATGAAAAGACATTTTAATCTGTCGTATATGATTCCCTTTCCACCCTGTTCCAGGCTGACTCTTCATCAGCATCCTGGTTATCCTGTAGTTTTCCGTGGCTGTAGAGCCAAGGCAGCTTTCTGAGGGAGCAGCAGGCAGCTGAGGAGCAGAGGTAGCCATCTGCGAAAGCTTTTCTGTCTGGGGGAATGTCTATTTACTGTCAGTCGAGTTGGGAGTGAAGCACAACATACATCAGTGCGGTGACAATGTTATTCATATAATATTCAATAAGTTTATGTAATTGGACCACGTTTCACTAGGACTTGTTGCAATAAAACCACAGACATTTCTCAAAAAGCAGGGCAACCAGCTGGAGGATACAGACAGTTCATTTAACATTGGTGAATACACAGCCACAGGCGCTAGGAGCCGAACAAAAATAAGCATAAGCAGTGAAAAGCACAGCAGCCAAAAATGGGGCTAAGTGGGCAACGACAAAACAGGAAATCTAGTAAAAGCTCACGTTGCTTTTCAGGCATTCAATTCACAGAGGTCCACTGAGCCGTCACTGTTGCAAAACAAATGTGCTGCTCTCTTTCATCGCTTTTTAATTAATTGCATGTGTCTTCCAGTAGGTTTTTGTTTTTCAAAAAATGTGTCTTGAATGAGAAGGCCAGTTCCCACAATCTTCTTTCTCCACCACAGTACTCGACACAACATTTTGTCCTCTAGCTCTTACCAGTATTTTTTAGGTCGTCTTTGCCAAATGTCAGAATATGATAGAATGGAAAGAGAAGTGTACCTTAAATAAAAAAGACCTGGGTGTGAATCTTGCTCTCCCACCTCACTGTATAATTTGGGTATGGTAACTAATAATTCCAAACTAAGTTCCTCAAATTCAATGTGAGGATATACAGGCAAAAGTACACCAGAAATAACCAATCTGAAGATACAATAGGGGAAAAAAGATATCAAAATTTTAAATAATCATTAATTATCAGAAATAATCCAGTTCAAAATATGTGAGATTCAAAAAATCTATTGAGAAATATGAAAGATGAAATAAAAAATAAGAGAATATGCTTTTCTTCTGGTTGAAAATGAAAAAGTGAAAGCGTTAGTGGCTCAGTTGTGTCCGATTCTTTGTGATCCCATGAACCATATCCCACCAGGCTCCTCCATCCATGGAATTCTCCAGGCAAGAACACTGGAGTGGGTTGCCACATCTTTCTCCAGGACATCTTCCCAACTCAGGGATCCACCCTGGGTCTCCCACATTGCAGGCAGGCTCTTTACCCTCTGAGCCACCAGGGAAGCCCTCTTTCTTCTGTTTGGGAATATCAATTCTTTGTAAATTATTTTATGATTCAGCAAAATTCTAAAAAAACTCTCAATGAATTTTTAAGAGAATTTTTAAAAATGACTTTAAAGTTCATCTAAAGAATAAACAAGAAAAATAGGTAAGAAACTTTTGGGAAAAAAGAGTTGAAGTGAAATTTACCCTACTAGTTCTGATAAAATATTAAAAAGCCAAAAATTTTTTTTAAAAAGCTAAAATCACTAAAATAATACTGTATCAATACAAACATGTTAAGCAATAATGCTGGGTAGTGAGAATCTGAATGACTTTCATATTATTCTTTTGCTTTTTTACACTTAAAACTTTTTTCTTAAAACTTAAAAGAGCCAATTGATGAGGTGGCTGAGTGGTTAAGACAATTGACTGCCAAAGGAACTAATAAAAATATTATTACAACTTAAAGAAGAAATGGATTAATTAACATAAATAATTCATATAAACCTTTGTATATGTAAAAATTTAATATGTGATGGAGCAAGCAAGAATAATGGAAAGCAAACGAAATATTCAAATTACATCACTGAGAAAACTATGTATATAGAAACAGCTGTTTAGATTCCTCACACCATACACCAAAATACATTTTCAGTTGCTTTCAGAAATCTACAAACCATAAAGGGATTTAAAAATACAAGAAAATGTAAAAGAATATCTTATTTCTGAAGGAAGAAATGCTTCCCATGAAACTAATGGGACTTGGAAACTAAGGGGAGCTTAGAAAACATCAACAAATTTTAAATACAGGCAAACCTTGTTTTATTGCCCTTCATTTTTATTGCATTTCACAGATATTGCATCTTTCATAAAGTGAAGGTTTGAGGCAACCCTGCATCAGGCAAGTCTCTCAGTGTCATTTTTCAAACAGCACTTGTTCACTTCAAGTTCCTGAGTCACAATTTGGTGATTCTCCCAATACTTCAAACTTTGTCATCATTATTATATTTGTTATGATGATTTGTGATGATTTGGGGATGCCGTACCCACATAAGACAGCAAACTCAATCTATAAATGTACGTGTTCTGACTGTTCCACCAACCAGCCATTCCCCAATCACTCTCCTTCTCCCTGGGCTTCCCTATTCCCTAAGACTCAACAATATTGAAACTAGGATAATTATAGCCCGACAATGACTTCCAAGTGTTCAAGTGAAAGGAAGACTCACTTATCTCTCACTTCAAATCAAAAGCTAGAAAACATTTAAAGTTAATGAGGAAGGCATATCCAAAGCTGAAATAGGCCAAAGCTGGGTCTCACGTGCCAAAGAGTTAGCCAAGTTGAAAATGCAAAGGAAAAGTTCTCAAAGGAAATTGAAAGTGCTACTCCAGTGAACACATGAATGAAACAGTCTTATTGCTGATATGGAGAAAGTATTAGTGGTCTTGATAGAAGATCACACCAGTCACAGGAGATTGGAAGAAACTGACTCCAAACCTCATGGGTAACTTTAATGGATTCAGGACTTCATTGGAGGAGGTAATTGCAGATGTGGTAGAAACAGCAAGAGAACTAGAAGTAGAGCCTGAAGACGTGACTGAACTTCTGCAGTTCCCATGATGATAATTCCCATGATAAAACTTTCACAGATGAGAAGTTGCTTCTTAGGAAGGAGCAAATAAAGTGGTTTCTTGAGATGAAAAGTACTGGCAAAGATGCTGTGAAGACTGTTAAAATGACAGCAGAAAATTTAGAGTATTACAGAAAATTAGTCAATAAAGCAACAGCCCTGACTCCAGTTTTGAATGAAGTCCTATTGTGGGTAAATACTATCAAACAGCATTGCATGCTCGAGAAATCATTCATGAAAGGAAGGGTCAATCAACATGGCAAACATCACTGTCATCTGATTTTAGGAAATTGCCACAGCCATCCCAACCTTCAGCAACCACCATCCTGATCAGTCAGCAGCTGTCAACATCAAGGCAGACCCTCCACCAGCAAAAAAGTTACAACTTGCTGAAGTTTCAGATGATAGTTTGCATTTTTAGTAATAAAGTACTTTTTATTTGAGGTTCAGTTCAGTTCAGTTGCTCAGTAATGTCCGACTCTTTGCGACCCCATGGACCCTATGGACTTTATTTAAGGTATATACATTGCATTTTTAGACATAATGCTACTGCACATTTAATAAACTACAGTATAGTGTAAACATAACTTTTACTTGTACTGGGAAGCCAAAAAATTCACATGACTCACTTCATTGTGGTATTTGCTTCATTGCCGTGGTCTGGAAATAAACCCACAATATCTCTGAGGTATATCTTTACTTTTTTGTTTGAAATTTTAATTTCTCAAAAGTAAGGTTAAAAGACATAGAGCAATAGGAAAACATATGCCATAAAGTTATACAGGAGAATTCTCAATGTGTGAAGCATTCATGGAAACTGAATAATGAAAACATTATCTAAGAATCAACAGTAATATGAGAAATATTGTTGAAGTAATTAAACAAGGAAGCCATTAACTGAGGTAGCTCTAATACCGTGGCAGCCTAGTAAAACAAAGTGAAACCAATCTAAGCCAGAGCTGATTCAGTTGAAAATCAAGCACTGCTGCTGCTGCTGCTGCTAAGTCGCTTCAGTCGTGTCCGACTCTGTGCGACCCCAGAGACTGCAGCCCACCAGGCTCCGCCGTCCCTGGGATTCTCCAGGCAAGAACACTGGAGTGGGTTGCCATTTCCTTCTCCAATGCATGAAAGTGAAAAGTGAAAGTGAAGTCGCTCAGCCATGTCTGACTCTTCACGACCCCATGGACTGCAGCCTACCAGGCCCCTCCATCCATGGGATTTTCCAGGCAAGAGTACTGGAGTGGGGTGCCTTCTCCGAAAATCAAGCACAACCAATCACAAACAGCCAAGGAGGTTTTCCCAAAAAAGTAACTGCTTAAGCTATGGCCAAACAATCCCTTTGCTTGTCTTCACATCCTTAGCTCCCGCTGGTGAAGCACTTCAAACCATATCCAGTTTGGCACTGTCCTATTCAAGTTGATGCTTGCTCAAATAAACTCTCTAAAAGTATAATGTGCCTCAGTTTATCTTTTAATAATACAAATAGCCAATTTATGGAAAAGAAATGAGAAAAATGATTCCACATCATTAGTCATTTTAAAAGTCCAAGTTGAAATAAAAATAAGATTTATTTTCACATATCTGAATAGCAAAACCATTTTTTAATCTTAATTATCTTGGTAAGGCGACAGGAAAACATACATTCTCCTACAAGTTTGTGGGCAAATAAATTAGTACAACTTTCTGGAAGCAATTTATCAATTTTAAGAGGCTTATTCTCTTGATCAAGTAAGAGCTAGTTCTAATGATCCATTCAAGAGAAATGGGCAAAAATGTGGTCAAATACTTACACAAAATGTTGTTTACTGTAGTACTAGCTATCAGAGCAAAAGTTGCCCAAAATTGAGAAAATGACTAATTAAATTATAGTAGATGCATACTGGAATATATTATTTAAAACTATAATCATAGATGTGCATCTTTTGACAAATAATGATAGTCACAACATATTATTTAGAAAAAGTAAGCAAATAGGAATAAAAATAGAGTATATAATCTCAGCCATATAATGATACTGACACAGAGAATTGACTGCTCAATGCCACCCTAAAATATTAACCGTGCTTATCTTTTGGTTGACAGAGTATAGGTTAGAATGCAAATTTCATTCCTGTATAAAGACCCCAAACTGACGATAAACAGTTTTGTCTGATACAGTAGCTTCACAATTTAGGGACGTGAGCTCCTTCTATTTTCTTTGTTTAATATCCCTACAATTGTTTACATCTCCTTAATGTGAATGAAGAGTATTGCCTTCATTCACATCAAAAAATGCTCAACCATACAGTCACAAACCAGATAGCAGGAAGGAAGGAAGACAAATCATAATAGCTACACTTCTCTTTAAGGGTACAGCTCAATAACTCCATAATAACATCCACTAATATCCCCTTGTTCAGAGCTTAAAGGCATGACCACATGCAGGTATAAGTGAGGCTGAAAAATGAAGCCATAAATTGGATGGTTTTATGATTAACCAAAAAGTCTATTACTGTGTAAAAAGGAATAACAGGATATTAGGAGACAATTTCTGCCACAGTCCACTTTCTGGCCACCTTAAGACCATGTGCTCTTTTTTTCACATACATAGAACACATTCACACACTTCTCAAAAATAACAACCCCAAAATTTTATCTAGTTGTGAAATGCAGCATAAAGCCTATGAATTCTGGGAGACTGGGAGACTCAGTATTCTCCATCAGGTTGGGATTCCACAAAATAAAAGACAAGCTATCTTCCTCCTCCACTTAACACACATTTATATATGATGGTTGGATAGAAACAGGGCAACTGCATTAAAAATTCCCATTCATACAGTTGCTCCAAATAAAATAAAACTTAATAAAACATGTATACAACCTGTATGCTGAAAATTAAAATGCTCATGACAAATATCAAAGGAGACATTTAAATGGACCGATGCACTATATTAATTGATTGAAAGATTCAACATAATAGATGTCCATTCACTCCAAACTGATTTGTAAGCTTAATGCGCCTATCAAAATCTCAGCATGAGAATTTTGTCTATGTTTTTGTAGACAACAAGTAAGCAAGCTTACTTGTTCTACAATTTGTATTAGACATGGAAAGCACAAGTGCTAGAATAGCTAATACAGTCTTGAAAAATAAGAATAAAATAAGAGGAATCACTCTATCCACATAGCTTATACTATAAGCTTATAATATAGCTATACAGTCAAGGCAGTTTGGTATTGGAGGAGAGATAGACACATAGACAAAAATAAAATAATAGAGAAATTGTAAATAGACCCATGCAGATATTCTCAACTTATTTTTGACAAAGATGCATAAGCAATTGAATGGAAGAAGGGTAGCCTTTTAACAATTGGTGCTAGCACAACTGGACATCTTACACATTATGCAAAAATTAACTCAAAAGGGACACCAGATGAAATGTATAATATAAAATTATAAAACTTTAGGAAAAAAAAAAACCACAGGCTAACCTCTTCAGGATCTAGGTCTAAGGCAAAGTATTCTTAAACTTAACACCAAGGCAAATTTATGTTAGACTTCATCAATATTGAAACCTTTTCTCTGGGGAAGTCCCTGTTAACAGGATAAAAAGACAAGCTGAAAACTGGGGAAAAAATATTTGCAAAACACAAACCCTATGAATAACTGGTATCTAGAATATACAAGGAACTCTCAAAACTCAACAGTAAACAAATAAACAACAGACAATCCAATCAAAAAATAAGCAAAAGACAAGAACAAACTGTTCATAGAAGAGAAAATATTTATGGGAAGGAAATACATGAAAAGAAGTTCAACATCATTAACCATTAAGGAAGTGCAAATTAAAACCACAATGAGGTTTCATTACTATGATATTGTGATGTATAGGAAAAATACATATTTAATCTTCATTCACAGTTCCTGGCTCACAACTTGGGAAACCTTTGAAATCTCCCCAGTGACCAGAACAATGGGATAATCGTTGGTCTCTTGTCCTTAGCTCCCCATCCAAAGGTGGAGGCCTGGCTGCAGGAGAATTAACCTTGTGATTAGAAAAATCACAAGATGGCACTTTCAGTCCCACCCCTGATTCGCTGAAAGGCTGGGAGGATGAATAAATTGCATTGACTCATGATTTGTTCAATCATGACTACATAACAAAGCCTCCATAAAAACCCAAAAGGACAGTTTTTTGGCCCATTTTGGAGAACCTCCATACTGGGGAACAGAACTCTTTTGAATACCACCAGCTCCATGAGGACAGACTCTCCTTAGTTTGAGACCTCGCCCTGTGAATCATTTCATCTGGCTACTGGTTCCTATCCTTTAATATCTTTTTTAAAAAACTCGGTAATCTAGAGAGTAAATAGGTTTTCCAGAGTTCTATGAGCCATTCTAGCAAATTAATTGAACCCAAAAAGAAGGTTGTGGGAACCTCTGATTTACAGCAAGAAGCAGAGGTAACAACCTGGACCTGTGACTGATGTCTGAAGAGGAGGGTGACCTTGTGGGTTTGTGTGTATGTGTGTGTGCACGTGGGTGTGTGTGTGTACTCAGTCTTGTCTGACTCTTTGCAATCCCATGGACTGTGGCTTGCCAGGCTCCTTTGTCCATGGAATTTTCCAGGATACTGGAATAGGTAGCCATCCCCTTCTCCAGTGGATCATCCTGATCCAGGGATCAAACCTGTGTCTCCTGCATTGGCAGGCAGATTATCACTTAGCCACTCGGAAGGAGGCCTTTTTCTGTGGAATCTGATTCTATCTCTGGTAGACAGCTTCAGAATTGAGCTGAATTCTTGGACACCAGCAGGGTATTGGTGTGGAGAAGCCTCCACATACTTTCAGATTGGGTTTGGGAACACTTTTCCAGTACTACATGCCTAAAATAAAAAATAATGACAACACCACATGCTGAAGAAGAGATGGAGAACTGCCATAGAACTCTGGAAAACCTATTTACTCTCTAGATTACTGAGGGTTTTTTTAGGCAGTACTACATGCCTAAAATAAAAAATAATGACAACACTACATGCTGAAGAAGAGATGGAGAAACTGGACTATTCACATATTGCTAGCGGGAACATAAAATGATATGGCTGCTCTGAAAAATGGTCTGGCGGTTTTTTACAAAACAACACTTGCAACACAACTACCATATGACCCAGCAATTGCACTCCTGGGTATTTATTCCAGAGAAATGAAAACTTAAGCTCATACATATTTATAGAAGCTTTACTAACAAGAGGCAAAAACTGGAGTCAGCCCAGCTCCTTCAAATGGTGAATGGTTAAACAAACTGTGGCACATCCAAACCATGGAATACTAAGCACCAATAAAAAAGAACATCACTGATATATTCACTGACCTGACTGAAACTTCAGAGCATTACGCTGAGTGGATAAAGTCGACCCCAAAGGGTTACAAATGATTTTACTCATGCTGCTGCTTAATTGCTCAGTCATGTCTGACTCTTTGTGACCGCATGGACTATAGCACACCAGGCTCCTCTATACATGGAATTTTCCAGGCAAGAATACTGGAGTGGGTTGCCATTTCTTACTCCAGGGGATCTTCCTGATCCAGGGATGGAACCTGCATCTCCTGTATTGCAGGTGAATTTTTCACCACTAGTACCACCTGGGAAGCCTGGTTTTATCATACAACATTCTTAATATGACAAAAGAATCAAAATGAAGAACTGATTGGTGGTTGTCAGGGTTTAGGGATGGTGTTCTCAGTGTTTATGGCAAGTCTAATCACAATAGCCCAAATCTGAAAACAATCCAAATGTCTATTAACAGGAGAATGAATGAAAAAACTGATGTATATCCATACAATAGACTGCTGCTGCCGCTGCTGCTGCTAAGTCGCTTCAGTCGTGTCCGACTCTGTGTGACCCCCATAGACGGTAGCCCATCAGGCTCCCCCGTCCCTGGGATTCTCCAGGCAAGAACACTGGAGTGGGTTGCCATTTCCTTCTCCAATGCATGAAAGTGAAAAGTGAAAGTGAAGTGGCTCAGTCATGTCCGACTCCTAGTAACCCCATGGACTGCAGCCTACCAGGCTCCTCAGTCCGTGGGATTTTCCAGGCAAGAGTACTGGAGTGGGTTGCCACTGCCTTCTCCTGCAATAGACTACTACTTCACAATTTAAAAAAGACTACTAATCACAAAACAACATAGGAGGACTTCAAAAACATTGTTAAGTTCCTGAAGTCACACATTTCTATGAAATGGAAACCAGATTCCATTTACACGAAACCCAGATAAAAAATTAATCTACAGAAGTGGATGCAAAGATGGGAGCAGAAAGGGGCATGTGGGAATCTTCTGGAACGATTACAATTATATATTTTTTTCGGTAGTGGTTACCAAATGCTATGCAATTGTCAGAACTTATTGAACCAGACATTTACAATCTATATCATGCTATTTATATCACATTAATCATAAATCCATTGGCTTAAGTGTAACTGATGATGAGGTTAGATCGAGAGCCAATCCCTGTAGGACTTCACTCTGGCATCTCCATGGTATAGCACTGTGCCTTTCTCAGCTTCCACCTAGATTCAGACAACTCCTTATTCATCTCATAGTCCTTGAGTTATTCATTCACTCAGTGGACATTTCTTAAATCCCTACCATGTGCCAGGCACATTCTGTAGGCACACTCTTCTCTCTTCCAACATCTCAAAATTGGTAGAATCTGGAAAGAGGTTGTTCCCTTTTATTGTAACTGGTAACTAACTAGACACATGCCATTAAATATACTACCGCCTTCTGTAGCGTATGCAATGGCTGAGCACACTCATAAGCTCAGTGGGCTGCTTAAGAAAAATGGAAATTCTCCCACAGGACTCCAGAGCAGAAGAGTGTCAAAGATACCAGGTCTTGCCCTAGAAAGACAGAGGCAGTTTCCAAAGCTTCTTTGTGTCTTCTCACTCTCTCCTCCTGTTTTCCTTTGTTTTCTCTTGCTTTTTCATCCTTTCCAAAACAACTCTGCTTGAGCCTCTCATTTCCTGCCTTGTATTCAAAATAATTTGAACACCATAAAATAAAGTCATATTTAAAGTTGTAAATGTCCTTTACTCCTCTAAAATGAGGCACTGATAGATGAACATTTTCATAATAAATAAAACCACATTGGGAGGACCCCCAACATGAACAGAAAGCAAGTGTATTAGTCACTCAGTCATGTCCAACTCTTTGTGATCCCATGGACTGTATGTAGCCTGCCAGGCTCCTGTGTCCATTGGATTCTCCAGGCAAGAATACTGGAGTGGGTTGCCATTCCCTTCTCCAGGGGATCTTCTCAACCCAGGGATCAAACCCTCGTCTCCTACATTGCCGGCAGATTCTTTACCATCTGAGTCACAGGGAAGCCCATAAAGCAAGCATAAAATACAATTTTTTTTAAAAGAAGACAAAAAACATTTTTTAAGAGAAGACAAATCAGGGTAAGTATCGATGAGGAGAAATGGTGAGCTTCTATCAAAGCTTAAAATCGTGAAGCAGAAAAGTAAAAGTATTAAAAGTAAAACTTTTAATATCATTGTGAACTATAAGTCATAGGTTGGAACTGTAGCAAGAGTGATCCATTCCTCATGTAGAGAATAATTATGCATTTTAAAAGCAGAGGTAATATTTAACAACAAAAACTGCCAGTGAAAAATATGAGCCTATTACTATCAGTAATTTCAAAGGGCAGATTTGAAATCACATATAATTAAAGTTTCAGGAAACATAACATGCCAAGAGATGATTATAAGCAGTAGCTTCTTAATCCTTGGCTTATTCACATATTCAAGAGGTAAGCATTCCTACAGGACATGGCACAGGGTCTTAATGACTTGCTTTGATAATTAGACAGTAATGAATCATGAACAGAACCTAGATTTTCCAGCTCTTGGTGTCATGGCCTGGCTTCAAGCCAGAGAAATAGAGCTTGTCCTTTTAAGAGTTAACTTTGCGTCTGAAAGTTCTCTAAGTGGTTTCACGATCACCTCTAGCCAACAGCAGCTTCAACAGCACTTCCTGCTGTATCAAACTAGCAGCTTTTCTTTTTTGTGTGTGCTCATATCTACCCGTCTTTTCTTTTTTTTTTTTTTAATTTTATTTTATTTTTAAACTTTACATAATTGTATTAGTTTTGCCAAATATCAAAATGAATCCATCACAGGTATACATGTGTTCCCCATCCTGAACCCTCCTCCCTCCTCCCTCCCCATACCATCCCTCTGGGTCGTCCCAGTGCACCAGCCCCAAGCATCCAGTATCGTGCATTGAACCTGGACTGGCATCTCGTTTCATACATGATATTTTACATGTTTCAATGCCATTCTCCCAAATCTTCCCACCCTCTCCCTCTCCCACAGAGTCCATAAGACTGTTCTATACATCAGTGTCTCTTTTGCTGTCTCGTACACAGGGTTATTGTTACCATCTTTCTAAATTCCATATATATGCGTTAGTATACTGTATTGGTGTTTTTCCTTCTGGCTTACTTCACTCTGTATAATAGGCTCCAGTTTCATCCACCTCATTAGAACTGATTCAAATGTATTCTTTTTAATGGCTGCGTAATACTCCATTGTGTATATGTACCACCACTTTCTTATCCATTCATCTGCTGATGGACATCTAGGTTGCTTCCATGTCCTGGCAACAGTGCTTCGATGAACACTGGGGTACACGTGTCTCTTTCCCTTCTGGTTTCCTCAGTGTGTATGCCCAGCAGTGGGATTGCTGGATCATAAGGCAGTTCTATTTCCAGTTTTTTAAGGAATCTCCACACTGTTCTCCATAGTGGCTGTACTACAAACTAGCAGCTTTTCTAAGCAATAACTTTGCTACTCATTTCTCATTTGACTCAAAGGAGGTCATTTAATATCAAATTTTAAAAATAATTTTATGCTATTAGGATCCACACCATGAATTCAAAAAAGATAGATCAACATTATTTTTTACAGAAAAAAATCAGGGGCTTATGTTTTAGTACATAAAATACAATAAAGTTATCCTCAGATCATAATATCAGTATTGATTTATGGATTAATTGTGGATAGTCATGCAAAGAGCTCTGAGACCCCCAAATCATTCTATAGGAGGCAAACAATCAGTTTCTATAGAATCCTCTAGTTCATGCTCAGCTGGAGACCATGCCCTAAATAGGGACAGAAAGCTTGCCTTAATAAATTCAGTATTTCATAGAAGCCAAAGATGGGATTATTTAATTTAACAGGAAATGAGCATTACAAAACTAGAGGGAACTAGCACAACCTGTGATACTGACTGTGTTACCACTCATTTTACTAAATAGAATTCCGCTCCAATCCTGCCAGCCTGAAACAACAGTGGCATAATTTGAAACTGATTCCTTGGAAGACATCACTGCATAGGAGGTCTCACTCAGGAGTAATTTAACCTCTCCCTAAGTTTTCTTATTTTTCTCTCTTATCTGTAAACACAGTAAGCAGTAAGATTATCATCCAGAAGTTGGTTTACTAGCATTTGTAAGAAATCACATAAGGTACACAACTTATATAAATCTATCAAAGTTGTTGATGTGGCTAATTTTGTAAGAAAGGAAGGAGCTATAAAAATACCAAGGAATAGTATCGATGCAAATCAATTCAGCACTATTCCAGTCTGCTTTAAGAGTGAATGATCTATTTCTTACTGACTATTGGGAGATAATTTGCTTTAAAGTCCACACTTTATAAAGTTGTAATATAAATTGAAAAATATGGTTACACAGAAATGGCCAGAGATAGGAGAGCTATTTCACATCAACGATTTCAGGAAGATGAGCATACTTCTTAATGCTAGGAAGTTATCACCAAGATTCTATAAGGCAGAAGACAGCAACAAATCAATAACATTACCAGGTAGATGAGGGCCATGGTAATACTTATGTATAATATGCTCTCTGAAAAGACCAATACCCTCTCCAGTAAGTCTTCCAGGATTAACTCTAGGTCTTGATTTTTCTAGCATCCCATCAACATTGATATATTGGTCTAGAAAACCTGTTATCATGGCAAAATGTCTCCATGTATGCCTTACTTATTTCTAATAGAAAAGGCAAGGTTTTGATATAAGAGAGACCAGACTTTGAACCCTGGTTTAACATTAATAATCTGTACGATATTGAATGACTGACTTTTTCCATTTGTTAACAGTGATAATAACTGTTTCAGGAGCTTGTTGTGTGCGCTTTTTTTTTTTAAATTACATGAGAATAAGCCTGTGGTTGGTGGAGAATGGGTGTGTGTGTGTGCTCAGTTGCTCAGTCATGTCCTTCTCTTTGCAATCCCATGGACTGTAGCCCACGAGGCTCCTCTGTACAGGCAAGAATCCTGGAGTGGGTTGCCATACCCTCCTCCAGGGGATCTCCTGACCCAGGGATCAAAACCATTATCTCCTGTGTCTCCTGCTTTGGCAGACAAATTCTTTACCACTGAGCCACCTGGAAAGCCCAAAGAGTGGATGCCTAAATTTAAACAGTAGTTCCCTCTGTTTTCCTCTCATGCTAGGAATCAAGATTTCTATAACTTTTATGATTCCTCCAACTTAAAGAATTCTACATACAATGAAAGTGAAAGTGAAGTCGTTCGTTTGTGTCCGACTCTTTGCGACAACATGGACTGTAGCCTGTCAGGGTCCTCTGTCCATGGGATTCTCCAGGCAAGAATACTGGAGTGGGTTGCCATTTCCTTCTCCAGGGGATCTTCCCAATGGATGCTCAATAATCACTGAGTGATGACATCAGAATTTCTCAGCAAGACTGTGAATGTGCAGGTTTTAACCTTGGCTACCACCCTGTAAACCAGAATTCTACACTGTGATTACAATTATAGATACCTAAAAAGGATTAATGATCAAATGAAAAAGCAGTAGATATCTATGGCTTATATTGAAATAAATTTTAATGGCTCTATGAAAAAAATCTTTGAATTGGCTATATAAGATAACTCCCTCCTTACCTTAAGTAGTGCCAAGTATACATACATATAGTAGACTAACAGTAGAATTCAATATTGATTTGTTTAAAACACATAAAAAGTAAACCTTAAAGAGAGCTTTGTTGTTCAGTTGCTAAGTTGTGTCTGACTCTTTGAGACCCCATGAACACGCCAGGCTTCCCTGTCCTTCACTATCTCCCTGAGTTTGCTCAAACTCAGGCCCACTGAGTCAGTGATGCCATTCAACCATCTCATCCTCTGTCATCCCCTTCTCTTGCCGTCAATCTTGCCCAGCACCAGGGTCTTTTCCAATGAGTTGGTTCTTCACATCAGGTGGTTTAAATGGAGAGCTTTACAATGTTAATAGTTTGCCTAATCACATCATTTGACATGCAACACTTTATTTTAAAATGAGTGTTAAAAAAATCAATATTCTCTCCTAGCCCTATCTGTATGCTGCCCCTACAATGCACTCATAATATTCTAACAGTAATTTCAAATCGAAATTGCATCAAATATCCATCTACATTGACTTCATTCGGACTTGCCATGAGATTATTGTCATAATACAAACTATATTTGCATACATTAAAATATAGCAGAAAAGGTAGCCACTATGCAGGCTAAATAGCTGTTTTTCCTAAACTTAAATATCTCAGGTGGTTTGTTTTTATTCCCCAAGCCCCTAAGGGCATTTTTCTACATTAAAAATTGCCTACATCCCAGGAAATTACTTGCAACAACTCAAATCAACAATACCTTAGCTGATTCATGATATTGTCCCTATTTTTCTGTCTGCTTTCCAGCTACAAGACTACCAGGGAAGTTGAAACTTTACAAGTTCATATTCTCCTGCTGTTTCCCTCTCACCTAAAGTCAGCCTCCTCTGTTGGGAAGGGCATGTGCTAATGATCCAAGTCACGAGTGAGTATATAAAAGAAAAAATTAAAAAGCTATAATCACATTAATGAAATGAATAAGAGGTTTTAGGTCGAAAGTCTCCGAGGTTTTGAGTGGTGCCCTGTTATCACTCGCGCAACCGCTTCTATGAATACTTAGTCCTAACCAAAGGCAGTCTCCTACCTACTGCCTGGTTGAGCCAGGGCTACAAGATGCTGCTCGCATGAGATAGCACCAAGAGCCCTCCATGGAAATTGCTATTCATTAAATACACAGTTCTATTTTAAGCCACACCTCTGACTGCAGGCAGGTGCTTGCCTGAAGGTAGGTCATTGAGAGTCAATGCAAATGAAGGCAGTTCCCCAGCAGGAAAAAAAATTAACTTAGGGAACTTTGTGGGCATAGGTCTTTCTCAAAGCAGCACCAATGGTGTGCTTTAGGATGTAGCCCCATCACCCAAGTGTGGAGCCAAAGCCTCCAGATTGATTACTGACAGTGAAGTTCCCCCTGGTAGACGGCTCCCATGGTGCCTTTCACTGACTCTGGGCTGCCATCACTATAAATGAAAATAACAAGAGTTACAGTGAGAGACACAGGATACCCTGTACAGTATGGTAATTACCTTGCTAGTCACTCTTCTACCCCAAGTAACACTCATTAGAGACTGTCAAACACAAATCACATTAGAGAAGACACTACCACTAACTAACAGCATCTACGAGCTCTTGAAAGTCATGGAGAATATAGAGTTGAAGGCTTGAGTCTCTGGGGAACCCATAGAGAATCCAACCTCCTTTCTCTAGTCTCAGAGGCTTCTAGCTCAGATGAAGACATTACTCTTGCTCTCAAACTCCAATTTGAAATTGGAAGCTTATAAAAAGCCACAGGGGTGCGGAGGGGGTTCTCTCTGAAGATTTCTGCATTGGCTCTAGACCACTGGATCTCAAATTTGGCTGCATATTTGGAACCATATGGGGAGTTTTCAAAAATGCTGAGACCTTGGATGTGACCTTCATAGATTCTGGTTTACTTGGTATGGATACCTGGGCAGACTTGCTAGACAACTCAGTTCCATAGAAACGTTCAAGAGCTACTGCACTAGACCAGTGGTTCTTAAAGGTAATGTGCATGTGAATCATCTAGGGGATCTTGTTAATCCGATTTGATTCAGAAAGTCTTGGTTGGGGTATGAGATAATCACTTTTCTGGCCAGTACCCAATAACTGCCAAAGCTTCTGACTTGCAAACCAAGCTTTAAGTAGCAAGGCTTTAGACCAAACTGGTAATGCAGGGAATGAGATAATAAATCCCCTTTATCAACAACCTGAATCCTTACCTTTAATCACACTAGTAACACATTCTGGTGAATGTACCATGACATGTGCAAGTGATACATATTTACACTTGCATGTAGTTGAAAATGTCCTGGATCATAATGGCCAACCATTAAGTCTAGCACTGGGGTATTATCTGACCTTGAATATCATTCTATTCTACATCCAATTTAATATAAAAATATTTGTCTTGATATCAGGCATGTGTTTTGGTCTACTATGCCACAAATTTAGTCCGACCCAATAGATGACAGCCTACCAGGCTCTTCCTTCCCTGGGATTCTCCAGGCAAGAACACTGGAGTGGGTTGCCATTTCCTTCTCCAATGCATGAAAGTGAAAAGTGAAAGTGAAGTTGCTATTCCCACTGAAATCAGGAATCAGTTATTGCTAATAATAACTCACTGTAACCAAGAAATAGAAAAAAAACATTCTCACGTTAAAAGTTTATTTTAGGAGCTAATGATAAAGATCATTCTAAATGGCAAACACTGGACCCTTGATAATTAAAGACAGAAATAGGAGATGCTCACTGTCATTGCTATTTTTAACAGTGTTCTGGAAAATTTGGCCAGTGCAAAAAGACTAAATTAAGAAATAAGATGTATACACATATTGCAAAGGAAAGGAATAGGAAAGAGAAAACTGTCCTTGTCTGAAGACGACAGGATGACCACAAGGAGTCTTTACAAATCAACAGAAAGACTATTGAAACTATTAAGAGATTTCAGTAAATTAATATATTTAACAAAATAAAATTGTATTTATTTATAAGCCTTAATATACAAAAATCTTTTATAAATAAATAACATAAGAAAGCATGTTAATATCATGGGCAAAGTAAATAATCATAAACAAACACAATAGAGTACATAAGAATCACCGACATAAAAACTGAAATGTAAATTTAATAATATGAGATAGCAATACCAATTTGATAAAAATATTTTTAAAGATGTTTTTAATAAATATTAAAAACATAAGATAACATTTTAAAAGATAATCTGTCCAAATTCATGGAATGTACAGCACTAACAGTGAGCCCTAGTAGAAACCATGGACTTTGAGTAATAATGATGTATTAATATATTGTCATAAATTTTAGCATATGTACCACTGTGGTGCAAGATGTTTATAGGAGAAGATGTGTGGGGACAAGTGATATATGAGGAAACTCTGCTTTTGGTCACTTTTTAAAACCGAAATATAGTAGATGTTCAATATTATGTTAGTTATTACAGTATTATTGAACATACTTTTATACTATAATTATATCCTTATGGTTTATTGATTTTGTAATTGGAGTTTTGCACCTCTTGTTCCCTTTCCTTATTTATCCCCTGTCCCTCTCCTGGCATCCATCTATTTGTTCTTTATATCTAGGAGTTTGTTTTCATTTTATTTATTTACTGTTTATATCAATTCATGCAGAAAAAAGTATTTGACAAAATTCAACATCTCTTCATGATAAAAACTCTCAGGAAACTATGAGCAGAAAAGAGCTTCCTTAACTTGAAAAATACATTTACAGAAACCTATAGCCAACGTGGTACTTCACGGTGAACGATGGAATGAATACTTTCCCCTAAACTCTAGGAGAACACAACTTAAGCCTTCTGCCTATTTGTCAACAATGGCTATGTAATACCTTGCTACTCAAAGTGTGATCCAGGAACCAAGAGCAAGTGCAAAAGCTGGGAGCATGTTAGAAGAGTAGAATTTCAGACCAGGTCTAGGCCTACTGAACTAGAATCTGCAGTTTAGCAAGGTCTCCAGGTAGCCCATATACACACTACAGCTGGAGAAGCCCTTGTGCAGGGTACCAGAACAAGGCCTTGGTTTTCAGTCTCAACTCCACTGCAGTGTGGCTTTGGGTAAGTCAGCTAAGCTTTCTGGGTCTCTGATTCCTCATTTATGAAATACATAAAATGATATCTCCCTTGCCACGTTGTCATAAAGATAAAGAGACTTCATAAAGTCATGCTTCAAATTGTGCAAGAAGCCTGAGACATATCTGCCATTTCTTTTCTAATAACTATAGCTTGCTAGGATAATAAGATAAGTGCAAAGAGAGAAAACTAACATTTCCAAAACTGATAGGAAAAAAGAAAAAATAAGAACTGAAGTCTCCTGAATGCCAGGCTATCTTTCACACACTGTGTTTGATTTTGATGGACCCTTATCACAAAGCTCATCCTCCCCCTCCCCCACAAGTTGTGTCCTAAATCACTGAGTTATAAACTCCTGGGCACAGTCATAGTTAGCACCGGTCTATGTATACAAAGACATAGCATTGGTGTCATTTCTAAAGGCCAAATTGATACCTAAGTAGGACATCTCCCAATTCAATCTACCTTGTTTTTCCCAGCTTTAAAAAAGAAAGTCCCTTATTTTAATCTGGAGAGCTGTTGGTTTGCAAATTGGCCCCTGTACATAGAAGGCAAAGAGAGATTGGAGAAAGACAGAACCCACTCCAGATGGGTGGGTGGCCATTAAAATAGGTAAGGAAACTTACTTATAAGGCTCATCTTGGGGGCTACAAGATGACTAGCTCACCACACCCACCTGCCAGCATCTTTAAAAGTTCATAGAGAGGCCTTAACAGGGTTCAGTCGTGGGCACAGCCCAGGCGATCTCAACAAGACCTTACTCTCTCAAGGCTGTGTCTCCACTATGGGAATGGTAGGCAGCATGTACATTCCAAGGACACCGGAGGGGTGGGATTGTCTGACTGCCTGGGTTCAGCTCAAGGGTCAACTAGCAACTGTGCCGTCTCAGTAGCCTTCTCCAGCAATAGCTCTAAAAGAGAAATGCAAAAATATTTTCTCAGAGTGAAAAAAGCACAATGGCAAATGGAAAAGACCCATCTTAGAACTCACTTCAGCTCTAAATAGAAATGAAAGGAACAAGAAAAGGAATCCCATCGTTCATATTGGTCAACAGCAAAGAATTAATGAGGCTAAGGGTTGGAACCGAGCTTCGTACACGTAATTCCAGTATTTTAGGAAACTTACAGCCATCATGTGCTTTTTCCATCTGATTTATTACCTTCCTGCTGCTGCTATTTTAACCAATGTCCCCTTTTTGTCCTTAATTAGGATGTAGGACATTTGGTCCCCTGGCATCTTTGCAAAAAGTTCCCATGTTCTTAGTCAATCATCCATACTTTTTTCCCCATCAGCCTTGCTAAATTTTGTCTTGAACACGATTTTCCTGTTGTCTTTCACTTAAACAAGATACCAGATCCATCCCTTTCTCTTTATAGTTGCCTTAAATCTCCTGCATGCCTTGTCTGAGCTTCTGAAAGTGGTGTTTCTAGAAAGAGCTGTATGCTGTCATCTACCTCTCCAGCCTCATGCCCCCTTCACCACACTGGGGGATGCCCTCCTGCAGGGCTTGACAGCAAATCCTGAGCAGTGCCAGGGGCTACCACAGCCCCTCATCACTACTCTGTACAGCTGTGTTGCCCCACGCCAATCCCAGACCTGGCCCATCAGATGCCATTCTTAGTAGCAGGAGAAAAATGAAGACACTACAGTGAGTTTTCATAAAATTACACTTATGTCCATGGAAACATGTTCCTTGTATTCTGAGATTACATGTCTCTTCTGTTTTTTTCTTTTGTTGGAATAGTCTAATAATAACACCTCATTTTTTTATGTGTATCTATCTATTTATTTCTGTTGTTTTAAATCCATTTACTTTGAATTAGAGAATAATTGCTTTACAATACTGTGTTGGTTTCTGCCATACATCAGTATGGGCTTCCCTGTGGCTCAGATGGTAAAGAATCTGCTGGCAATGCAGGAGACCTGGGTTTGATCCCTGGGTCAGGAAGATCCCCTGGAGAAGGGAATAGCAACCCACTCCAGTATTCTTGCCTGGAGAGTCCTATGGACACAGGAGCGTGGCAGGCTACAGTCCATGGGATGGCAACAAGTCGGACATGACTGAACGACTAACTCTTTCTTTCTTTTCTTTCATACAACAACATGAGTCAGCCATAGGTGTATATATGTCCCCTCCCTCTTAAACTTCTCTCCTGCCTCCAACCCCATCTCACCCCTCTAGGTTGTCACAGAGTGCTGGATTTGACCTCCCTGCAGCATACAGCAAATTCCCACTGGCCATTGCCCCCATTTTTAAATGGTCTTGTTTTGCAAAGCTAAAATGCTGCCAAACCTCTGTCAGACTCTCTATCTCTGTTGCCATTTCTTGTTTACTGTCCTGTGAAATCTCAGAGTCTGAGTGTTCAGGTTAAGGATCCAAACCTTAAACTCTGTGGTCTGAGTTGGATAAGAAGCCCTGTTCTGCTTTCTATTGCTGAAGTAACTGTAGACAAGTTGCTAAGCCTCTCCAAACTTTTGGTTTATTCATATCACAATGGAGAAAACAGTACCTACATTGTCAAAAAAGAAATAAATAATATATGCTAAGTGCATAACATAGTACCTGGCACAGAGTAACAGATCAATAGGTAGTAATTATGATTATTATTATGCTGCCTTGAGAGTTATTTGGCCAAACATTTAAAATAAGCTCCCATCTGTTGTCATGGCTCCACTTTCCCTTTGGAGAGGAAGACCAATATCCAGTTAACTTCAAGATCTTATGTTTGATTGGGGGTTAGTCCTACAGGATGGGGCTTTAGGACTGAAGTAGAGTCAATGAGGTAGAGTTAATAAATTATGCTTTTTTGTACAGTTTATGATGTTTTGGCATCTTGGGGACCCTGCAGACTAGAGGAGGGCCTGCTCCTCTCAAGGTTAGCTAATTCCTAGAGATAGGAAGCAATTTGCTTGGGAGTGAGCCTCTGATATGCAAACCGACAGATCCAAAACCCATAACCTCAAACACTTCTTTTAACTAATTTTCAAACACCAAGTCAGTGTTTCCTCTGTTCCAAATAAATCATGCCAGACAACTAGGGATCATCCCTATAGCCTAGGGATAGCCCACTGAAATTATTCAAACTAGCCAATCCTAAGGTGTTTACGCTGCCCTGCCTCGCCTTTCCCACAGTAACCAAACTACAGGCTTGTGGCCACGCTGTCCCTTCCCCTCTCTGCCTCCTGACTGACCCAGGTGCTTCCCCATGTGGCCCTGTGTGCCATGCCTCCTGCTTCTAGGGAACTGGAAGTCAGAGCTTCTTCCTTCATGGCAGTTGTCTCCCAGTCTGTTGGCCTCATCACATCTGATTAAATCATACCTGTGGCGGATTCATTTCGATATTTGGCAAAACGAATACAATATTGTAAAGTTTAAAAATAAAATAAAATTAAAAAAAAAAATCCAAAGGACATTTCACTGTAGTCAGCAAATCTGACTTGCCTCAGATGATTTTTTTTTGGCTGAATATCCCCATAAACTTAAATATGCCAAAATGTCACCATAAGTGTAAATATCTTCCTTAATGATAAACACCTCCCCCCGCCCCCATTCCAAATCCACATGGTGCTAGATGTGAATATCCAGGATGACTAGAGAATACTTGGTTTCCTAAAGGTAACTTCCGAGATGTAGTATCATCCAAGTGGAAAGCTGGGGCAGGTGCAGACCCACCTCTGAATTGCAGTGACAATTGCAATGGCAGGGTAGCTATCCACTTCAGAGAATCTTTTGTTTGTTTTTTGGCTTCACCGTGTGGCTTGTGGAATCTTAGTTCCCCGACCAGGGATCAAACCCATGTCCCCTACAATGGAAGCACAGAGTCCTAACTACCTGACAACCAGGGAATTCCCCTCTTCAGAGCATTTTTGAATGCTGGGTTTCAATTATCTAATAACTGTTCTTCATTTTCCTGGTGTCAATAGCAATGCAGAACCAATCTACAAAGAACTAAGCAGCATAGCCACTGTTTTAAATAGAAGCTAAAATGGGGCAAAAATTGTATTTTGCTTGTTTCCTGGGAAGAAACTCATTTCTAATTAATTGCTTTTTGTACTTTGATGATGTTAAAGGTCCCTTTCAGTTCTTCAGTTATATGATTTTATGACTGTCACCATCATTTTATTTTCTCACCATTTTGGATCCAGTTCACTGAGAGATCACCAAGAGGTATCAACGGTTTTTGTTAACAGATAAAACTGAATACAATATGTATATTTGTCCCATACTAGCCTGGCGGGCTGCCGTCTATGGGGTGGCACAGAGTCGGACACGACTGAAGCGACTTGGCAGCAGCAGCAGCAGTAATAACTAGTGAAAGGTTCAAAAACTTAGGGCTTCATTTCTTCCTGTACCATAGACTCTCCTAGAAAAAGTCTTGGCCAAAATGAACGCTCTTCCTGATCACTCAATAAATTGCTCATTTCCTGAGTTTCTAATCCCCTATCCTCCACAGTCACTGAGGGTGGTAAATGGAGCTCAGAATTTTAGTGGCTCTGAATACCTGCATTCTTGATCCATTCTGGACATTGACCAGAATCACCTGCTGGGAGACCCCCTAAAAAAACCGCCTTGACAAACACTTTGCCTTTCCCGTCATTTATAACTGAGGTTGAACTTGTCAACAAAGCTTTTCCAAAGCCCTTCACCACAACATTCTCAGGCAAGGATTTACATTCTTTCCTCCACCCCTATCGAAAGCTAGATCATTTTTGTTACCTGAAAGAAATGAATAGCAGTAGAAGGCCATTGAAAGCAGACCTTAGCTTTTCTCTCCTGGTATGAGTTTGAAAGATGCCTGCTCTCATAGAAATACATTGTGGACAATGCAGACATGCCCCACTTTTTCCTCCCGCTGTAGCTCTTGTGATGTGGGCTAAAGAAATTTCTAAAATTGGGTCCTGAAATCCTTTTGCTCCTTGCTTCTCCTGCTGTGGCTACTCCGCTGGGCTTTCCATACCTTTTTTCTTTCTTTCTTTTTTTTTTTTTTTGGTAACAAATGAAATGAGAAACTATTGTACTTGGGCCCAATTTTTTCCCCAAACATCCATCGTTCTTATTGGATTCCTATGCTTATGTTGGCATTTATGAAGATGAGCCTTTGTAGACTCCATTTTAAAAACTTCAGTAAAATAACTAGACTAAGCAGTGCTTCTCTTGTCTCTAGCTCATCAATGGCACTCACCGTTTCCCACTGCACACACAATCACCAAATACTCTAGTAGCTCTCTTTTTTTCCTTGTAATATTTACTTTATTTTACCTCAAAACGTATGCAAATAAAGATTAATTGTACCCCGACTATGTAGATCATTTTTTAATTAGCAGAGTTCACTGTACTTAGAGAATATGGTGATTAAATAGGACAGCAAAATGACTAATCCATCATAAAATTTATGAGTTCCTCACCCCCCCAAAATTTCAACTTAAGATGCTTTCATTCCTCTGAACAATTCAGCCTGTCAGTAAGAGACAAGAAAGCAAGTAATGTGAGCTAAAGCCCCATATTTGCATTAGCATCCATCAATAGAAGAAAACATAACCTATTTTTAATTACATTCAAGGTTTTCATCCTATTAATCTGAAAGTTAAACATGCAACAATGAATTCCATTGGTGAAATACTACTTTCTGGCACATTAGAAAAAGAAATAAAATCACCATGGATATAAAGCAATGTGTGGTGAACCCTTCTTACAAAGTCTTGCATGGTGGTTTCCTGGGAAACCAAAACTCGGTAGATGTACAAACTAAAATGCAGATGTGTGCCTTTCAAAGAACGAATTCCAGTTTGTATTCCTAAAGAAGCCAATTCATTTTCTGAGTTTTCCACAAAATACCATGTCCCTCAAAATTGGAATAAAAATCTGATCTCCTGCACATGCACAATAATGTTGGAAAATTAACATGTATTCAATCAAATTTGATTTTTAAACCCATATAATATATGATCTCCATAGACTGGCAGCTAGTAAACCACTAGGTAACCTTGTTCTTTGGTATCTCACCAGGGGCTCTGCTGAATCATCGCCTTCCGGGTTGTGTGCCAACTCTGGAACAAACACAAATGTATATTTCCTTTCCAAATGCCCCACTTCTGCCAGGAACCTAGCAGATGCACCAACAAATGGTGCAAGTCTGCCTATTAAACGGGGAGCTCATTGAATTTCTATTGCATTTCTCCAGCACAAGTGCATTTGGGGCAAAGAAAGAAATTAAAATGAAGTCAGGTGTCATTCAAGAAAATTACAGTCCCACGGAGGATAGTTCTGAGTTGCAGCTTTGAGTTGCCATGCTGTGCCTTTCACAGCTGCCTACGGTTCTTGTCATTAATAATCAGTAAATAAGGTCTGCAGGTGGGCCTGGAAGGCACCCTGAGCCAAGAAGATGGTAGTTAGGGCTTCTGTCTCGAAGATGGGTGGCCAGGCTCATTTGCACAACCCAGCTTATGTTTCTACACAAAAGTGCAACCCTACTTAGCATAGCTTCGGGGAAGCTGCCACAATATAGGGAATGCTAATTACTGTAACCAACTGGCAACGATGCATCCAAAATTAAATGGCCTGTGACTGAGCAGATGAACAATTTTTATGGCCCAAAGATCAGGGAACAGGGATAGTTTGTTAAATTAACTGACAGCCTCTTTGGTCTAAGTAGGTGAGTGGAAGTCGTTTGAAAGCCGTGCGTGCATGCAGCTACATACCACAGTCTCTCCTGCGTAAGTACAGTTCCCCCTGCAGTTTTATGTGGGAGCATGGCTACAGTTAGTACATAAAACTCAAAAAGTTCCCCAGTTCAGTTCATAAATGACCAGGAGAAGCTATTCTGAATCTCTATGGGATTGATTTTTCACACATGAAGCTTTGATCATCTTTAAATTCACCTGAAACTAATTCAAATAGTTGCATAGAGAGGTTTTTAGGAAACCTCTAGAACCCTGCATGAACAAAAGCTTTTAACTTCTAATTTCCAGCATGGATCATACTTAGGAACCAAGCTGTTCCACTCTCATATCACAAGTTGCTGTGATTATAAATTCATTCCCAACTGTTCACGAAAATCTAAAAGTCTCCCAGAAAAAAGAAATAATACAAAGACGAGGGCATAGCGTCTAGCATTGCTTTTAGCAAACACTTTCCACATCACAATTGAAGCCATTATTTCTGCCTCTTCTGCTACAGGATTTCTCAGCTTCATCACCACTGACATTTTGAACTTGGTAATCATTTGAGTACAGGTACAATTCAGATATGCTTTCAATTGCAGTTTAAATTACAATTCTGTATTACTCCAGTCTCTAGAATCTCCTCTTCATATATTGAATTTCTCCAGGAAGTACTAAAATTGCCAGATTTCTGAGAATGGGAGAATGTGAAGAAGGTGAGGGCAGACATACAGCCTAGAGGAAACTTACAATTTGGTTAAGAAAATAAAACTCATGAAAAGATAGTGGCTCATTTGATTGTGAAAAATGCCAAAGAGGTACAGACTCTTAGAGTAGCAGAAGAGGCAGAAATAATGGTAGACTTCCACGGGCAGGTGAGAACTTGAGAAAGACATGGAATTTATTCTGATCTTAAATTTTCAGTGGTATTAAAATTGTAGAAAGGGAAAAACATTTTAGGCAAAGGGAAAAAATTGCAAGTACAATGAAACAGATGTTGATACATGTCTGGCACTGTGATGATAGTGAGGAAACATACCTAGATGAGCAAAGCAATGAGTTCCTGCAGAGAGGAAGAACCGAAAGGAGACAGTAGCAAGAAGTGGAGAACATTTCAAGCTAAACAACGGGGGTAAAGGATAGGCATGAGTTTAGCAGTGCTTGGTACTTATGCCTATCATTAAAAGATGGATTGAATGATGATAATACTTAGGGGGAAATACATGGACAGGAGCAAGGAGGAGGTGAGGGGAGGGGAACAGTGTTATCCAACATGGGCAAAGTTCCATTGGCTTTGGATGGTCTTATGTAATGAAGGGATGTCTCCTTTGCCCACAGTTATTTTTTGTTGCTGTTGTTGTTTTTGTATTTCACGAATACCATTTCTGTTTCAGCACTGTGTTAACATTGCCGATTACCGTAAACAACTACAAGAAAGTTTGAGTTTTGTTGGAAAAAAAATTTTTTAAATCATGCTTTTTAATATGTATCATACCTCTGCAGACAAATGCCAAACCTCTAGGAAATGACTTCTGCCATTCTTCTCCACTCCTGACTTCAATAAAATGACATCCACTTTTCTCAGCCCCACAGAACAGGCAGCAAATAATGCCTCCCAACCACAGAAGCCTCTGCCCCACACCCCTCAGGGACTCTGTTGCCTGCAGCCAATAGACTTAGGTACATTCCTGCCTAGAGCAGGTAATAATCAGTTAGCATCCTGCAAGTTAACTCCTTTTCTCCCAGAGGCAGGTATGGGAATCTCTTCCTGTTTTCCTTACACTTTCTTTGGAAGCACATAATTCTGATCGTAAAAGACATGGATTGGATAAAAATTCTGCCTTCCTGGGATCATTTTGCTCCAACACAAAGCCTGGAATTCATATGACATGACTGATCAAATATAAAAGAAAAGACATTTCTGCCCATGTTCTCAAATTGGGGTGTAAATGAAAATCACATGGAGACAAACAGCTTAGAAACTCTGATTTAGTAAGCATAGGGATGGAAACAAATATCTGCTATGACTTAGCTGGTTCTGATATTTAGAAAGTTTTAGAGAAACACGAAATATGCTTTTTACAGGATATTCCAGATGTCTTTCTGGGAGTAAGGTCATTATTCTCAGTCTTGACTTTCTATCCTCTCCAAAAAAACCACAAATGTGTTAGACAAAAAACCAGTCGTGTCACCTCTGAAGTGTCTGGGTGATGATGAAAGTGTATCAAGAATAGTCAATACTTTAGTCACTTAAGATGTCCTTCAAGGAAATCTACCAGCATAAGTCACAGGCTCAGAATCAAACCCTTCCTTCTCACAGTCATATTTATCAAGGGATGCAAGGAGTTCTAAGAAGCAACATGTCAAGGAATCTGCTTTCACTGAATAGAAGAGAAACTCCCTTGAAATCCTTGAGTATATTGAATGCTGGATTTGGATGGACTTAAGATCTGTTGATAGATCCCAGAAAACCTCCACCTCACCTGATCCTTTACTCTGTGTCTCTACTATTTGCCATAAAAACCATGGGATCACAATCAAATAGAAAGAGGCATTTCTGGACTAAAGTTGGGAACTATTTGCTACAGCCTAGCTCAAACAACAGCCAAGGTCTGCCTCTTTTCTAGACTTGAAAGAATCAAAGAGATGGGGGAAAGAAAGCAAGGCTTTATCAAAATTAACAACTTTTGCTATTAAAAGATACAATTAAAAAAATAAAAAGATAAGCCACCAACTGGGAAAAATTATTTGCAAAGCATATATCTATCTGACCACAAACTTATATCTAGAATATGTAGGGGACTCTTTCAACCAGAAAAGAAAAAAAGCGTCCAGATTTAAGCAGACATTTTTACCAAAGAAGACACGGGATGGCAAATAAGCACATGAAAAGATCCTTTAGGGAAATGAAAATTAATACCATAACAGACAACACTGCACACCTATTAGAATGGCTAAATTTATAAAACCTAACTGTTGAGAGGTTGTGGAGCAATTGGACTTCCCATGCACTGCTGGGAGGAGTGTACAATGATGAATGGCCTTGGATAACACTTTGCCAATTTCTGAAACACACACAGTCTGAAGTCTGACGATTGCAGGAAGGTTGCAATGTAGATAGTAATGGCGTATAAGACCTAAGATACTCAAAATGGAGCCTCCCAATCTCCATTTGAAACAAGGATAATTGGCTGGCATTTTTCCTGGGCAAGATAAATAGGGTAAGTTAAGCAGCAGGAAGAGGCCTGCCTTCAAATATACGTTTCAGGCCTGGCCTACGAGTCCTCTTGCCCCAGTGCTTAGCCTTGCAGATTTCATGTCACCTTTCCTGGCGCTGAGCATGCCTGTCGCTAGCAGCAGCATGTCAGCAGGGGTTGTCAGTGGCAGCTGTTTCCCAGCTGTTTACAGCAGAGCTACATCGCTTCAGGATGAGCTTCTGTGCTTTGTCCAGCCACCTGGTCTGATTTCTTCCATCTCCCCTCTATAAATCTAATGATGATTGCTTAAGTTTTGATGCTATTGGGACTATCATAAAGGTTGATATTCTCTCTAACAGTCAAACTTACAGTTTTGTGACCCCCAGAGAGGTGCTAGGGATTCCTCTTGGCCTAAGCTTGTCATAAGATTAGGTCATGCAGCCCAGGAGGCATTTCTGGCCCCTAACTCTGCATTTCTGAATCAATTTCAGAGCTTCCTGAACCCTTGGATTCACTCTGGAGGGCACTCTCCTGTTTAGTATTCACTTTGTTGCTCAAAGAACATATGTCTTTTTATTCCCTGAAGGACTAGCAGGTGCCCTGATGAGAGTGAATGCTATAATCTCACGGCAAGTCATCTACCAAGACTTCCCATAGCAAATTCGGCCATTCCTCTTAAGTCCAGACCAAGTTGTTCCTGCTCCAGAAATTCTTTCAATATTCTAGCCTGTGGAGCTTCATCTCTCTCATTCTGGGTTGTATTCAGTACATATAATATTCTGCTTTTTTATTCCACAATCCAATCCATTTTTACATTGGTTGATAGGTTGGATTCTCTGAAGAATAACTCTGATCACATACTCCCTTGATCAGAAATTTCCATTGGCTCCCAAGAGCTTACAAAGTCCTAGGTCCTGGGACCTTCACCACTGGTCTCAGCCCATCCAACCAGTCTCTCTATAGCTGCCCTTCATGACTTACTTATGCTTTCGCTGAATTGAACTGTGGGTTTCTCCTTAGTGCTTTTCTATGGGGCTTCCCTGGTGACTCAGCGGTAAAGAATCCGTCTGCAATGCAAGAGACACAGGTTTGATCCCTGGGTCAGGAAGATCCCCTGGAGGAAGAAATGACAATCCACTCCAGTATTCTTGCCTGGAAAATCCCATGGACAGAGGAGCCTGGCAGGAGCCTATAGTCCATGGGGCAGCAAAAGAGTTGGACACAACTTCATGACTAAACAACAACGATAACAACATTCCCATAATTTAGTTTATGCTGTCACTCCCATCTTTCCCCTACTCCATATATCTGTATACAACAAACTCAAACAGTATCTTTCTAGGAAGTCTTCTCTTTAGTCAACTTAAACTAATCTTTCCCACCAATCAATTTCTATTGCTGCATATTTGAATCTCTCTTAAGACTCTTACCATTTTATTCCTTTTTAGGAGTTATTTATGTACAAGCATTCTTCCCAACTGCTGAACTACAGGTGCTTTAAGAATATGTAGGGACCATATTCCATTTACCATTGTTCATAGTGCCTTCAGTATAGTAAGAGGGTAAAGAACAATTCTTTCCAAGACAAGCTCAATGAAGACAGCTGGGCCAGAGTCTGTGCAAAGACAGGAATTTGAGTGTTTGTCCCCATATTTTCTAGTTCTGTGCCCAAGGGTAAGCCACTTAGCCTCAGTTTCCACAAACGTAAAGCTGAAATGATAGCATCTTTCTAACCTGTTTGCTGGGCCATTATGCTGAGCTAATCAGATTAAGTATTTGAAAGCTACAAAACCCTCCAAGAGGCTTACAGCCTCCAAAGTCAGCATGAGGCATATGCTTTTGGAAAGTGTACATTTTTAAACATTGTACTTAAAGTTTTAGATATATAGAATCATTAAAAATCAAGTTAACTCGGTGGTATCTCATCTACTACCTACCTATAAGGCAAGAGAAGTTTGGAACTTTGTCCCTCAATAGTGTCAGAGGCACAACTCTTAGTCTTGTGTTATTCCCATTAAGGGCTTCCTTGGTGGCTCAGCTGATAAAGAATTTGCCTTCAGTGTGGGAGACCTGGGTTCAATCCCTGGGTTTAGAAGATCCCCCTGGAGAAAGGAACACCATCCACTCCAATATTCTGTCCTGGAGAATTCCATGGACAGAGGAGCCCATGAATAGCAGGCACTCAGCAATACTTGCTGAACCAAATAGATTCTGCAACATTTTTGTTTTCTGTTTTTGGTTTTTTTTTTAATCTTTATTTATTTGGCTGTGCCAAGTCTTAGTTGTGACACTCTGGGTCTTCGTTGCATCACACAGGATCTTGTGGCTTGCAGACTCTCTAGTTGTGGTGCACGGGCTTAATAGCTGCAGTATGTGGGCTTAGTTGCCCCGTGGCAAGTGGGATCCTAGTTTCCTGGCCAGGAATCAAACCTGCATCTCTTGCAATTGCCAGGTGGGTTCTTAACCACTAGACTCCCAGGGAAGTCTCAATTCTGTGACAAGTTGACTTAAAGTCCAAAGTCACCATAGACTGAGGTTTCCTGTGGAACTTACAAGGCTGAGAAAACAATATTGAAGCAGGGGTTAGAGCACATGCTCTATGTCCCATAGTAACTATCCTACCTTAAGCAGGGTTTCCAAATCTCTCTGAGCCTCTGCCAGAGTGTAATCTCTGAGAAGGTAGAGATTTTGTGTCTATTGTATTCATTGCTATGGACCCAAACCTGGATGAGCTCCTGGTCCACAGTCTGACTTCAATGTTCAGTTTTTAAACAAATGAATGCACTTCAGTTTTTTCAAAAGTGAAATAGTAACAATCTCATAGGGTTGTCCCCAGAATTAAATGAACAGAAGCACTTAACGCTCTTAACAGTGACTGGAATCCAGTAAGTGGAATCCTGTAAGCTGACCATCATTACCATCCTAAAAATCATCCCTACCGATTGGGGCTGAGGATGAAGAGAGGGCTTCAAAAGGATGGGTGCCCTAACCTGAATACCCAATCTCGCTTACTCTGAATAGCAAATCTAGAGAGAATTAGGGAGCACATTCTGGCAAATGTTGATTGCCAGAGATGCCTCTTTCAAACCAAGCATTATCACTGAAGATCAGAACTTGGAACAAATACAGACAAACGGAGTGAGCGAACAAAAACTTGGGAACTAAGCCCTAAAGTAGAGGACAAAAAGAGCTCATTGTCAATTTTTTTCATAAACCAATGAAACCCTTTTTTCCAACCAAATGTCTCAAAAATTTAACGTAGAAGCAAGCATATAAATAAGGCAGTAGTATGGTATCTAGGTTATAGTCTTTTTATACTAAAGGTGTGTTTTACTAAGCATCACATTTGCAGCTACCATTGAAGACCAGTTATGAAATTAAATGTGCATGTTAGCACCTTTTTTTCACAAATATTCACACACACAAATTAAAACATAGTTAATTAACTATTTAGGTCAAATAAAAGCAACATGTATAACATGGAAGGATAATCAATATTTAAATAATATAATAAAATATAATTAACAAGAATATTGACCTTGACATAATTTAATATACCCTGGAGGATCCCAGAGGCATCTCAGGATTCTTCAGAGTCACGGAATCATCATAAAGAATTTCAATTATAATTGTGTAGTATTGACACTGATTATCTGAGCTTTCTGGTTGTTTGAACTCACTATGAGAGATGTCATTATATAGGTATGTGAAGGGAGGTGTGTATGAGGTAGGGTGTGTATATAGCACACACACACAGTATGAATATAGAATGTATACATTTCCTTCCGGCTTTGCTTTCTTCTTCTAGAACACTGCCTCCACGTTCCCCTAAAAAGCATGGACTATTCTAATAAAACATTTTCACCAGCTTAAAAAAAGGCTTTAGGCAATAATTTAAAATTTTTCCACTTAGCACGTGCTTTGACTCCCGAAGACTTGTGCTTTTGTACTTTAAAGAGTACGATGGTATTTCACCTCTTGCACCTCTATCCAAATAATGGTAGAACTGCCAAAATAATGACATATCCCTTGAAACTTGGATACATTTAAATTTTATTTTTAACAGTATCCTGCTATCATTCAATAAAACTGGATCTTCCGGTGAAGACCTGTCCACTATCCACCGACTGCATTAGTTTCTCATATCTATATAAACTTTCTAAACTGAACTGTCCTAGTTCACTAATCCGGTTTTTAATCCTTTATGTATAGATTTGAAATCAAGACATAAGACTCCTTCACGGGGAGGTTTGCATATTGAAGTGTCCCAAGTTATATTCTGTTTTTCTAAAATAAATTCCTGCAACAATTTTTTAAAAACCTGATTTTCATTACATCAACTTTGCCCACAACTGATTTATTTATGACAACATTAGTGGCCAAAAGCAGGAGATGTAAGAGACGTAGGTTGGATCCCTGGGTTGGGAAGATCCTCTGGAGGAGGAAATAGCAACCCACTCCAGTATTCTTGCCTGGAGAATAGCATGGACAGAGGAGCTTGGCAGGCTACAGTCCATGGGGTCACAAAGAGTCAGACATGACTGAAGTGACTTACTTAGCACGCACACAAACCTGGTAGTTTGGAAAGTGTTCATTCTTCCAGGCAGAGAATACCGAGGACCACAATGCTGAAAATTGAGTAAATTATAAAATTCAGTCATAGCCCATATTCCACTCCTTACCTTGTTGTGCAAGCTAGAAATTCTGGTACAGTCCTTGTTGCTGAAGACAAGTTCCTGAGCCCACTGAACAGTGAAGCCAAGCAAACTGAGATGTTGGAGTTTGGAACAGAGAAAAGTTTATCACAGGGCCATCTGAGAAGAACGCAGGACTTATGCTCAAAAAACCCCCTGAGACTCCTCCAGGGGTTTCAGTAAATCATCTTCAAAGGCCAAATAAGGAGCGGGTGGTGTGGGGTACGTAATCAGCTCCTGGTCAATTCTCTGATTGGTTGATTATAAGGCCACAGGCTCCCAGGTGGCTCAGGGGTGAAGAATCAGCTAGCCAATGCAGGGGATACCGGTTCGATCCCTGGGTTGGGAAGATCCCCTGGAGGAGAAAATGGCAACCCATCCCAGTGTTCTTGCCTGGGAAGTCCCATGCACAGAGAAGCCTGGCAGACTACAGTCCTGGGGTTGCAAAGAATGGGATACGACTGACCATGCAAACATGCATGAGGTCACACGGTGCTGTCACAGAAGTCATAGTAATAGTAACAATGGGAAGTGCCAGAAGGTCTGAGGGCTACGTGCTCCTGATTGTCACGTAGTTGATTTCCTCCATTTGGCGGTTGTCCTTTAGCATCTGAAAAACTCATGAAATATGCAAGAGATACTTTTATCTGGGTACTTCAGAGAGGAGCTACAGCAGAGGATGTGGACAGGGAAGGCCCCCTTGGGTTCTGATAGGTTGCACCGTGCTGCCCTCTTCCCCACATCTTGTTAACAAGAAGGCTCTCTCTTACTGAGAATTTCTCTGCACTCATGGTTCCCATTGTTCTGAGGGGCCTTGCTGTTCCCTATGACTGCTAGATATTCTAAGTGTCCTTTCCTGGCGATGGAAAAACTTCCCTGATCCCTACGCTGAAAAGACTTTCTCCTCAAGGTCCCCACAGGGGTGTGACCTCCCACTGGACTCAGAATAAGTGGGCCATTATTCTGGCTATTACGGCTGTCTTATCCAACTACATTTGATCAAGTTTTAAACGTATCTTTAACCCCAGGGTGATTCAAGCTCCTAGAGGGTAGATCCCATGTCTCATTCAATTTAATATCCTCCAAGTATAAGACGTGTTATCTGGAACACTGGACATCCTTGACAAATGATCGTTAAATGAACAGCCACTGAAACATGAGACAGAAAAACTACTTACAGCATTTAACAGCTGTGTAGTTTTGCTACCTCTCTGAACCTTAACTTTCTAGCTATAAAGCAGGAAGAATGGAGGGCTGTCTATCATGGTTGTAAGGAACACACTGGACACTTTCCAGAAGTGTCTGTTGGGCTGGACCACCATTCTCACTGGGTTACCTTTTGCAGCTCTGTCAGAGTTACATGTTTGTGAAGGAAATGATGGTGAAAGTCAGACCTTTTCCTTTTGCTCCTCCTTAGTTTCTGCAAAGTTAAAGCAATGCAATTGAGATGATTTCTTATTTATTTAGAGATGTGGAGGAGGGGTAAGAGGAGTACTCTTGCCTAGAAAATCCCATGGACGGAGGAGCCTGGGAAGCTGCAGTCCATGGGGTCACTAGGAGTTGGACACGACTGAGTGATTTTTTTCACTTTCACTTTTCACTTTCATGCATTGGAGAAGAAAATGGCAACCCACTCCAGTGTTCTTGCCTGGAGAATCCCAGGGACAGGGGAGCCTGGTGGGCTGCCATCTATGGGGTCTCACAGAGTTGGCCATGACTAAAGCCACTTAGCAGCAGCAGCAGCAAGAGGAGGAGGGAATGGGAACAGGGAAAGAAAGTTTCCATCAAAGCCCCTTTGGATTGCAAATAACCTTCTTGCTTAGCAGGCCAAGGATGAGAAGATTCATTTATCAGATGACTCAAATTTTGACTTGCAGTGTTATCTCAGAATCTAAAAACTTCATCCTAGACACACTGATGATATTAAAAAGAAACATCCATCATTCAGCCTAAATTTGTATACCAATAGTTGTCTCTTAACATTTTTAGTATAAACCACAGTTAGAACTATCTACTTTGCATCACAACCCAGCACAAAATAATACCATCACCACAGGCAAAGCTTTGTATGTTTATATTCTGTTCTCTTCTATTAAAAGTTTCTCAGTGTGCTGGCTGCAACTAAGACAGATGGTGGTGAAGGTGACGGAATGGGAAAAGGGAAGAAAATCAGTATAAATTACCAAGGGCTTGTGGTCTAGAAATGGGACAAACACAAATTTCAGGTAAAAAATTTTAGCCAATTCATCCTGGTTTGAAGGAAAGAGGGTAAAGGAGATTTTTATACCTTGGTTTCCCTGCTTTTCACTCACTGATTGATTTCATGGGGATGCAACCCATGGATTGAAGACAAAAACAAATCAAACTTTTACAAGTTAACACTGCCTTTAGTGCCAAGAATTAAGATTATAGGATGAATCTTCTAGTTATTTTGGTCAATGTGAAAGTAATTATACTGTATTTTATTTTGCCATGAAGGACTTGGTATATTTCATTTTTTTTTTTAGTATATTTCATTCTAAAGGATGAACAATTGATGCCAGAGGATGAACAAACAATGCTTTCAAACTGTGGTGCTGGAGAAGACTTTTGAGAGTCCTTTGGACTGCAAAAAGATCAATCCTAAAGGAAATAAACCCTGAATATTCATTGGAAGGAGTGGTGCTAAAGCTGAAGCTCCAATATTTTGGCTACCTGATATGAAGAGCTGACTCATTGGAAAAGACCCTGGTGTTGGGAAAGACTGAGGGCAAGAGAAGGGTAGACAGAGGATGTGATGGTTGGATGGCATCACTGACTCATTGGACATGAGTTTGAGCAAACTCCAGGAGATGGTGAAGGACAGGGAAGCCTGGCATGCTGCAGTCCATGGGGTCACAAAGAGTTGGACACAACTTAGTGATTGAACAACAACAATACTAAAGGAACTAATCTGTTAAATGTCAATATTCAAAATACATGACAGTATTTATGATAACTACTTTGGAGTTTTTTTTTTTTTCATTTTTTAATATACTGAGGAATCTTAAAAATAAATAAAAGACAAAAAGTTCAGTGGTCCAGCTGCTTGACCTCTAAAAGGTACTTATACCTGTGGGTGATAAGTTATCTGTCCCAAAGACCAGGCCACCCTCTGAAAGTTAAATGTGCGCCTCTGACATATCCACTTGCAGTAGGCAGAGGGCCTCAGAGGTGAATGGAAGCAGAGGTTGGCTGCAGCTAATCAGTAGTAATGGCACATCAACAGGACAAAGAAGTCACTAAAGGAGGACAGCAGTGCCAAGACTCCAAGGTGCAGAGACTCATCAGCGGTATCTGTGTATCCAACCCGGTCCAGTAAAGAGAGCCTCTGATTCCAAAGATCAGAGAAAAGTTTTCAGGAGAGGATATATAAATGTATAATTATGGCTGATTCAAGTTGTTATACAGCAGAAACCAATACAACATTGTAAAGCAATTCTCCTCCAATTAAAAAAGCTTTTTTTTTTTTTAAAGGAGAGTTTTCTGGTAACTCTCTCTCCAGGATTCCATAGCTGGGAACAAGGTCCCCCCAGACTCTTCATTCTCCTGAAACAACCATCACTATATGAAAGAGACAAGTCATCGGAAAGGGCTTTGCCTCTGTATTTTTCATGACTTTGCATTCTTCTTGTTTCAGTGTCCATGAATTTGATTAAGGTGAGTCTGGTAAGTACTGACCGAACAGATGCGCGAAAAAAGACCACAATTTCAAAACTGTTTTGTGTATGTGATAGTTCTAAAGGGATCATAAAATTTCATGCTTTCTTTGAATGGTCATCAAACTAGCTACTAGGAAGGAGTCTACTGTCCCTCTGGAGGCCATGTCAAGCTTCTGAAAGCAGAGGACAGCACTGTCTAAGGGAGGGTAACGAAGACCGTGGAAGCAGTTGTTGAAGTAGGAGTGAAAAAAGGCACTTTTATGCCATGATCCCCCCAGCTGTTCGTGAGAAAATATCATGTATCACCTATTCTGTGATGTGCACGCGTGCTCAGTCACTTCAGTCATGTCCAACTCTTTCTGACACTATGGACCGTAGCCCTTCTGTCCATGGGATTCTCCAGGCAAGAACACTGAAGTGGGTTGCCATTTCTTCCTCCAGGGGATCGAATTCACAGCTATTTGCATCTCCCGCATTGTCGGCAGATTCTTCACCCACTGAGCCACCCGGGAAGCCCATTCTGTGATGTGGCTGCACCTTTTCCTCTAAATTGAATTTACATGCTGGGTAACAGAAGAGGCTGTTGGACTACTTTACTGCACAGCTATCCTGCCCAGATACTTGCCTTTCCAGACAGATCTCACTGTTTAATTTGAATGACGATTTGAAAACACCCTTCTTGAGTAAGAATACATACACACACAAACACACACATACAATTGTTCTTTCTAATCCTGAGAACAACAGCTCAAATAAATTAATACACATTTTAAAAATGGTGATATATAAATATATAGAGAAACACAGAGCATAAAAGGGGATAGACAGCCAGTCACTAAACCATTATTTGCTGAGACCCACTGCGCGTTGTGTCACATATGGATAATGCAGGATTCCTCTTGCTTAGGGGCCTCCAGTTTAGTTATAAAGAGGTTTTTCCAAACATGTAGAGCCCCACAGAGGTGTGTCTGCCTCTGCACAGGGCTCAGCTGGGTGCTCTCCCTCTCATCTCCTGTAGGAATTAACTCAGTGTATAATTGACAACTTCCTGCATTTAGAAAGTAACTTTCACCAGGATGGGGTTGGTCTTGTCTTTCAGCTTTTTAGCTTTAGCATCTGTCATGGTGGTGCCTGATCCGCTGTGCTGTGTGCTTAGTCACTCAGTCATGTCCAACGCTTTGCAACCCCATGGACAGTAGCCTGGCAGGCTCTTCTGTTCATGGGGATTCTCCAGGCAATAATACTGGAGTGGGTTGCCATGTCCCCCTCCAAGTGATCGACTATAGGTGTGAAATAATAGTTGGCAGAATAAATGCATGCAGTACAAAAACTGGTGGATATAGATCACAAGTGATCAAGCATGTGAAAGGCAAGAGGATTATAAGGAGGCTGAAACAGACAGAAGAAGCATCATGAAAGAGGTGAGACTTAAGACTTGGTCATGGAGTTGGTCAGCTCCATGAATGGAGTGAGGGGGAAAAGAAAGAGAAGTCATAGATCAAAGAATTGAGGGTGGCAATGTGGGGAAATGAAGCTATATTTTAAATAACATTTGTAATGATTCAACTGCTAAATAAATTCAAATGCTAAATCCAATGACTGGGAATGTTGAGTGTGTAAAGAGGGTTTACCTAAAAGAGGTAAAGCCACTCAGCAAGACACCAGCCAGCTGCTGAGGGCTCTATGGCCAAGTGCAGGGTGCATTTGTTAGAGAGGTACTCAGAGGTGGAATGCAGTTAATTGCAGGGCTTCAGTAAACAGGATGAACAGCGTCCTAGCTTTGAGTTCCTATGGGAGACTCTCATCTTGGAAAGACTGCTCACATCTAAACTAAGGGCAAGAAGAACAGGATTGTTATCTGTCAGGCATCTTTTTTTAATAGTTTTTTTTTAAGTATTTTTTTAAATTTCTCTTTTAAAAGTATTTATTTTTCGGCCATACCATATGGCGGTGTGGGATCTTAGTTCCCTGACCAGGGATGGAATCCGTGCCCCCTGCAGTGCAAGTGAAACAGAGCAGGACCCTATAGTCCTTGCCCCACCCCCCACCTCCACCCCACCATATCCTTTGCCTGCCTTTTATCTGTGGAAAACTTCAGTCAAAGAATAAATTTAATCAGAGGAATGAGAAATGCAGAAACAAAAGAAAACAGTCAAAGGAGACCAAATAATGATAATGTGGTCATTAAGCATAGTCAAGGATCTTTAAGTTCCTTCTCAAGGGCTATAGATAATATTCTGAGCCATATACTATGGACTATCTTATAGCTACTGAAATGCCAGGTGGAAGAAGTTAACTATGTGATGATCAAACTATACCCATGACATAGCTAGCTAGCTAGCTAAGTTGCTTCAGTCATGTCTGACTCTGTGTGACCCCATGGACGGCAGCCTACCAGGCTCCCCCGTCTCTGGGATTCTCCAGGCAAGAACACTGGAGTGGGTTGCCATTTCCTTCTCCAATGCATGAAAGGGAAAAGTGAAAGTGAAGTCACTCAGTCACGTCCAACCCTCAGCGACCCCATGGACTGCAGCCCACCAGGCTCCTCCGTCCATGGGATTTTCCAGGCAAGAGTACTGGAGTGGGGTGCCATTGCCTTCTCTGATACCCATGACATAAACAGCCACAATTCTGAGAACTGGCCTCAAAGAAATGGAAATAAACCGACCCTGGAAATGAAGATTAACTGTACCTAAAACAAGATGCTGCTGGTCAGACCACTGATGATCAATCTGAAGCTGTCAGAGGTAACTATACTGTTTCTGCATGTAGCCCCCTCCTTCCATCTATAAAAGCTCTTCCCCTCTAACTGTCAGTGGGGGAAGTCAGCCTTTGGACAGGTGTTCATCATCCCCCAACACCAGCTCCCAGCATCTGAAATAAAATAAACTTTCCTTTCCACCGATTTGGACTGTTTATTGGCTTTTGAGTGGCAAGCAGTTGGACTCCACATTCTTTTGGTAACAGAAGCATGGAATCTTAACCATTGGGCTGCCAGGGGAGTCCCTGTGGGGCACCTTAAAGACAAACCAGCCAGAATCTTAGAGCTGGGGTTCCTATTCTGCTACTCTGGCAAGTCCTACAACCTCTCTGTCTTGTGATTCCTGCTATAATATTCCTGGAGGTAATATTTCTTACATTTATTCTTCATTATTCAACAAACATTTGTGAAGTACCTCTTAGCCTTCAGTTCAGTTCAGTCACTCAGTCATGTCGGACTCTTTGTGACCCCATGAGTTGCAGCACGCCAGGCCTCCCTGTCTATCACCAACTCCCGGAGTTCACTCAGACTCATGTCCATCCAGTCAGTGATGCCATCCAGCCATCTCATCCTCTGTCGTCCCCTTCTCCTCCTGCCCCCAATCCCTCCCAGCGTCAGAGTCCTTTCCAATGAGTCAACTCTCGCATGAGGTGGCCAAAGTACTGGAGTTTCAGCTTTAGCATCATTCCTTCCAAAGAAATCCCAGGGCTGATCTCCTTCAGAATGGAACTAAAATATTCTTTTAAAAATTACCTGATTTAAAACAACCACCCAATTTGCAACATTTAAAAATATTAAAAGTTATAACTTGTTACATCATAATGCCAGGGGCTAACCAACCATAAGAACACCCAAAAGAGAAATCACTGTCGAAATAGACATTTTTACAGTGGAATAGAAGACTTGGACTCAGTCCTCCCATTTATAAAGTGACTCATTAATAGTACAGGGGCTGGCACGTCACTGATAATCAATAATTTGTTGAATGAATAAATACAGGCAGAGACACTGTCTGATTTACAGCTGTCTATCCACTCTTACATCAGTGCCTGGCACATAAAAAATATTTAAATGTTGGTGGAATAACAACTAATTACATTTGTTTATTTATTCTGTGATCATTTATATTGTGATTACATACAAATTTGATGAGAAAATTCACTATTAAAACCTCAAATGCTACTCAAGAGGCCAGGATTTGGTTCTAAGCCAATGCAGTATAACTGCAACTTTCCTACTAGAATGTAAGCTCCATGAGATGAACTTTGAGTTCGTCTTCTGAAATGTTTTAAGTAAAAATACATTAAATGAATGAATGCTAACTTCCAACATCTATTCTAAAAAGAAAAATGGCAAGAAGACAACAACAAAAAACCACTGTGGAAGGAAAGCCTAAGTTCCTCTGTCTGTTGTAGTAACAAGCATCTTTCATGACACCATCCTGAGACATTTTAGCTCAGAATTTCCAGTCTGTGAGAAGATGGCACCATGCTTGACATCCACACAATTGGGCCAGCGCCTCTGATTAATTTTTAATCCAACTTTTATGAGTTTTCTCAGTGTTAACCACAATCCAAGTGGGGGTGTATAAATTTAAAACCAAGGGGAAAAAAAACTCTTCTTCAGGAATGAAAAATAAACATAATCTGAAATCAATATTTATGAAGTTGTGATTAATTGACTGATGACCAAATGATTACAAAACGTCTGTCTGAAACATCTACTCAAATTTATTAGCTTTGACCAAAAAAAATTAAAAAACAATCTGAACTGGGTCAATGAAAAATAATGCATTCCTAATCAATTTTTAATAGCACTTAAGATTTTATATTTTTTTAAACTTTCTTTTAAATAATTTATCATAAAAATGAATCTGATTTAAACAAGGGGTAAAAGGTGTTCCATGGCTATTTGATGGTTTTCTTAGCAAAGAAATTCTATTATGACTGACTTTTTATTACTGAACTACTTTATTAATAATAATACATCTTGCACTTACACTAAGGCATTTAGCCAACAATCTCAAAGAGTTTAAGTGCAATCTAGGACTTAGTTTTTCTTCTACCGTTACCTGGTGATTTATTTTATCTAGGTCTTGATTTCCCCATTTGCAAAAAGGAAAGGCCTGAATATAAACCCCTAAAGATCCTTCCAAGTTCTAAAAATTTATAATTCTAAGGATCTGAGGGGCTTTGGAGAAGGCAATGGCACCCCACTCTAGTACTCTTGCCTGGAAAATCTCATGGACAGAGGAGCCTGGTGGGCTGCAGTCCATGGGGTCGCTGAGGGTCGGACACGACTGAGTGACTTCACTTTCACTTTTCCCTTTCATGCATTGGAGAAGGAAATGGCAACCCACTCCAGTGTTCTTGCCTGGAGAATCCCAGGGACGGGGGAGCCTGGTGGGCCGCCGTCTATGGGGTCGCACAGAGTCGGACAAGACTGAAGCGACTTAGCAGCAGCAGCAGCAGCAGAGGGGCTTTAGCCCATTCCAGGTGCTGTATCTGATCAAACTGCTCAGGTCACAGGATGCTTCATGGGGCTATGAAGAAGTTGAGAAAGAAATTGAGCAGAAAGTTAATGAGCCATGTATTCTTGCCTATTAACATAATAGCAATACTATTTAATGATTTGGGCCATACAATGTCCGTTTAGAATATGATTTGTCAAAAAAGAGAAATGCCTTTCATGGGGCAGAGGGAAGAATGAGTTCCTGGCCTTAAAGCATTTGCATTATTTAAAGCAAAGCCTGGGAATTGACCTAGAATCAATCTGGACCTAGACAAAGTCCTAATTAGCCTATATTGCTAACAGTATTACTCAGAAATGTGTGTGTATGTGTTACTTATCTACGAAGCATTAGTGAGCAGAGCAGGTATGTTATGGTATGAGCCTATCTGTGCTTATGCACACAGTAATACATGAATGAAAATGTAAAGATATACTACAGAATGTTAATAGTGATTACCACACAGGATCTAGAAGTGAAGCGTAAGGCTAGGGGAACTTTTGCTTATTATTTTATATATGTGCAAATGGCATCATTTTCAAGATGATTCTTATTATGGTTATAATTAGCACAATGTAAAACAGTTTTCCATTTTGAAGTGAATAACAGGTAAACACAATGCTTAAGGTAGCCGGGTCTCTCATAAAGTTCAGTTCAGTTCAGTTCAGTTGCTCAGCCGTGTCCAACTCTTTGCTCATAAAGTTAGTTTGTGGCTAATGAAAATATTATGGTTTGTGGACTAGTCACTCAGTACTAGATATGAGATAAATTGAATACAATCCCAGACTTCAGGAAACTGTTGTGGAGGCAAGCACATAAACAACTATAATAAAATGTAACAAAGTTAGCTTAGCACAGAAACAGCTACATGGTCAGAGCACTAGAAGAGCATTCAGAAGCTATGATGATGATAGCTAACGTGGGGAGGGCTGTTGGAAATGGTCTAGGTTTAAATATTCTGGGGCTTCCCTGGCTCACATGGTAAAGAATCTGCCTGCAATGTGGGAGACCCAAGTTCAGTCCCTGGATTAGGAAGATTCCATGGAGAAGGGAATGGCTACCCACTCCAGTATTCTTGTCTGAAGAATTCCATTGACAGAGAAGCCTGGTGTGCTACAGTTCATGTGGTTGCAAAGAGTTGGACAAGACTGAGTGACAAACACTTTCACTTTAATCATTCTACTTAAAATGCAGGTTTTTATTTTCTAAATATATTTTTTGTGACAGTATTAACACCAATCATCAGGATAATTAATAAATGAACTTTCCCTAGTAGCTTTGGAAAAGTCTTTTTTTTTTTCCAGATTATCTTCAACATATCTTCCTATTGCATAGTCTCCAGGGATCTGTGGGAGAGACAGAATATTCTCAGCCCTTTATCCCATTCAAGATTGTGGGGATGACGGGTACAAAAACACCATGATAGGTTTAAACAAGGTGACAAGAACAAGGAAGAACACAGTAAGATGGGAAAAGGCAAACCTTGAATGACAGTAGGTAATGACCTGGATCTTTCTCATTCTTAAGCCTTAACCTATAGCCAGGAATACAAAAGATGCTTTAGCAAAACATGTGAAGCCTAGACCCCATTGAATATGACTTCAAATAGCCAGAAAATAGCCAAACCAGATGACTTTTAGCCCAGGCTTTCTGGAAAAGTGGCTGTTAAACAGACAAACAATGTGACTATTTTGCCCAGATCTCCAATTCCAAGCTCAGGGATGGTCTCCAATTCTTAGGAAATTAAGTTACTGAGCTGTATGGAAGAATTCTCATTGTCACTTATTAGTCGATTTTGAACTGGAACTGGCTGCTTCAAGTGAATTGCTGGCTGTGCCAATCTCATTATCTGTTCTTTTTATAGAGGTGATAGTAAACACACACTGACCTCATTCACCACACACACACACACACACACACACACACACACACGCTTTACCAATGAGGAAGCTAAGAAGCAGAGGGGTTAAACGACAGTTAAACAAATAAAAGCCAGTAGAGCCAGGAATTTGTTCAGGCTGGGATTTCTACCTTGCAGTCCAGGTGCAGAATCCCTTTAACCATGAGATTGCTTCTTGTAATTATACTGCTCTCCCCTGCAAGAAGAGTACTAAAAATAGTTACAGTTTTGTTTCTAAATCTTATTCACAGATTGCATTTGTTTACATAAATTGATCACACTGGCTCTTCCTTACTTAAATTGAAGTTAAACTCCAAATCTGTTATTTATACTTGATTCACTGTTTTTTGTTTTTTTGTTTTTTTTCCATTGGTAGGAAGTGCTAACTTATAGCCTCACATTCTTCCTCAGAGCTTAACAGCCTAGGGGTACATTTCATTCCCAGCCAGGCGCCTGAAATGAAGAATTAAACGCTTGTGCGACTGCTGTAGGCGAGTGTGGATGGTTCACACTATTAGAAGCTTCTCACATGTGGGTGTAAATCACAGTCCACGGGTCTGATCGTTAAGTCTCTTTCAGATAGAAACTACAGGAGAACCAACAGTGAAAGCATGTCTTCACGGAGAGCAGCGATTATTGCACCCAACGTTTCTGAAACCACCGCGTGTCGTTTTTAAGGTGATATTACATCATTTAAGAATGTAAAGAGAGCTGAACGCACAAAGTTGCTTGGAAAAATTTAAACGTAGAGACAGTGTCTTTCCTCTTCCGTTTTTGACTGCGCCGCCTTTGCAGACTGTCAGGTTTAATCTTTAGGTGGAAAACTCTCCCCCAAATGCCCATCTTCCGGGCAAGATCCTGGGATTTCAAATCGCCTTTCCGCATCCTTCCTCTCCTCTCGCTACCAAACTTTCATTTAAACTTTCAAGATCCTCGACGCCCGTAGTAACCCGGCTTCCTTCCCGTTCTCAGGAATCCTTGCAGCTCCCTAACCGAGGAAAGTTTGTTTTCGAACTAAAAAGGAAGGAAAGGAGGAAGGGACCAGACGCCAGCCGCCGCGCGTCGGGAAAGCGCGTTTTCGTTTCCGCGGCCGGCGCGTCGTGGCCCTGCCCGGCCGCCGTAGCCGGCCTCGCGCGGCCTCAGTCGCTGGGAGAAGCCGCGGTCGGCGGGACTTCCGTGTTGGCGGGATTCTGAACGCTGCCATGGCTCAGACCGTGCAGAACGTTACATTGTCGCTCACTCTGCCCATCACGTGTCACATCTGCTTGGGGAAGGTAATAGGTGATGCCTGACACGGCTCCTAAACGGGGTTGGGTGTGCAGGGGCCCTCCGGAGCCCAGGGCTGGCTGGGTGTGCGGCGGGGACGCGGCGCGAGGCGCCGGGCTAGGTGAGGACGCCGACCCTGTGTTCTCCTCTGGCCAGGGAGGCCGCGTCCCCGGGGGACAGAGGGGACGAGTCGGGACTCACGGAGTCATCTGTGCGCCTTTCGGAAGAGGATGACAGCGGCGTGGGGTGGGGAAGTAAGGTGGCCTCAGCCGGGTGACTCCCGGCGTCGAAGGAGGCCTGGTCAGAAATGAATCCCTGCAATTCACGCCCCCCCGGTGCCACCCCATTGCGGCTGAAATCACGTTTTCTGGGAGCCTCGCGACGGTTCCATCGTCCCCTGCACGAATTAAGAGTGTTTTGTTCTTGGGCCTTCGGTGCTGGCTGGGGAGGCTTTTCCATTTTCAAGATAATTTTCTTAACTTCACTCGGCCTTGAGAGTGGCCTTTGCTCTGGGTTCAAAATTTGAAAAAGTAAATAGTACGTACCCCTGAATGACTTTTAGAATGGGAGATGTGGTATTTAATTCCAAGAACGGATCAGCCTCGAGGTAGAATACCCTCTCTCTTGTGATGCAAGAGGTGTCTACCGTGTTTATGAAACCAGGTGGAGAAAGTTGTAAGAGTTCTGAATTAGAAACGGAGTTTTGAAGGTTCTCATGCGTTTGTCTCCTCTTTCATTTCCATTTGTGCCTCCCGTTCGGTTTTTAAAAGAATATATTGTTTTACTATGTAGGTCCAGAAGAAACTTACCCCACCCCCCACGGTGAATTGTTTTACGTTTGTGGGGAATGGATAAATGTGATGTGTTTATGCCCTACACTGAAACTGCAACCACAAGCATAGCGTTAAGAAATGCAGACTTCATGGGGAAAGCATTTGAGTGCCAGTCAGTATGATCGTCTAATCCTCTAAGTCTATGTGAATTTTCTGAGTTCAGAAAGTAGTAGGAAGTCAGGCTTGGGAGAAACTGATAGCTCTTGATATACACCAGAATGAAATGCCAAGGAAATAGCAAAGATACTGTGAGAGGATATAGAGATGGCTTGATCAATTCTGATGGGAGAGCTTAAGAATGGCCTTTGCAGGGTGGTTATTTGAGCTTGGTACTTGCTAGTACTGCCTACCTTTGTAGCTGGGAGGAGGAGAAGATGATTCTGTTTGCTGCAGTCTACATTTGGCTCCTGACTTGAAGTTCCACAAGGTAACTTCTGAGTGAATTTACTCCCAACAGTGGCCTGTTAAAAGGCTGATAAAATATCCTTGGAAAATAATTTTCACTTGGTTGTAGTTGTGCACATTATATCTAGTTTCCATTAGTTAATGGGCTGTGTTGAAGATGTCTTCTGCCCGGTTGATTTTCCATACCTATGCTTTCTGTGTTTTAACAAAAATGATAACTAATAGAATATAGTGATTTGCAGATTACAAAATGCTTTTGTATGCATTTTATTATTTCATTTACCACTCTTATCAGTGCTGTGAGATAGGTAGGGCTGGTTTCCCCATTTTTCAGATAAGGAAACTAAGGCGTAGAATCTCCAGCATTTGAACCTCTGTTGTTTGCATTTGTGTCTTCAATAAGTTACATCCAAAATCTCAGATGAACTCATTCATAACAGCAGACACTTCTGGTGAATTTTTCCCTCCTATACTGGTTAGCTGTATTCTAGAATTACATCTAATAACAAAAGGTTTAGATCAGATCAGATCAGATCGGTCGCTCAGTCGTGTCCGACTCTTTGCGACCCCCTGAATCACAGCACGCCAGGCCTCCCTGTCCATCACCAACTCCCGGAGTTCACTCAGACTCATGTCCATCGAGTCAGTGATGCCATCCAGCCATCCCATCCTCTGTCGTCCCCTTCTCCTCTTGCCCCCAATCCCTCCCTGCATCAGAGTCTTTTCCATTGAGTCAACTCTTCGCATGAGGTAGCCAAAGTACTGGAGTCTCAGCTTTAGCATCATTCCTTCCAAAGAAATCCCAGGGCTGATCTCCTTCAGGAAGGACTGGTTGGATCTCCTTGCAGTCCAAGGGACTCGCAAGAGTCTTCTCCAACACCACAGTTCAAAAGCATCAATTCTTCGGCGCTCAGCCTTCCTCACAGTCCAACTCTCACATCCATACATGACCACAGGAAAAACCATAGCCTTGACTAGATGAACCTTTGTTGGCAAAGTAATGTCTCTGCTTTTGAAAATGCTATCTAGGTTGGTCATAACTTTCCTTCCAAGGAGTAAGCGTCTTTTAATTTCATGGCTGCAGTCACCACCTTTAGTGATTTTGGAGCCCAGAAAAATAAAGTCTGACACTGTTTCCACTGTTTCCCCATCTATTTCTCATGAAGTGGTGGGACCGGATGCCATGATCTTCGTTTTCTGAATGTTGAGCTTTAAGCCAACTTTTTCACTCTCCTCTTTCACTTTCATCAAGAGGCTTTTTAGTTCCTCTTCACTTTCTGCCATAAGGGTGGTGTCATCTGCATATCTGAGGTTATTGATATTTCTCCCGGCAATCTTGATTCCAGCTTGTGTTTCTTCCACCCCAGCGTTTCTCATGATGTACTCTGCATATAAGTTAAATAAACAGGGTGACAATATACAGCCTTGACAAACTCCTTTTCCTATTTGGAACCAGTCTGTTGTTCCATGTCCAGTTCTAACTGTTGTTTCCTGACCTGCATACAGGTTTCTCAAGAGGCAGGTCAGGTGGTCTGGGATTCCCATCTCTTTCAGAATTTTCCACAGTTTATTGTGATCCACACAGTCAAAGGCTTTGGCATAGTCAATAAAGCAGAAATCGATGTTTTTCTGGAACTCTCTTGCTTTTTCCATGATCCAGCAGATGTTGGCAATTTGATCTCTGCTTCCTCTGCCTTTTCTAAAACCAGCTTGAACATCAGGAAGTTCATGGTTCACATATTGCTGAAGCCTGGCTTGAAGAATTTTGAGCGTTACTTTACTAGCGTGTGAGATGAGTGCAATTGTGCGATAGTTTGAGCATTCTTTGGCATTGCCTTTCTTTGGAATTGGAATGAAAACTGCCCTTTTCCAGTCCTGTGGCCACTGCTGAGTTTTCCAAATTTGCTGGCATATTGAGTGCAGCACTTTCACAGCATCATCTTTCAGGATTTGGAATAGCTCAACTGGAATTCTGTCACCTTCACTAGCTTTGTTCATAGTGATGCTTTCTAAGGCCCACTTGACTTCACATTCCAGGATGTCTGGCTCTAGGTCAGTGATCACACCATTGTGATTATCTTGGTCGTGAAGATCTTTTTTGTATAGTTCTTCTGTGTATTCTTGCCATCTCTTCTTAATATCATCTGCTTCTTTTAGGTCCATACCATTTCTGTCCTTTATCGAGCCCAACTTTGCATGAAATGTTCCTTTGGTATCTCTGATTTTCTTGAAGAGATCTCTAGTCTTTCCCATTCTGTTGTTTTCCTCTATTTCTTTGCACTGATCGCTGAAGAAGGCTTTCTTATCTCTTCTTGCTATTCTTTGGAACTCTGCATTCAGATGTTTATATCTTTCCTTTTCTCCTTTGCTTTTTGCTTCTCTTGTTTTCACAGCTATTTGTAAGGCCTCCCAGACAGCCATTTTGCTTTTTTGCATTTCTTTTCCATGGGGATGGTCTTGATCCCTATCTCCTGAACAATGTCACGAACCTCATTCCATAGTTCATCAGGCACTCTGTCTATCAGATCTAGGCCCTTAAATCTCACTTCCACTGTATAATCATAAGGGATTTGATTTAGGTCATACCTGAATGGTCTAGTGGTTTTCCCTACTTTCTTCAATTTAAGTCTGAATTTGGCAATAAGGAGTTCATGGTCTGAGCCACAGTCAGCTCCTGGTCTTGTTTTTGCTGACTGTATAGAGCTTCTCCATCTTTGGCTGCAAAGAATATAATCAGTCTGATTTTGGTGTTGACCATCTGGTGATGTCCATGTATAGAGTCTTCTCTTGTGTTGTTGGAAGAGGGTGTTTGTTATGACCAGTGCATTTTCTTGGCAAAACTCTATTAGTCTTTGCCCTGCTTCATTCCGTATTCCAAGGCCAAATTTGCCTGTTACTCCAGGTGTTTCTTGACTTCCTACTTTTGCATTCCAGTCCCTTATAATGAAAAGGACATCTTTTTTGGGTGTTAGTTCTAAACAGTCTTGTAGATCTTCATAGAACCGTTCAACCTCAGCTTCTTAAGCATTACTGGTTGGGCCATAGACTTGGATTACTGTGATAGTGAATGGTTTGCCTTGGAAACGAACAGAGATCATTCTGTTGTTTTTGAGATTGCATCCAAGTACTGCATTTCGGACTCTTTTGTTGATCATGATGGCTACTCCATTTCTTCTGAGGGATTCCTGCCCACAGTAGTAGATATTATGGTCATCTGAGTTAAATTCACCCATTCCAGTCCATTTCAGTTCGCTGATTCCTAGAATGTCGACATTCACTCTTGCCATCTCTTGTTTGACCACTTCCAATTTGCCTTGATTCATGGACCTGACATTCCAGGTTCCTATGCAATATTGCAAAAGGTTAATGATTTGTAAATAGACATTTTCTCATGTCTACTTTGGAGACAAAAAGGCACAATTGGTTGACAGCCCCGAGTACTGTATTCAGACTAAGTTCTAATCCAGGTCTTCCACTTAACTAATTCTATACAAGTTACTTAACTTATACAAGTTACTTAATGTCCCTAAGAGCAGTTTCCTTATCTGTACAGTGGGAATGATAATAGTATTAGGGCTTCCCTGGTGGCTCAGACAGTAAAGAATCCACCTGCAATGCAGAAGACCTGGGTTCAGTCCCTGAGTTGGAAAGATCCCCTGAAGAAGGGCATAACAACCAGTATTCTTGCCTGGAGAATCTCCATGGACAGAGGAGCCTGGCAGGCTGCAGTCCATGGGGTCGCAGAGAGTCTAACATGATTGAGTGACTAAGCACATACAGACATAGTGTGAATCTTGACACTTATCATTTAAGAAATGTTAACCTTTGTTACAGGCACTGAGGCAGACAAACCCTCAAAAATGAGGAAACCAACTTTTTCAGTCACTGCTCCTCCCAGTTGCTTCCTGAGGCCAGTACACTCAATTGATGAAGATTTACATTTCCAGAAGAGTAGGACCTGTTTGTTCTGGAAGTTGCCACAGTACATCCAGTGATTTTTTGTTGGTTCCATACTCTTTTGCCTTTTGTGTAGTTAAAGCAAATCTGATCTGCCAGTGCTACTCGGCCTCCCCTCCACACCAGTATTTATGGGGTGCTGGAGACAGTCTTTCATCTCCCTGACGCACACATTTCTGGCCACCTCTGGAGTCTGCCTTCAAGCCCTTCCTGGCTAGGCCTCATCTTTTGCTGCTCTCGCCATTTGTCCCTTACAGAGTTAACAGGTCTTCATTTTTTATTTTTCAACAGAATCAGGGGCCATTATCCCGAAGAGTTACTGTTAAAAAAAAAAAAAAAGATGCATATTACTTAAGGAAATTAGGGGTGGGAGAGACTTTGAATTTGAAGAGATAGTTGCTGCTTGGAATGGGGGTGAAGGTGAAGAATGGTGGGGAGCAGTAGTCGAGATAGCCCAAATATGTATGTGGTTAATGCTTTGTCTTTTCAATACAAATGTACTTAAAATTGAAAAGTTTAAACATTTTGCATTTGCCACCCCCAACTGTACCTCAGTCTTAAAGGTGGATTATCTCTGTTCAGTGTTTAGCAGCGTTGCCAATATTGTAAGAGCTCTGTGTCACCTGGAGAGGTGAAGTGCACACCCTGTGAGACAGTTCATATATAACACTTTCTGGCCTATTCCACTGTAATTTTTTCCCGTGCCGTGGGCTAGTAGGCCAGCAAGCTGAAATGACCCAGCCCAGGATATTTAAGTGACATTTTGGTACTGCTGCCAGAATTCTACAGACCAGTTTATCTCTAGGTAATTCCAGGCTTTTATCTCTTCAATTAGGATTCAAGCTGTGAAAAGAAACTGTTGCACGTAATAGTTTTATTGACCAACTCTGCGTTTTGCCATGAGTGACAGCCAAATGTGGAATGCAGTTGGTTTTAATCAAAGGACAAAGGAGATTCTCAAGAGAAGTGGCAAGCGACTAGACTTCTAATACCGTTTAACAGATATAGCATATCCAGTTATTTCTCACTTGAGAATGAATCCAAATTCGGGTACCACCCTTTAAGATAAATATACATAAACTGAAGTATTTGAAATCATTTGGAAAGGATTTGAAATTGAGATTGGAATATAGATGGAACAGAATAGTGTTGGAGTGAACAGACATGATAGCAACTCATTAAATAATTAAAAGTATTTCCATTTGGAAGGGAATCAAACTTTGTGTAGCTCTACAATATTAAGATTTATACTTAATATAAATGGAAACTTTCTGGCTGAAATAATCAGAAATGAAATTAGCTTTCTTACAATGTGTCCAGTCGTAGGATAGACTGTTTTCCACTGGGAATACTATGGGAAAGAACCCTTCTTTCAGGGAGGACTTCTTGCTTTGCTTTCTACACACATCATTGATTTAAAAGGTTGAAAAGAGGTAGGGCTAGGTGTTAACCTCTAGGGCCAGAGGTAACACCTTAGCAACCTAGCGTCCTAACTCTCGGTTGACTAAATTCATTAATCAGTGCTCATCAAGGGCTGTCGATTGGCCAGAGAGCCATCCTCCTCAGGACATTGAATCCATGTTTGAGTCTTGATTGCCCCTCAGTTCCCAAGAGTGGATTTAAGAACCAGCCTTGTACATAATCATCACAAGAATTTGCTTTGAAAAAAAGCCATGTGGAGTAAAAGTTTTGCTTTTTCTCCCTTATCTAGATTAAAATAAGCTTCAAGAATGCAGACACTTTCAGAAAAGTATAACAACAGTGTGTTTTCACATAGAGTATAATAAAAATTAATTCAAAAAAGTGTTGATATATTCTGGTAATTTTCAAGTTTGGCATATAATAGCTGGCATATAATTTACTTCACAAATAAGATTCCAGTTTATCCTGAAAGCCTTCTAGGTAGGGATAAAGGTGGGAGAGGGGAGGTGTATTAGCTTTCTTTCTAACCCAGACAGAATTGGAGACCCAGACCAATAGGCATTAAGTAGCTTAGTTCTCAGGATCACACAGTTTTAAAGTTCTAGTCCTAAATTCTGGCCCAGAGCCAAAGATTTCTTGCAACATAGCAAGAGCAATCCAGGAATTTTGTTTTTTAAAATTGCCAAATTTGTAAGGTTGAGAAGGTAGGCTCTTCCTACAGTCATTTATCCCTCAGCTTTGTTCTTCAGTCTTTCTGTAGTAGGCCTCCTCTAGTGAAACCCGTGAAGTTTTGATATTGGTGCAAGAGAAGGGAAAAGAAAGGTTAGCTCTAGTCTCCAGTAAAGGTGACTGAAGAGCAGAGAAATTGATTTTAAATGTATTTGCCAGACCAGTTGGTAAAGTTTATCTACAGCCTTTTCCCTTGCATCACCTCCATTAATACAGTATCTCTTTTCTGCAATCCCTGCTGATCCCAGTGTCTTGATTCTTTCAGGTGTATTTCCTCTATTTCTTACTCCCTGATTATTGTTTACTAAACTTGCTCTCAGGAAGAAAGATCTGTTTCTTAATTGAAAGAGCACTCAATTTGCATGTTTAATGGTGGTCGAATGCTGGCTCTGCCACTTAGAACACGTATTTATTTCCTTGAGTCTCAGTTTCCACTGGCTGCAAATTAATTTGATACTGTCAACCCCATTAGATTGTTAGGGAAATTCGTGTACATTTCCCAGACCAGCAGTTCTCAATAGGATGGAAGTGCATTTTGTTGTGTGGATCACAATAAACTGTGGAAAATTCTGAAAGAGATGGGAATCTCAGACCACTTGACCTGCCTCTTGAGAAACCTGTATGCAGGTCAGGAAGCAACAGTTAGAACTGGACATGGAACAACAGACTGGTTCCAAATAGGAAAAGGAGTTTGTCAAGGCTGTATATTGTCACCCTGTTTATTTAACTTACATAGCAGAGTACATCATGAGAAACGCTGGGGTGGAAGAAACACAAGCTGGAATCAAGATTGCCGGGAGAAGTATCAATAACCTCAGATATGCAGATGACACCACCCTTATGGCAGAAAGTGAAGAGGAACTAAAAAGCCTCTTGATAAAAGTGAAAGAGGAGAGTAAAAAATGTTGGCTTAAAGCTCAACATTCAGAAAACGAAGATCATGGCATCTGGTCCCATCACTTCATGACAAATAGATGGGGAAACAGTGGAAACAGTGTCAGACTTTATTTTGGGGGGCTCCAAAATCACTGCAGATGGTGATTGTAGCCATGAAATTAAAAGACACTTACTCCTTGGAAGGAGAGTTATGACCAACCTAGATAGCGTATTGAAAAGTAGAGATATTACTTTGCCAACAAAGGTCCGTCTAGTCAAGGCTATGGTTTTTCCTGTGGTCATGTATGGATGTGAGAGTTGGACTGTGAAGAAAGCTGAGCACCAAAGAATTGATGCTTTTGAACTGTGGTGTTGGAAGAGACTCTTGAGAGTCCCTTGGACTGCAAGGAGATCCAACCAGTCCATCCTAAAGGAGACCAGTCCTGGGTGTTCTTTGGAAGGACTGATGCTAAGGCTGAAACTCCAATACTTTGGCCACCTCATGCAAAGAGTTGACTCATTGGAAAAGACCCTGATGATGGGAGGGATTGAGGGCAGGAGGAGAAGGGGGCGACTGAGGATGAGATGGCTGGATGGCATCACTGACTCGATGCACAGGAGTTTGGGTGAACTCCGGGAGTTGGTGATGGACAGGGAGGCCTGGCATGCTGTGATTCATGGGGTCGCAAAGAGTTGGACACAACTGAGTGACTGAACTGAAGTGAACTGAGAGATATTTCTGATTGTCTTCAGAGCAGTGCTACTCACATCTAGTAGACAGAGCCTCAGGGTGCTTCTAGCTAAACATTCCATAATATATAGGACAGCCTTCTACAACACAAAAATTTTTGTTCCAAAATGTCAGTAGTGCCAAAATTGACAAACCCTGCCCTAAACCCTTGTGTAACTCCTGTTAGGGAAGTCTAGGATAGATTTTGGACTTCCCCGGTGGCTCAGACAGTGAAGAATCTGCCTGCAGTGCAGAAGGCCTGGGTTCAGTCTGCCGGTCGGGAATATGACCTGGAGGAGGGCATGGCAACCCACTCCAGTGTTCTTAGCTGGAGAATCACATGGACAGGGAGCCTTGTGGACCACAGTCCACGGAGGCACAAAGAGCCAGACACAACTGAGTGACTAAGCACAGGATAGATAGTAATGGACAGCACCTTTAGGTCTGACTCCTTCCAGATATTTGCTTTTTAAGAAAGGGATTTTTGGTGGTAAAGTCTCTCAAAACTGAAACATCTTCAGATAAAAGACACTATGTAGTAGAATTATATATTATTGGGCTAATATTTCTTGTACCTAGGACTGCCTCCTCAGGCCCATTCCAGTGAGAGAAGAGCCTTCTTTTCACACATTCCTTCATCTTCTCTTTCTCTTCTTCCTCCTCCTCCAGCTTCACTGGGCATTACCCTGGGATATCACTTCAGCATGCTTACTCCAGATGAGTTTGGAATTGTACATGCCACTTATCTTTGCCATTGTTGCCTTGCATGTTTTTTTCATAAGGGTGCTTACTATGTTAATGCCACAGATCTCATTTGAGAGTAAATAGAATAAAAAGTCTAATAATATAGGCAAATTATGACTATTTCATATCTTGAGAAGATCTTATTAAAGAAAATTATTTGTGTGTGTGTTTTGCTGTTACATATAGCAGGATCTGAGTAGAGGAGATGGGTGGACAGGAGTTGAGGGAGGGCTACATTCTTTGTATTTTGTTTCTGTAGTTTATGGTCAAATAAATAACAAGTAATTTGTTCTAGGAGTTCCTTCTCATTTATCAGTTCCTGTTCTCCTAAGTAAATTTAAACCATTGTCTAGAAGTCTTCATCTGATAAGTACATGGTCCAAAGAAATGAAGTAGTGAGCTGTTTCAAAATCCAGCACAACGGTGGCCATAATACCAGGTATTAACAGTGCCGACGAGTCTCCTTTGGGTGACACTGCCAGCGGCTTTCAGCTGACAGCCAAGTAGTCTGCCTGCAGTTGTTCTTCGGTATCATTTTGGCAAATTAAATGAAAAGGTTAAACTTACACTTTTTCAAAATTTGGCAGTGGCCATTGACCTTTTGCTTCTTGGATGTTTTTAGGAGCATTATCTCAGCCTTTCATTTTAATACATCAAAATTCACTTATGTTAATATTAGAGTGTGCATTGTATAAGTTGTTGGTGGTGGAGACAAAGATGAGCAGGACAGTGCCCGTGCCCCCTGGGAGCCTAAAATCAAATAGGGAAAGCAGGATATAGATAATTTTCCAAGTCCAGTGAACATTAAATCATTGCATAAGAAATGCGCTTATGAGAATTCAATAAAGATCCAATTAATTCTAAAAAAAAGATTACTGAAGGTCTTACAGAAGAGGTAAACTTTGATTTTCATCTCAAAAGATGGGAAGGATTTTATTTTGATTGGGTAAGTTGCAGGCCAGCAGAACATATCAAGCTAAAAAATGAGAGCCCAGTAAATAATAAGTCTGTGTTCTTCATATTCTTTTTGATGAACATCAGGTGTATATCTATGTGGTTGAAGTATTGGTTTTGTCCAGTATTGAAATGGATTAAAGGAAATGGCCATTTAAGAAGCAGATTGCATTATTCTTTGGATGCTGTACTCAAAACTGTGAGTAGGGGGAAAAAGTTGTTTTGCAGGAGAGCAGTGCTCCGTATTGTAGCTGGGTGGCTCTGGCATCAGTGTGAAAGGTGGACAGGAGTGAACATGTGACAGCAAGGATGCTTGGAAGAGGTCATTGCAGTAGCTGGGGTAAGAGAAGGGGAACCTGAACTCACTGAGTTGAAGATAGAAAAAGAAGGGATAGATGGTAAGTAAAAGAACATTTAGTGGTAGGTTTGCCACATTTCGACTATTTGGGGATATACTTTTTTCCCCCACATTATACCATCCCTGGAGTCTTGTTGTATTTTATAAGCCATGGCATCTTACAGGGCTTCCTGTGTGGCTCAGCTGGTAAAGAATCTGTTTGTGATGTGGGAGACCTGGGTTTGATCCCTGTTTTGGGAAGATCCCCTGGAGAAGGGAAAGGCTACCCACTCCAGTGTCTTAAATTTTTCATCCTTTTTTCCTGGTGATACAGAAGATATGGATATATCTTAAAATCCCTGGCTTTTTAAACTGATACATGATAACAGAATTTGGTGCCAGATTGGATGGTGAAGGTGAGTAAAAAGGGTGAGTCAGAGAACTCTGAGTATTCTAGACCAAGGGATGAGGTGGAGATGCCATTAACTTAGACAAGAGAGAGTACAGGAGCGGGGTGAATGTGTGGAGGCTGGGCTTATCTTTGGGCATACTATGGTTGGGGCAGCTTTAAGATCCCAACATGCAGTTGGCTCCTGGGCATGTGAATATAGTCCTTTTCTCCCTGCCCCCACCCTTTTTTCTTTTCTTTTCCTTTTCTTTCTTTTCTCTTGAGGAATTGCTAAGTGGAAGTCTCTGTGCTTACATCTTTATATTATTAAATCTTAAACAACAGCTGAATGAAAAGTGTACTAGGTTAAACCATATATCTCAGAACCGGAAACTGATGCCATTGTTTAACTAACGGGCTAATCCAAAGTCAAACAGCTCAATAGGTAGTAGAGCTGGAGTCTGCCCCAGGTTTCTTTTGAAGCCTAAGCTCTGCCACTTACTGAGATCCAGTTACAGAGGCTTCTCAGGAACTATTACTGTAGAAAAGATGTTAACACTATGTAATACATGAGATTGAGAGAAAATAGAACTTTGTCAGATAAGGTATCCCAGGACAAAACTTTAGGGAAAGCAGCTATGCCACCTCCTGTAATCTGATTGTGAGCGTCTCACTTTCCGCTCCTCTTCTTATCACACCGACTCCTCCAGTGTTACTTTAGCCTTTTCATGTCATCGTTGCCACTCACAGACTCAACAGTGTTTGACCATCCTGCTCCATACATGACCCTAGTAAATGTACTTTCTTATCTTTCAAAATAATTGCTTTAATCTATTTTCTCCAGTTGATATTCCTCCCTGCTTCCGACTTACAGCTGGTAATCTCACCTCCTATTTGATAGACAAAATAAAAGTAGTTGGAACATGAGTTCTCCCATCTTTCTATCAACAAATCTTCCATCCTCTGTGTTTGTTCTTATAGCCTTGGTTTTCTTCCCTTTTGTTAAATTGGAAGATAGCTCCTCACTCCATATGAGCCACAATCTGCCTGCTTGTGCTTTGGATCTCATTCCCCTCTTGACTGCTTAGCAACGTTGCTATCTATGGCTCTGATCCCTCCCTGTCTTCCTCTATCATTAACTAATATCTGCTTTTTTACCATACCATTCGCATTATCATTCCTTTCCGTGGCCACATGTTATGCTCTCTCCTTTACAGCAAAACATGAAAGATGACCTACCTGTAGTCTCTGTCTTCATTTCTTCACTTTTCCTTGTCTTGCACTCTCGAATCAAGTTTCCATCTCAGTGCCAATATTCACTGGAAACAGTGCTTGTCAATTACAGACCACAGTGACTTCCATGCAGTTAAATCTTGTAGTCACTTCTCTGTCCACATCAAATTCAGTCTCTCTTCAACATTTGACATGAGTGACCACTCTTGAAAAACTTCCTGTGTAACACCATGTTCTCCCGTCCTCCAGCACAGTCCCTCCTCCTCATTTCCCTTTGCCAGTTGCTCCTCCTCTTCCTCTGTGTGCTGGAATGTATACTGTTCTGCCCATGCAGGGGATCTTCTCCAGTCCTGTGACTTTAAATGCCATCTTTTATGCCAGTGATCCTCAGACCTTGCCTTGTCCATTTAAAAGCCAGGTTGGTGTCACAAACTTAATAGACCAAAGCAGAATTCTTGATTTCCACCACGTGTGAGGCCTTCTTTTTTGCAGTGAAAGTTGCTCAGTGGTGTCTTGACTCTTTGCGACCCATGGACTGTAGCCTTCTAGGCTCCTCTGTCCGTGGATTTTCCAGGCCAGAATACTGGAGTGGGTAGCTGTTTCCTTCTCCAGGGGATCTTCCCAATCCAGGGACTGAACCCAAGTCTCCCACACTGCAGGCGGATTCTTTACCAGCTGAGCCACCAGGGGAGCCTAAGAATACTGGAGTGGGTAGCCTATCCCTTCTCCAACAGATCTTCCCGACCTAGGAATCAAACCAGGGTCTCCTGCATTACAGGTGGATTCTTTACCAGCTGAGCTACCAGGGAAGTTTTTAGTTTGGATATTTAATCTTTGTTAGCCGGGGTCCAGCCCCGGCTGTTATGAGAGCATTTACTTAGAAAATGCCAATTAGATGTGTGCTTCTAATGAGGGAAGCCTATACGGAGTGGAAGAGTGTTTTGAATCCCCTTAATATGCACGGTTTTATGTTTTGAGCATTGACTTTCATTCATTTTCAGATGAATTAATGACTAAAACCAGAAATAAACTCACTGTCCTAAAAGTCCAAGGAGATAACTGTTAACCAGCCATCTTAATTTGGGGGTACACATCCTGCCAGGAGCCTTCTAGGAACATGGAGTATGTGCTTGTGAGTGTGTGTCTGCGTGCCTGTGTTTGGGGAAGCTACCGGATAGGCAGAGTAGTATCTTCCTGGTACTTTCATTGAGAATTTTTTGTTCTGAAAACATTTTCTGACTTAGGGATAAGATTAAAACACCCGTGAATATATTATGGTCTGGACTTCAGAAACAGATGAATTTTTAGAAAAAACTAACCTTCAAAGAGAGTTCAGGTTTGTCTGCCTCTTGAGACTCTGACCAGGAGTACCTCCCAGATGAGCCCTCATTCCTTGTTGTTGGTAGGAGCGCTTGGGAAGGAGTGCTGTGCTTCATGGTCTTACTGTGTTTGAAAGTCTGTGTGTCTGTGTTTTAATTAGCCCTATCAAATCAGTTGAACTCAATGAATTAGAATTGGTATTTCTCCAAGAGGAAGTCTAAATCTGTGCAGAGTTTTCTTCTCTGTTTAGTTTTCTTCTGTTAGTGTTCATAATCAAGGGAGCATCTGAATGTTTGGAAAGCCAAACTAAACCCAGAGAGCTCTTTGCAGGGAGACTTAAAATGACTGCCTGCCTGGCATGGATTGTTGTACATTTGTGATTTCTTTGAGAGTTGGGACCCCTTTCAAATTAGTGAGCAAGATACTCAGTATCCTTCTGAGGCAGATATAGAGCAACATCGATGTTTGTGAAAAGTGGTTTGTGGTGGTTCTGCCTTTCATTCCCCCTCTACTCATTCCACTTTTCCTTGATCTTCTTGTCCCTAATGCAGAAGGACTCTACAGTGGTAGTGTTTTTATTATTAGAACAAAATACTGAAAATGGCTATAAAGTATTTTGAGTCCCATGGTAAAAATACCACATAAATAAAGTGAAAGCCTTCTGTGTCCTTTTCTATTTTTGTTTTATCTTGTTACATTTATGCTGTTTGAAGAATATTCAGTCATTATTCCCTCTGGCAAGTTCCCCAATATGTGGAATTTTAAATAGTGTCTTAATAGCAATTACTTTATTCAACAAACCTTTATTGAGTACCTACTGTGTACTAGGCTGTCCCTAGGTACCAGAGATTCAGAAGTGAATGATATGAAGGAAGTTATTGCTCTTCCAGAGTTTCCATTCTAAAAGAGGAGATAAATACAAATTTATAAGAAATATGTAAACTAACGTATAAAGTCAGGTAGAAAACTAAATCAGCTTCTTCTATTTTCTCTCTGATACAACAGCTACACACAGCCAAAACAAAACACATACATTGTTAACCCCGAGCAAGCCACCTGATCTCTTCACCTTGGTTTCCTTATTTGTAAAGTATATTTACTGTTTATCTTTCAGGATTAGAGAGAGAGGATATGCATGGGAAACTCATTGTAAAATATAAGACAATATAAATGTAAAGTATTTGTACTTGATTACATTGAGTCAAAGATTGATTTATTTGATGTACGTCAGTATTTCTGTCAGCATTGTTTGCTATTTAGATTATAAACCACTTGAGTGTATGTCCTGTCTTTTAGGGTTGTTTTAACTTTCGTGCCTCTGGTTTTGAGGGCATTCTTGTAAGACGTCAGTGCTAAATTGTTGATTGCTATTGCTCTGTAATATAGTGGAATGAATTGAGGGAAGGATTTCAAGCATTATATGGATGACTGGACTAAATAATCTTCAAAGAACCTTCTAGACCTGACATTTTATAATCCTTGACTAGAACAGTTGAAGAAAAATTGCCCCAGCCTTAGTGGAACAAAATGCATTTTCTCTTTGGCAGTAAGTGTGATTTGGAACAAAATAAAACCATTTCTTAATGTATCAAAAGTTTCCATCTCTATGACCAGATATGTAAGCTAGTAACTGTCACACGTGTGTAAGAAACAGTGTGGTAGCAGAAGCAGTTTTTATGAATACTAGATATGGCTTCTTAAAGCACCTGCTGCTGTACTCTAGAGCAGCGATTTGTTTGCTCTAAGCTAAACCTGTTGAGATTCTGGTTATGACTGTTGCCCTGTACTAAAAGTAGTGTTTCCTTTTTCAAAGGTACGCCAGCCTGTCATATGCATCAACAACCATGTGTTTTGTTCGGTTTGTATCGACTTGTGGTTGAAGAATAATAGCCAATGTCCAGCCTGCAGAGTCCCCATCACTCCTGAAAATCCTTGCAAAGAAATTATTGGTAAGGGTCTATTGTAAAAACACATAGAAACTGATTTAAAAGTGTTTAAATAGTGTCTGTCTGGAGGAAAACTGAAATGGACAACTTTTGGTGGTGTTATTTTGCCAGTATCATACTGGGTGGATTGGTCATTTGGCATAATCTATATAAGTGGAGCAACTGAGGAGCATGAAGCACTGTGAGAAATCACAGAGCCTTCTGGAACTTTGATTCTGGTAGAGGCTGTCCATATGGATGAAGTGTTTTTTTTTTTTTTTTTTTTTAATATTTATTTATTTATTTATATGGGTGCACCAGTTCTTAACTGCAGCCAACAGTTTAAAAAGCAGACAAACAAAAAGGCCCACAGAGTTCAAACAAGCTAGCTCAGCTAGGAACATGGAGAAGGGATTCATGAAGCAGTGGCCTCTAAGATTTAAGGATAGATAAATTTTCAGTTGGTAAAGGTGAGAGAGGCCATTTCTTGTAGAGGGAGCAGCATTCACTGCAGTTGGGAAACAGGAAAGTCTAGTTGGGTCTGACTGTTGAAATAAGACTGAAAAGGTAAATTAAGACTTCAGCGCAGAGCATCTCGAGTGACAGACTGAATCAGGGAGTTGCTGTATGGGTGAGAAGGGTAAGTGGGCATGATGGTTTTGAGCAGGGGAATGGCATAAGCCAAAGTGTGTACTAGGAATATTACTCAGGTGATGATACATAGTTTGGGCTTCAGGGGAGAATCAGGACATGAGTAGGTCAGACTCTTGCCCAGGTGAGGGAGAATGTGAGTCTGGATTAAGGGTATGAAAAAGAACATTCAGTGCTACAGTCATGTAGGTAAAGTGGGGTGGGGAAGGTGGTAGGGATAAAACTTGAACTGGAAGATTCTTGGAAAATGAAACATTTAAAGAGCTTTTATAGTGTTATTTCTTTTAGATTGCTAAAATGATTTTTATTTGTTTCTGCTTTAGGAAAAATTGAAAGTGAATTGATGATGGCGTGAATCATTGGGAAAAAAATCTTTTGTCTTTGTAATAGTCCAAAATTAGGGAAAATGGACTTATATAATGTTTTTATAATAGAAAGGAAGATATATATGCTAGAACAAAAGAAGAACCATTGGAACTTTGAAACTAAGCAATCTGAAAGGGAATCAGAGGTGGCTCCAAGGTTTCTCTCTTGGGTACCTGGGTGAAGTCTTATAGAGGAATATTTCTGTGCTGTGCTGCAAACTGGAGTGTCAGTCTCTCAGCCTCTGCTTTTTTATCTGCACTGATCTTTACTAGGAGTCAGGTCTTTCCTTGCAGACTATGAGCTTTGTTGATTAAAATAATTTAAATGTTTTTTTCCCAGCTGCTTTTCACATCCCTTCTTTCTTCATTCATTTGTATATAAGTGATATTTCATAAATTCTCTGAAGTAAAATGGTTTATCCATCCTTGCATTTGGATGGAGTCCTGTGAAAAAGAACGTTTGTAAATGCCTTTGTTATCATGATGCTAAGAAGTACAAAGAAAGTAACCACAGGATAAGTGAAGAGCTCTCAGAAAGAATACATTTTGAGTGTGTATATGTGAGTTACTGTGGGCATACAATTAATGCTGTGATTTATAATCCATCGTAACTGGGTTGTTAGAATCAGTGAAAAGACACATTCATCTTTTCAGTTGTGTTACTAGTAACTATATATATTTGAATACATTAGCTATAATAATATATATTATAATATGTATATCATGTATGTGATATATAAGATAATATATTTGATAATTATATAATATTGATTTATACAACAAATAATATTTTAATTATACAGCTTATTGGTTAGATATAATCACTGATTTTATTATTAACAGTTGTCTGGTATTCAAAATTTGCAGTAGTTCAAATGAGTTAATAAATATAGCCTTTGCCTTCATTGAGTTTAATAAGATACACAGATAAGTAAACATAACATGATATTTTACTGAAAGTATTTCTGATGGTGTTACTTACTTATTTTTTCTCAGAATTGAAGTACAGAAAAGGATGGCAGCACAAAGAGGATGTAAGAAAAAGGATAGAAATTAAGCTAGAGTCTACATAGAAAGGTTAGATTTTTTTTTTTTGTCCTATAGGAGGAACAAGTGAAAGTGAACCTATGCTAAGCCATACAGTCAGGAAGCATCTTCGGAAAACCAGACTTGAATTACTCCACAAAGAATATGAGGTAAATACTAAGTAAATGTTAAATGATGATAGCATTAAATTCTAGGTAAAACTGAGCTATCAGTCTGGACTTCTTAGAGTAAGTATCCAGTGAAATCTTACGTTAAATGCCAGTTTAAAAATATCTTATTTGATAAATTCTTTTTTCCTTTCCTGTTTCAAATAGGGAAACAGATGGAAACATTTCCTCTTTTTCTTGCTTTTAATTTTAAATTTGTGCTCAACAGAAACATCATTTTTTAAGTTGCTCCCTCAAGAAGTTGGGAGATAAAGGAAACTCTCATGTAGAAGTCAGTCTTCCAACCCCATGAGGCGTTATGAATGCAAACAAGTACTGTAACCTTCATTCTGTCTTTGTGTCTACCTGTAAATTCACTGCTAATTATAAGTCTGATAAGTTCTGGTAAAGAAAATATACTTATGTCAGCTACCGACAAAGAGATTTTGGTTTGAGATATGCTATTGCTTTAATTCTTTTTTTTTTGTTTTTTTTGCATGTTTTAAAAAACATTTTTAAAATGTTTGTTGAATTTTTAAAACGTGTTTTTAAAAAATTATGTATATTTAAGGTGTAAAACATGTTTTGATATACATGGTGAAGTGATGACTTCAGTCAAACTAATTAGCATAGCCATCTCCTCACATAGTTACTTTTTCTGTGTGTGTGTGTGGTGAGGGCACCTGAAGTCTACTCGGCAGTGTCCAGTAGATAGTACAGTATTATTACCTATAGTCATCATGCTATACAGGAGGTCTCTAGACTATCTCTAGCTGCAACTCTGTACCCCTTTAACCATCTTCCTGTTTCTCCCACCTCCCCATTTCCCCCACCTTCCATTCTTGGTAACCACTGTTTAACTCTGCTTCTGTGTGTTTGACTCTTTAGATTCCACATATATGTGAGATCATGCAGTTGTTTTCTGCATGTGATTTGACATGTAGGTGATTTGACATGGTGATGGAATTTTTTCTAAATTAGCTTCATGCTAATGGATATATATACTTTTGAATAAACATTAAGTCCAACTGTCATTTTATATTGACTAAATGGGGGATAATATTGCTCTCTTCCTTTGACACAAAATATCTTTAAATTACACTACATAAATGGAAACCAGTTCAGCTGCTTCAAAATTTTTTTGAAATAAAATAGGGCATAGATAAATGACTGAGTAAATGTTCATTCATATGTTTTTTCTTGTTTATATTTATTTATTCATTAATTTATTCAAACGAGTAAAGCTCTTTTCTCATTTTATAATGCATTTAACTCAAAACATATTATAATTTAAAATAGTAAATAGTTCTATCTGTGTTAAAACTAAAATGTATTCTTATTTATGTAATGAATATTTATCACACTTAGATACTAATCAAATTAATGCTTTAGGAGATTGCTGGCATGTTGAAGTTATTTTCTGAGAACAGAATTCCTAACAATTTTAGTTTATTGTGAAATATTCATTATAGATGAATAAATGGTATCACAGAAGAGAGTTCTAGCCCCAAATGTTTCATTGCTGGATTCAAGGTGGTTCTACATGGGGAAAACTAATATTTGAAATAGTCACAGTGGTAGTTAAAGAGCTAGAATGTAGAAGAGTTCAAAATTACAGGTATTATTCTGACGTGGAAGGTGAAAGGACATGGCATATATTTTACTTCTATATGAAGCAAAAGAGAGATGTCAGCCAAAACTACAGATTACCTCGATGAAAACTATATTTTTAAATGCACCTTGCTGCTATTGCTGCTAAGTCGCTTCAGTCATGTCCGACTCTGTGCGACCCTATAAACGGCAGCCCACCAGACTCCACCATCCCTGGGATTCTTCAGGCAAGAACACTGGAGTGGGTTGCCATTTCCTTCTCCAATGCATGAAAGTGAAAAGTGAAAGTGAAGTCGCTCAGTCGTGTCCGACTCTTCGAGACCCCATGGACTTCGCCCAGTAGGCTCTTCAGTCCATGGGATTTTCCAGGCAAGAGTACTGGAGTGGGTTGCCATTGCAGTCTCCAAATGCCCCTTAGTAAAGGAATTAAACATGCCTCAGAATTTTCTTCTGAGGAATCTACTTCCTTGTTGAATTCATGTGACTTTTCATTTTATTGAAATTGTAAATTAACTGAATATTTTAAATGGGATTAAAGATTTGACATTTTTGTTTTTTTAAATCACGAATGATCATTGAATTAAAAGCAATAGAGGTGCCAATTTTTATCAGTCAAAATACATTTTGAGAATTTCAGCTATATGTGACTTTCTGTCTACAAAGTTATTCTGATGCATTAAGAATCTATGTATCTACAGGATTTTTTATGTAAATTTTAAAAACACGTTGACTTCACTCTAGCATGTGTATGTATTTAGTGTCTATGTCTACCTGATGGCTGTGCAATGCTTTTTCAGGATGAAATAGATTGTCTGCAGAAAGAGGTAGACGAGCTTAAGAGTAAAAACCTCAGCTTGGAATCACAGATCAAGACTATTCTGGATCCTTTAACCTTGATGCAGGGCAACCAGAATGAAGATAAACTTCCAGTTGCAGATAATCCAAGTAAAATTGACCCAGAAACTGTAGCAGAGTGGAAGAAAAGGCTTAGAACAGCTAATGAAATCTATGAAAAAGTGAAAGATGATGTGGATAAGCTCAAAGAGGTAAGTTGTGGTTGTGTTTAAAATTCTGTAGTATTTTAAGTACCTTCAAAAGAATAAATAGCCATACTATTTTGAGTCATCCTTTAGATGATTTGGGGAGAAAGGACAAATCCCTGGGTGAGCATTTATAAACAATAAGAAAACTTTTTCTCCTTAAATCTTATTAGCTGCCAAGAAATATCAGGTGCTTCTATTTGTGACTGTAATTGGAGACTTTGTAGTGCCTCTGTATGAGTTTACATCTTCTTGTGAAAGAACGACATCAGTTTAAAGGATGTTTCTTATTTCCCCCTCTTTGTGATTTGGCTTCCTTTTTTTAAAAAGCTTATGTCAGTAACTGCCATGTATGCATAAAGACAGACCTGTCCATTTCTCTACCTATAAAATGGAAGGTTTGGACCATCTTTTTTCTAGCACTCCCTTTCTCTGAAGTTTTAATATTGTAAATAGTTAAAGACTTACTAATTCCAAGAGAACTGTGAGTGATGGCTTTAGACTACTCCCGCAAAAGAATATTGAGAGACAATTTAATTCTTTCAGTTATTCTTCATCCATGCAAGAAGATAGAGAAAGCATAGGTGAAAAGGGCAGACCTCTAGGATTTGCCAGTCTAGGAAAGGAGATGAAATCCATGGCATCAGCATTAGAGGTAATGAAGTGATGTGGAGCTGTGCTGGCCAGAGGGACTAGCCTTTTGTCTTGGCTTCAGGTTTATCCACAGTGGAGGCCTGTTGTGCTGAACAGAGATGGGTTTGTGGTATCCAGGTTCATAGCCCCCTATTCAACCTATCTGCATTCTCTTAAAATACTGTTACTGTGCTGAACTACTGAATTCCACCTCCTGAAATCATTAATGCTCTACATATTTTAGAGATGTGCTGCCACATACCAGCTCTCTGATCCTCAATAAGATTAAGTAGCAGAGAATTATCTGCAACTTAGTGTGAATACTAAGTCAAATTGCATACCCACGTATAAAATAAATGCCATTTGGGCTCAGGAAGGCCAAGATGAGACAAAGTTGGGAACATAGTGCTTTAAGAGAAAAAGAAACTATGGATGTAACTGCACTGAGTTTGCTACAAGTCTAGGGGAAGTGTGTTGTTCCTTTGGTTTATAGTGGCCACCATTACCGTGTTAGTTTGAGAAAAGAAGAGGACATGGAAAGTAAAGGTAGCTGAGAAGTCAGTGTTTATCAATCAGCCATGTCCTCATTAACTGTCCTTCTTGAACTATCAGCAAGTTCTGTATGGTTTCTTTTATATTATTGAATTTCATTAAAATATTTGGCAATAAATGCTTCTTAGAGCATGAAGATATGTATGAAAACTCTGAGTTTATAAGAGTGGTATAATAAAAAAAAGAGAGTGGTATAAGGGATGTATGTAAAAGGAAAGTACATAAAATACAGTTTTTCTTTGTTCTTTTAAAGATCATATGTTAAATTCAATACCCAAAGTTACCTTGAGACCTCACAATTATTTGGGATACTTGAAAAGCCCATTTTGAATACCTAGTGAAGGAATTAGGTAGAACTAGGCAATAAACTTGGAGAAGGCAATGGCACCCCACTCCAGTACTCTTGCCTGGAAAATCCCATGGATGGAGGAGCCTAGTAGGCTGCAGTCCATGGGGTCGCTAAGAGTCGGACACGACTGAGCGACTTCACTTTCACTTTTCACTTTCATGCATTGGAGAAGGAAATGGCAACCCACTCCAGTGTTCTTGCCTGGAGAATCCCAGGGACGGGGGAGCCTGGTGGACTGCCGTCTATGGGGTCGCACAGAGTCGGACACGACTGAAGCGACTTAGCAGCAGCAGGCAATAAACTGGAACATAAACTAAAAAAAATGGACTTAAGAGGCAAAACTTGCATGCAAAATACGAAATAACAGCATATTATAAAACAAATATAGGAATGCTGAAGATTCAGAATAAAGGACTACCTAGTTTGAGTGAAATGGACTTTTTTCCTCATGTTTCCAAGACAAGTAAGTTTTGAACCATTATGAAGCCAGTGTTGAGATTGCAAAGTATAATAGTTAGCTGAAGTCTTTACTACTCTTTTAGGTGCAACAAATAGGCAGGACTCTCCCCTTTGTAACTTTACCCATCCAGTTCTCCTGAACTTGAAAATATCTCTGATAATTGAGGGTTAGCCAGCCCATAAAGAGCATCTTAGAAAGCCTCAGGACTGGTGAGAGACCTTGTCAAGGGGGATGGGGAAAAGAAATCAAATGAGGTTCTAATTTAAGCTTGTCATTCATCATCAAAAAGCATTCACTAAGTGCCTCCTCTTACAGTGCTATGCTTGAGGGCTTAATTCATTGTGTGTGTGTGTGTGTGTGTGTGTGCGCCTGTGCACACGCGCATGTGTGTGTATGAGGAAGTATATTACCTTTCCTATGTCTTCAGAGGGGCAGTAATGGTGTTTATCAGTCACTTAAAGAATTAACTCTCCACAGTCCTGGTTGGTTTGCATCCATGAAGATAAGCAGGTACTCAGGCTCCAAAAGAAACCTGGATACATCTGAGAGAGTGAGGTTGAGTGTTGAAAAGAGTGTCCTCCGTCCTGCTTCTCTTGTCACCCTTTTGGGGCATTTGTGTGTGGATGGACAAGTAATACAGTCAAGAATTCTAGAAATTAATGGTCCAATTTTTAAAATCTGTTTTCAGATTTTCTTACTTTAAACCTTTTTGTTGACAATTGTTCTGACACTTTGAATGTTAATAGTCAGACAATGAATTTCTCTTGCTAGGTTAGTGAGATTGGTTCCTAGCCTAGGGAGTCTTATTTTTTGTTGGAATTCAGAAGCACGGTGACTAGCAGATTTAAAAGAAGTCACTTCTAAGAAGATTCTACAACAGACACTCTACTTTGGGGCTACCCAGGATCAATATTGACCCTCTAGATTTTCTAGCAATAAATATTTTGTCAGGCAGTTTTTAGGTATCATGCAACTCAAAGAAGGAAATCATACTTGCGATTAAAAAAAAATCAAAAGAGAATCCATACTTATTAGAAAATATTGATCCAAGAAGTTGTGAGCCAGAGCATTTGGGAAAACCATTTTGAAGAAAGCAGGCAAGTAGTTTAATGATATTAGATATGTTATCACTAAAAACTTTTAAAATCAATCTCATAATGCAAGATACTTAACCATTAGTTTTGTGAATAATTGCATGTGGTATATTGTTACCATGCTTAGAGTATTCAGTTATATGAAAAAGGAAAAAAAAAATTTGCCATTAGTTTAGTCCCTTAACGACTCTAAGCTAACTAACATAGCTCTGTTTATTTCCCTGGATAGAAGATTTGCAAAGTGCTTGGGGAATTTGGATTAAAATGTGTGATCATGTTTAGTTTCCCAAGTCATTCCCAATGGTGGTTTTAAGTTTCTGAAGACATGCTCTAGTATTCAGTTTTCTCATACTGTTGCTCTAAAAAATACAGATGGCTCATGTCATAATTTTTACACATTTGTTTTTAACATATGCTTAATTATTTTCAACACTTTTTTTTTAAGGCAAATAAAAAATTGAAATTGGAAAATGGTGGCCTGGTGAGGGAGAATTTGCGACTGAAAGCTGAAGTTGATAACAGATCACCTCAGAAGTATGTATTTTGCTCATAGTGCAATGTTTCAGGTTATGTCAATGTTTTAGAATAAGCTGCTGTTACATTATGTTTTTCATTGGATTCTTTGTTGAAACATGGAAGATTAAGTAGAGTGTCTTACCTGTAAATGTCAAGTGTATACTTAGGTTATTGGTAAAATCTTAGTCTCAGTTAATGCTAATGTCGGAAGAAAGGATTTCCTTCTTATCCTTTTTCCTCACCTAATTATCAAGAGGTTTGTTTTATGTGACCTAAGACTGGTGAGCCTCCACTTGGTTTTACATATAACTGTTTAATGATCCTAACAAAGAGTAGGGAGACTAACATGATGCCTTTTGGATATTTTTTGAAATAATCTTAATGATAGTTAAAATTCATCCATTGCTTTGTCTTTACCATGTACAACAACCTGTGACATAGAACTACTATTCTCCATTTACAGATGATAAAATGGAGGAATAGAGATCAAATTAATTTTTCTAAATCTTCACAGCTAGTAAGTGGTGGAAATAGGATTCGAACCCAGGTAGTCCAGCCCCAGAGCTGTGCTCTGTTACATTACACTGAAAGCTGTTACACTACCCATTACCCTAAAAAGCCTATCTGAAATAGAATTTAAGGCTTCATTTGTTGAATTTTGTACTGATTTGAACTGTACAATTAAATGAATTCTTTTATGATGGGGTTATTTTCACTCCATTCCAAAAGATACAAGATTGCAAAATTTTGAACAGTTAGTTTAAAATGCTAAGAAACAGTTGAGAATTAAGATTTGAAGATTAAGAAAAGATGAGAGAGAGCTCTTGAGGTTGTTATTGTTCTAGGGGAAAAAAAAAATGACAAGTGAAAAGAAAATGTGACCCCCCATCCCTCTGAGGAGTGGCATATCAGAACTCCACACTTTCTTCCTGTCCAGCCATTTTCTCCTAATGGAAAAAGACAAGAAAGGCATAAACAAACATTGGAAATTTATCCTACCAGAAGTAGTTCTCTGCTTGTCATTTGAAAAGGAGAAAATATTGCCTTCAGTAAAACCAACTGTGGTATCAGGAAATGGTAGAAGTAAACCATAATTACTCAAAGCAGAGATAACTAACCAATAGAGAAAGAAGCATAGCTTTTACTTTTAAATAGTTCCTTCCCCTGTGCTCTCCAACCTCATTTTTCTTTTCACTTCAGATAATGTCCTACTTTGATGAATTAGTGAAATAAGCTTAGGAAGTGTTGCCGTTAATATATGGTGGTTTGAATCTCTGCTCTTCTTATTTATTGGCAGCTCGCCTTGCCAGTCATAATAATGTTTATCCATTAGCCATTTCCCACAGCAGGCTGAATGGAACTAAAGCCATTTTGTTCGTAGCTTTTATTTCTTGAAAAGTTGCCCACCAGATTTCAGATTTAGCACTAGCCACCAGGATGTGTGTTTTTAAATATCCTTGATTCCTACCTGATAAGCAACTGAAGAATCCCACCTAAAGAAACCTCACCTCTGTCTGTTTTCACAAGCAGTCACACTTCTGAATCTCATATAACTTTGTGATTCACTGTCTTTAGCTTCCATTGCTTCCCTTCAGGGGAAAGGGAACAGGTTCACTTAAAAAACGATTTGAACTGACCCCTGTTCCAGATCAATGTGCAGTGCGTTGAGGTATTAAAAGTATGGCATTTGATTTATAGCCTTGTTTACCTCTGCATCACCAAGCCCTAGTGGGAGGCAGAGAGAAGCTGACCACAGCTGAAAATACCCAAATCTGGTTCACTTGAGCACTCCTGTTTGTATTGAAAACAGTACGAAATTTCGAGAGTTCAAAAGTAAATGCAAGCAAACAGAAGCCATCCATTCCATTTCATTTCCTTGATTAGGAAGTGCCTTGACCAATTACTTTTCTCCTCTACTCGGTTAGTTGTCAAGGTGTACTTTTTATATACGTGGCCTGAGTGTCTAATGTATCTTTCAGGTTGTTCAGACATACTCTATGAATCAGGCAGAAGAGAGAGCTTTAAAATTTAGATACTAGAAAGGGAAAAAAATTAGGAAGGTGTATTTGTTAGCTTGGGCTGCCATAACAAATACATAGACAGGGTGGCTTAAACATTGCAAATTTGTTTGCTTATAGTTCTGGAAACTAGAAATCCCAGGTCAAGGTTCAGCAGTTTGGGTTTCTGGCAAGGGCTCTCTTTTTGACTTGCAGACAGCCGCCTTCTCACTATGTCTTTGCATGTCAGAGAGAGAGTGTGTACTCTGGTCTCTCTTCTTGTGAGGCAGCAGTTCTGTTAGATTGAGGCCTCCTCTTTATGGTCTCATTTAACTTTAATTACCTCCTAAAGACCCTGTCTCTAAATATAGTCATGCTGAGGGTTAGGGCTTCAACAAATGAGTTTGGTGGGGGGGGGTGGGGGAGAATGGGAATACAGTTCCGTCCATGGCAGAAGGTATTTCTTTTAAGGACTTGCGGGGTGCTCTGTTGCTTAGTTGTGTCCAACTCTCTCTGACCCCATGAACTGTAGCCCACCAGGCTCCTCTGTTTATGGAGATTCTCAGGCAAGAATACTGGAGCAGATTGCCATTTCCTCCTATAGGGGATCTTCCTGACCCAGGGATTGAACCCGCACCTCCGTGTCTCCCGCATTGGCAGGCGGGTTCTTTATCACTACGCCACCTGAGAAGTCCCCCTTTTAGCACTCAAGCAAATATCATGCTGTTGCCCCAAAACTAGACTACAGTCTAGTGTGAACAAAGGGGACTTAGACATTTACACTGATTTCAAGTAAATAGTATTGTATAAAAGTAATGTATTTTATGATTTTTAAAAACAGTGGTATAATCTTTAAAATGAAATCTGGATTATCATTTATCTCCTCTGCTATTGTGTTTCTAGTCTTTTACCCTCCATTGTATTTAATCTCAATGTGTACCTGGATATTTTTCCTTTTTCAACTTTAGCTTGGAAACCCTTTTGTGCAGTGTGGCAGCTATCTCACTAAGCATACTCTTCTGGATTTCAATAATATCCATTCTGTTCTTTGTCAAAACTTCATTGTCCTGATAGCTAAACTGGTGGTCCAGAAAAATGCAACTTTTTCTTTGACTTGATGTAGCCACTTCCTGAATTAGTCTCTCCCTTCTAATTTGTTTTAACCTGAAGAAAACCATCTGCCTGCCCTTTCAGTTTTCTCTAACATGGACTTCTAAGAGAATCAGATTTGATATTTGGAACTCAAGAGGGGGTGATAATGTCTTTTAGTTTGCAAGACTGGTATGTGAAGAAAAGCCATTCTCCCAGCCAGCCCAGAAATACTGAATGTTTACTTGTTGACAGTATCCTAGATGCTTTGAACCATGCACATTCTGTTTCTGACCCTTAAAGTTGGTTAGGTTCCCCTTACTATCTTGTACTTTCCCTTGTTAGCACATAATCACAATTACTAATAATTAGTGTTTTGTGTAATTACTTCGATGAATATTAAAGTGGTATGTAACTATTCCAGTGAATTCAACCCTGAATATTCATTTGAGGGACTGAAGCTGAAGCTCCAATACTTTGGCCATCTGATGTGAAGAGCTGACTCATTAGAAAAGACCCTGATGCTGGGAAAGATTTGAGGGCAGGAGGAGAAGTGGGTGACAGAGAATGAGATGGTTAGATAGCATCACCAACTTAATAGACATGAATCTGAGCAAACTCAAGGAGATAGTAAAGGACGGGGAAACTGGAGTGCTGCAGTCCATGGGGTTGCAAAGAGTCAGACATGATTTAGTGACTGAACAACAACTATTACTTATTTCATATTTTTCTGAGTGAGGGCTATAGTTTTATTCACTATTATAGCCGTGCATTTTATAGAGTTCTGCTCCTAGTATGTATCTGTTGAGTAAATGAATAAAAATGTAGCTCCTGAGAGAATTCCCCTTCTATTTTGCCAAAGATTTAATGAAGAAATTTAGTCATTTTTCCTCTTCCTCTTCTCCATCTCCCATTTAATGGGGGATCCCAAGAGTGTCACACCTCCACATAGTAAGAAACAAAAATAAGAAGCTGAAGGAAGGTAGAACTGCGTTTCTCATATTCCTAAACTGTGCCCTGAAGTCTGGATATATTTGTCCTTGATAGAGTTAGGAGTTCCTAGTGATTTTTTAGCTTCAAATATTATGAAGCTTATTAATGACTTGTAAAGCATTTGAAAGTATTACGCCCTGTCTCCGAGGTTGCTCTGTTCAGTTGTGCCATTCTTTTTGCTCTAGTCTCACTGGCAGAGTTTGTGCCATGTTGCCACCTATTTTGAGGCTTAAACAGCAGCTGGCCCATGCCCTTAGCTTCTAACTTATGTTAATAGTGTAGGGTATGAAATATATATGTATATATACAAAATTTTGTATACATAGAATTGCATAGGTCATTTGAATCAAACTTGGTTATAATTGGATTAATAATGGCTTTCCATTCTATAATTATGTATTTGGTAATGTTATTGTATCTTTAGTGAGACCTGTGGGTTTGATAGTGTTTCCCTGCAAGCATCATTTTTACTGCCCAGCAACCCTAAGACTTATCATTATGGACCAGTTTTTACCCATGCCTCAGCAGCTTCCCTTTCACTTTCCACTTTCATGCATTGGAGAAGGAAATGGCAACCCACTCCAGTGTTCTTGCCTGGAGAATCCCGGGGACAGAGGAGCCTGGTGGGCTGCTGTTTATGGGGTCGCACAGAGTTGGACACGACTGAAGCCACTTAGCAGGTAGCAGGTAGCAGCAACTTCTGGAGGAAGATGAATGCTCCAGATACTCCTGGGTGGTGATCAGTATTCTATTAGGACACAAAAAGAAGTGTTCTTAGGAGGACAGAATAGACTTCATAAATCATAAGCTGTACGTTCTTCCCCTCTTGCTGTGTTTGTGTGTTCTTTGAGCCGTCTCATCAGCTCCCATGGCTTTAATAATCATTTTCTTAATATGTCAACGATTACAAAATAAAATCTAAATAATTGGCCTTGCCTTTTCTCCGAAACTGTAGGTTCATGTTTCCATCTGTCTATTTTATACTTTCACTCAAGATCCTGTACCTTAAATTCACTGCAAAGCACAAGAGTGAAATAAATGCCTAATTCTGGAGACAGACTACCTGGATTGAAGTTTCTCTTCTTCTACTCTCTCCTTCCCCTACCCAATTCAATTTTTGCTATACTCAAAATGGTTTTTTATGAAGTGTAAATCACGCTATTAAATCTCTTATCTGAAACTGTCCAGTGTTTTCCTAAAATACAATCCGGACACTTTGCCAGCTAGTCACGATGCTTGCCTATTCCATCTCATCCCCACAGCTTATCCTGCTCTAGCCATACTGGCTGCCTTCTGTTTCTAAAACATGCTAGAATTTTTTCCCTCTCTTAGAATGTCCACATCTTTATATGGCTGTCTCCCATTATCAGATTCAGAGAGGCTTTTCCTGATCATTCCATCTAAAGCAGTCCTCTGAAGTTGTCCCCATGACCTTTCTTTGTGGAGTTTAGAATGGAGAAGACAGAACAAGAGGTCAAGCAACTAAACAAACAAGTAATTTCAGACAGTAATAAGGGCTAAGAAGACAGGTAATACTGTAACATTGGTTGTGCATTAACTATGGGCTCTATTATAAGTACATCTCAAGCTTTAACTCATTTAACCTCACCCACCTACTAGATAGGTACCACTACTAGCTCCATTTCACAAGATAAACACTGAAGTACAGAAAGTTTAAATATCTTCCCCCAAATCACAATGCTAGAAGGTAGACAAAGCCAGAGTTCAGTTCTGGAGAGTCTGGCTCCAGAGTCTGCTAATAATCTTATGCTGTATTGCTTCACCATGCCATGATTTTATCACTGCAGTTAAGACTGAGTCAGGAAGTAGAAGGTGCAGAAGCAGAGGGCCGCTTCCTTCCTAGCTTCCCCTCCCTTCTTCCCTCCCTTCGTTCCTTCCCTTTCTTTAACATTTAACGGTGGCTTTATGAGGTGAATGCTTGAAAATATTCAACAGGAAATTTAATTTACTCTACACTAATGTTTGCAAATACATTGTTGCTGCTAAGTAGCTTCAGTAGTCCGACTCTGTACGACTCTGTAGGACCCCATAGACAGCAGCCCACCAGGCTTCCCCGTCCCTGGGATTCTCCAGGCAAGAACACTGGAGTGGGTTGCCATTTCCTTCTCCAATGCATGAAAGTGAAAAGTGAAAGTGAAGTCGCTCAGTTGTGTTCGACTCTTAGTGACCCCATGAACTGCAGTCTACCAGGTTCCTCCATCCATGGGATTTTCCAGGCAAGAGTACTGGAGTGGGGTGCCATTGCCTTCTCCGAAATACATTGTTAGCAATTCTTAAATATTTCAAATGAACTAACTTGAAGTACAGAAGGCTTGTTCTCTAATAACTCTTCAGGTGACATGACATCTGAATGAAGCCTATATGAGTTGATTCTAGCCTTGTTGCCCATCTCCTTCACTTGCAGAACCCCAGCACCTGAAAGGCACCTGATACATACTTGTTGAGTAATTAAATAAACAGATAAATAACGTTCGATAAATTACTTGACCTGTTGGAGCCATTACTTTTTAATGTAAAATGTGCCTAATGTACCACTTTGAAGATGAAATAATTGTATGTCCTTGGCACACCACGTAGCACAGAGAACTGGTGGATGTTTGCGTCTAAATAACTGGATCCATTATCCATCCCACGCTAGAGACTGTTTATCCTCTCGCTTTGTTTCTGTCCTCGTTAATGGCTTTACTACTTATCTGGTTGCCCAAGATAAAAACCTCAGTCTTCCTTTCCTGCGTTTTCCACCGCTTCTTCTCATCCCATTCCTTATTGTCCAGTATATTCTATCCTATCTATTAAATTCCTGTGTAATGCCTCTTCTTGTTCCCACTAGTTTCGATCCACGTGATTTCATGCTTAGCCAATTTTAATAGCCCTCTGCCTCATTGCTCTTGTCCTGTCACAGCTCTGGAGAATTTGCTGTATGTTGCCTGAATTCTAGAATATAAATGTGATCATCTCACTCTTGTTAATAACCTTGGGTGATTTTCTATTTTTCACAAATTGAAGGCTGGATTTCTTAGTATAGTACATGAGCCTCTTTACTAATAGGACTTTAGCTTAGCCTTCTTAGCTCCTCTCAAACCTTCCTCTTCATGTACGCTGCCGTGGCCCTGATGAATTTCTCACTGGGCCTGGATTTGCATGTGGTGACATGTACCTTTGCTCATGTCTTTTCCTTTGCCCCTGGTCCTCTCCATTAGCCTTTCATTTTTTATTCAGCTTGATGAATCCCTACCCATCCTTTGAGACTGAGCCCAGTTGTCATTTTGTCTATGAGACTCTCTTAAGATTTCCTATTGTTCTTTTATTGTATTGTTTTAAGGATTATCAGTTACATGACTGTCATGCTCAGTTAATCTTCCAACTCCTTGGAATTAAGACTTTTTTTCTGACCATGTCACATGGCTTGCAGGATGTTAATTCCCTGGCCAGGGATGGAACCCATGCCCCTGCAATGGAAGTACAGAGTTCTAACCACTGGACTGCCAGGGAATTCCCAAGACTCTTTTTGTGTGTGTGATGAACTCAGTGTGTATCTATATAAAGTGTGTGTGTGTGTGTGTATTTTCCCTCTGGGACATAGCAAAAGGACATAGCATTCTCACACTCTAATGCTTTACACTGCTGTTTGGAGGGAACTGACCGGGAATTAAGACTTGAGCTTTCTTGAAGCTTAAGGTATATAGGGTTTAAGAAGGCAGAGAAAGTTTCCTGGCATTCTCTAAATGAGGAGAGCAAAGGGATTCCCTGAAGTCTTCCAAAATCATCCTAGAGGTTGAGAGTTTGAAAGAGGAAAAGAGGAGACAGTGTCAGGGCTTGTATTTTGAGTCTGAGTCTCCTCAGTTGAACAGGTTTTCCTGCCCTTACCCATCTCCATGCTGACTGTGAGCTGCGCCCCTTCCTAGTTCACAGGTCTAAACTCCTCCTCAACTGTGTCTCAAGACCTACCACCAGTACCAGGCCTGGCTTTCAGCTTCCTCAGCAACACCTCTGCTCTTGCTAGCCTCGGCTGTTCTCTCTTCCTGACCTTTTCTGGCCTTTTTTGTTTCTCATGATTCTGCTCTGACAAACACAATGATTCCTGGTATTTGACCCCAGCCTGATCCGCTGACTGATTCTGCTGTGCCCTTTGGTTTTCCCGGAAGGGGAACTTGTAGACTGTCAGGGGAGCCTGATGATACCCTGGGGCCAGACTGTGACAGCTGGGTGTGCTCAGGCCCCTCAGCCGCCTGAGGGGCCCTTCTCTGGATATTCAGCTAATTGGGGGTGGACAGTTACTGCAGTTTTCTGTCACCATGTCTTTATTGTATTGATAAGATACTTTAGGAGCCTGCAGTGCATGCTAATGACTAAGCGGTAAGGTTGTCAGAAAGATTACGAACTGCTTGAGAACAAGGATAATGTCCTTTTGTTTTCTTCCTCATCGCCCCTCAGCATATATTAGTCTTCAGTAACTGTCATCTGAGTAATAATTACAGAGTGGCTGGATCACAGTTTTTTGTTTTATTTTGTTTCATATTATTCCTCATGCTGAGAGAGAAAGATTGATTTAACTGTAGTGACAAATGTATAGATCGTATTAGTCCAGAGATTTTTAAGTATGCTTTTTTCCCCCAACCACAGTTGTATTCTTTTATACTATTGAGATTTTATTGTTGTTAAGGTTAGTATACTTTGGGGAAAGGTATGAAATCCTTTATTCCTCTGAGGACTGTAAAAAGATATGAAATAGCATGTTTCAAGATTCTCTCCTTCCATGAAAGATTAGGATCGCCATTTATGTCATGTCAACTTCAAGGCTGCTCTTAGAGGATGGAAAATTAGGGCATTCCTGTATGGAACTGAAATACATTTATCAAATAGAACGGAATTTATTTCACAGTAAAAAGAGTAGTCCATCTTCACAGGCAGCAAATACGGATGTGGGATGGCCCTTTTTAGAGACTTACCACAAAAGGAACTTATTCCTTTTCAATTTGCATATACTGCCCAACACTTGCGTGTTCTCTATTAAGAATTTCTAGGTAGAATTGAAGTGGTGGATGCATGATTAGTTTAATAAACATACACAAAAAAGCTTTCTTTAAAGTCGTGTTAGTAATATGAGCTATTATTTTAAATTCGGTTCTGTGTTTGAAAACTTGCAAATCCAGACACTGCCTTTATTTTTTGAGAGGTGGAGGAAAAAGGAATGGCTGCAAGGGCTGACCTCTGTCTTTAGGGAGGAACTGTGGCTTTTTTTTTTTTTTTTAGTTCTTGCAAATATTGGAGCACATTCTGTTTGGGGATAAAACTAAGATGCAGTATAGCATAGCTTATGTTTTTTATTCCTATTATACCCCTGTGTAAGTAAGTACTATGTGATGTTTAGGTCCTAAAATTTTTGCATTTACAATGTTGCTCATTTCATCGGTAGCTTTGTTTCTTTGTAGTTGAAAATGCCTGCTGATTGTGCATGAGGTAGACAAGAAGATCATGTATGTTTTTTATACATAGAACAATTAAAGATGGAGCTTCCAGTTTATGATTCTAGTTCAGATTTAGTTTATATATCTCTGGTTAAAATAGTCACCCTTTTTGGGTTGGCATTTGCCAGGTTGATCTGTGCTACAGTTTCCTGGAAGGCCATTTTAATAAAGGATCTTTGGCAGCTTGAAAATTCTCTTGAACTTATGTCTAGAACATGATAGATGTTTGATAAATGTTTATTGGCTTTGTGCATTCAGATCTGAATGTCTTCCTACATCTTGTTATTTCCTCTCCATATTTCTATTAGCAAATGTATGTATTAATAAATATTACAACAGAGCTAGACTTGGCACTCAGTAGACATGCTAGCATTTTTACTACCTCATAGTATAAAGAGGTGCTGATATTACTTAAGCAGGGATCTCACGTTCAGGCATCTCGTGGCTTCATACATGGTATTTGGACTTCGAAAGACTTGGCTTCCTGCTGCTTCCTTTCTGTATTACCTGGGACAAGAGACGAGTGCTTTAAGTGTCTCGTTTTTTCATCCTTAAAATAAGAAACATAGATCTTGCTTCATAAAGGTGACATGACAATATATATCAAGTATATAGCAATGTACTTGACACAAGTAAACTTTAGTAAATTGTGACTGCTGCTGTTACTGTCACCATCGTTGTCATTAATCGTCACTTACACTACTGTAGATTTACCTGTTACACTTTTGGTAATGTCCATCCCCAGAGTTCACTTGTATTTATTTATTTGGATGTTGGGCCAGGGAATAGAAACATTGTTTGGAGTCCTCAGGAGGGAAGGTTTTTTCCCAGTTCTCTCTTAGTAGGCTTCATGTGGCTTAATAAATTTTTGTGGACTCAACTATTGTGACAGGATTGGCCACAGATAGTAACTTTTATGATTACCAAAGTCTCAAGGAATGTAGCATTTTCATAACTGAGTCTTTCATTTTAAACAGAGAAAACTCTCTTGAGGAAACCCTGGCAAGTCATTGGGTTCAGCAGTGGCTGAAAATGTCTAGGGCACTTCCCAAAGCTTCTCTTGTAGTTTAAAGACAGAACACTCTCCCCAGTCCTGCCGTTACACCCAGAAGGATGAGAATAGATGTGGATCACACACAGACAGGTCTTTGGGAGCGGGTGAGAGAAAGGCCCCCACCAGCAGATACAGTCTGGAGCTGCCTCAGTGCTGGCCCTCCCTGTGCGCCTTCCCTGGAATACACCCCTCCCCATCCTCTCCACACATGCGCATGGCAAAGCACATGCTGGGACCTCTCCTTTCCTTCCTGCTTCTAGCCAAACTCAGGTCCCAAGGAGCTCCTATTACACACTACTCACTTAAGTTACATCTAATCAAAGAGAAACTCCAATATTTTGGCCACCTGATGTGAAGAACTGTCTCATTGTAAAACACCCCGATGCTGGGAAAGATTGAAGGCAGAAGGAGAAGGGGACGACAGAGGATGAGATAGTTGGATGCCATTACCAACTCTATGGACGGACATGAGTTTGAGTAAGCTCCAGGAGTTGGTGATGGACAGGGAAGTCTGGTATGCTGCAGTCCTTGGAGTCACAAAGAGTCACACGATTGAGCGACTGAACTGAACTGAATCAAAGAGAGGCATTTGCAGACTTAAGGAATCTCCAGCTCACACATCATGCTTTATGAGAATATACCGAGGGAAGGGAACAATAGAAAGTTTTGTTCTCCTGAAGCTCTACCTTTCCTCCATGTTTAAAGTGAAGAAGATACTTGCCTGATATCTCTGCAAGTCAGGGGATGAGAAGGTATGCAACTGTAGCTATGTAGCCAGGCAGCACTACAATAAAATTTGCTCTATGACTGGGTCATTTTTTCTTAGGTATGTGTAATAGTTCTCTAAAAACCAATTGCTGAGACTCACTTAAGTTTACTTGGTTTTCCCACATACCAAGCATTACTTTAGTACAGGTAATCCTCACTTTCCATGTTGTACAGAACCATAAAAATGACCACTGAACCTAAAACCATGCAAAGCAATCTTAATAATCAGTGAGAAAAATCACATTGTTCTATAAACTTTAATACTTTTATCAAAACATTGAATCTCTATAAATGTATATAAAGATGAAAAAATAGTAAAACTGATATCTATTTAGTACTTAATATTTATATAGTACAATGAATTATATATAGAAGCATTGAGAATTGGAATCTCATTTCTTTATTGAAAACTTATGGACAATAATTTGAATTGTGCTTGCCTTCTTATCATATAGCTTATGATAATAAAGGCAGTAATTTTTCTGACACTTAAACAAATTGTCATATTCCTAAGTTTGCGTCAGTAAGTTCGCCTTTCCCAGTTCCTCTGGCTTACCTAGGTTTTCTTCAATAGCAACAGTTTCAGCATTCCTACGGTCAGCTATTCTTCTCTATATTTCCGTTTGATTCTAACTTTACTACTAGCATCACCAACTCAATGGGCATGAGTTTGAGCAAGTTCCAGGAGTTGGTGATGGACAGGGAAGCCTGGTGTGCTGAAGTCCATGGGGTCGCAAAGAGTCAGACACAGCTGAGCAGCTCAATTGACTGACTGACTGACTACTAGCATTAATCACTTTACGATTTGTTTGCTACATCTCATCTTTGTTGGCCAGTTTTGTGTTTTGAGTTTCCATTTCTGTAAAAATGTCATGTCACAGCACAGCTCTGTTTTATTGTCTGTGTGTGAAGTGGGTAACACGTGCACAGTCACTTTCAAACTTGGAGAGAAATGACCCGATTGGTCACAGATTGGCTGGATCACAAACGCTGGCCCAGATCCAAAGATTGCTTTTACTTTGTTTCACTCTTAGCTCAGGTGCCAAGTTAGGAAAAGATATAAAATCAAAGGTACCTGAGGCAGAGGGGCTCACTTCCCCAGAGCCTCTCTTGTTCCTCAAGAAGATGTTTCTGAAATTTGGTGGTCTTGGCAACCTACTGGGCTTGCTGCATTAATCCGTTTTGTTCAGACTACCATGGAGAACTAGAGAGGCAAAGTCACTCACTCAAGTTTCACAGCTCGTTAATGGCCACAGAGCTCTAGAGGTTCATTCATTTCACACCTGGTTCTGGCATTTATTCTTTTACCATATTTACTTCTTCTCACCCCTTCAAACACATTCTTTTCCTCCTTTGTGATGAGCTATGAGAAAATTTGGTCTTGGGACTTTTTCATTATTAGAGATGCCCTTATTCTAGTTATAATACCGCAGAGGTCAAACCAGTAGGACTTTCGTTTCTCTTACTTCTAGTAGGGACAGGAACACTCTTGTACCTCTGTTGTTTTTTGGAGAGGAGAGCCCTCAGCCAGAATGTGTACATCAGTTAACGCTGCAAGAGGGAAAATCCCTTAAACTACTTAGATTCTAGCAAAACATACTTCTGATATCAGATGCAGCTCCCAAACTGCTTTCTGTTTTCTCTGACGTAATGAAGCCTTTGGCCATCACCGCTGCTTTGAAAATCAAAGCCTTTGGTCTCTAATGGAATGTTTATAAAAATACTCTATTTTGAAATTTGCTCAGGAAAAGGAAGTATGGTAAATGATTTTAGAAATCCCTTTTAGAAATCCCTCTAGCTTGCCTTGGCATTGATTCATTTAATGTTATGTACTCTGGAAATATCTGGAATTAGAGAATAAGGAAGTATTAAAACCCAAGTTAAATAAGCTCTTATCCTCATTGTTTTCTTCCATGGAAGTATAGCATCAGTTATGCATCTCTAATTGTTATTCTGTATGAGCAAGTAAACTGTCTTTTGCCAAATTTAATATCAGTATCTAGGGTAAGCTAAGGAGAAGGCGATGGCACCCCACTCCAGTGTTCTTGCCTGGAGAATCCCAGGGACAGGGGAGCCTGGTGGGCTGCCATCTGTGGGGTCGCACAGAGTCGGACACGACTGAAGCAACTTAGCAGCAGCAGCAGCAGCAGCAGGGTAAGCTAAAAATATGTGAGAAGTCTCATGTGTTTTCATTCTCTTCCTAAGGTGAAAGTGGAAAGTTATTTTAAATGGAGTATAGAACAGCAAGCCTGTATAATAAGAACCCTACTGGTATTTCATTCTCTTGCTTTTCTTGGTGTCAGTAGAAAAAAAAGGAAATAAACAGTCAGATATATGGAACATTTAGTTTACTAATACAGTGACTCACAATACATGTAAAAGAGGCCCAAGGACCTATGGTGTTGGCTCTGTCTTGATGTAAAGCATTAATGTATCTTAAAGTAAGAAAATAACATTTATTCAAGAAATATTTAATGAGAAACTACTGTGACCAAGGAGTGTTCTAGGGAGCTAACCATGATTCCTGCTTTCCTGGGGCTTATATTCTAATGAGAAAGAGAGACAGAAAACAGATAAACTACATGGATCAATTAATTTAGTTGATCAGTTCATTGACTTAAATCTTTTGGTTTGCCCACCAGCCCAGGGTCTTTATTAACATGGAAAAAAGGTCTGACTATTCAAAGTATTATGAAGTATTGAAGTAGAACTTTGGAGAATTGAGGGCAGTGACCTTTTAGAAAACAGCAGCTCCATCAGTGACTCCTGGTTGCTTGTCCCTCTCAGATGTGCTTTGTTGCTGGCCTCTGTTGTTAGTTCTCATGCACTTTGGCTTTCTCTCCAAAGTAATACAAAAAATACACTTAGGCTATCATTTTGACTTCAACTCAGAACATTTGTTAACTAACTTTTTAAAAAAACATAATAATAACAAATGAGGGGCATCATCAAATATAGCATCATAAAATGACATTATATCTGAATTTCAGGCTAAAACCTAGAATCAGATCAGATCAGATCAGTCACTCAGTCGTGTCCGACTCTTTGCGACCCCATGAATCGCAGCACGCCAGGCCTCCCTGTCCCTCACCAACTCCCGAAGTTAGAATAAGAAGCTGCTAATATTTTGGGAAACATTCCTTATTTGTCACTACTGAGTCCCCAAGGACATCCTATGGGAATAGCTGATTTACTATCTAGTAAAATTATTTGATTTTAAATCAAATAATGATTTAAAATCAAATAATTTTGATTTGATTTTTTTTCCTTATCTGAGGATCAGTTCAGTTGCTCAGTTGTGTCCAATGTGACCCCATGGACTGCAGCACACCAGGCTTCCCTGTCCATCACCAACTCTTGGAGCTTACTCAAACTCATGTCCATTGAGTCAGTGATGCCATCCAACCATCTCATCCTCTATTGTCCCCTTCTCCTCCCACCTTCATTCTTTCCCAGCATCAAGGTCTTTTCAAATGACTCAGTTCTTTGCATCAGGTGGCCAAAGTATTGGAGTTTCAGCTTCAGTCCTTCCAATGAATATTCAGCACTAATTTCCTTTAGGATGAACTGGTTGGATCTCCTTACTGTCCAAGGGACTTTCAAGAGTCTTCTCCAACACCATGGTTCAAAAGCATCAATTCTTCAGCACTCAGCTTTCTTTATAGTCCAACTCTCAGATCCATACATGACTGTTGGAAAAACCATACCTTTGACTACATGGACCTTTGTTGGCAAAGTTATGTCTCTGCTTCTTAACATGCTTTCTAGGTTGGGCATAACTTTCCTTTCAAGGAGCAAGCATCCTTTAGTTTCATGGCTGCAGTGATTTTGGAGCCCCCAAAAATAAAGTCCGTCACTGTTTCCATGTCTATTTGCCATGAAGTGATGGGACTGGATGCCATGATCTTAGTTTTCTGAATGTTGAGTTTTAAGCCAACTTTTTTACTCTCCTGTTTCACTTTCATCAAGAGGCTCTTTAGTTCTTCGCTTTCTGCTGTAAGTGTGGTGTCATCTGCATGTCTGAGGTTATTGATATTTCATCTGAGGATAGTTTTATTATTAAAGTTGCATAAGAAAAAAGAAGTTTTATCTTGGTAAGCAAATTTAAGACTGTCACTTTTGCTGTTTGCATTAACTAAACATGCTGCACAGTTTATCTGTTAAAAAATACGTGGGTTTGATTATGCCAGAGTAGTTACAGTCAGGAACTCACAGTTTTGTTTTGTTTTTTTAGCTCTTTGACTAAGCTGTGCAGGGTATTTGGACCCTGACCAGGGATTGAACCCATACCTTCTGCATTGAAAGTATAGTCTTAATTAACCACTAGACAACCAGGCAAGTCCCCAAACCCCACAAATATTTTTGCTGAATGAACTTAAAGATCTTTATTCACCTTTTAAAATTCTCTTACAGAAACTGCTGCTCTGTCAAATACCACCTTTACAAACCAAAATTATTTTTCTTTGGCTAAGAAGGAAAACCACCCATCATTGATTTAACCAAATACTCGTAATCGTAAACTTTGTCTTTAAAACAAGGAGGCTACTTATTGTAGTTGCTTTTATTTTTGTTATGGTGCCTGCTTGATTTTTAGAAGTTGAAGGGAGTATGCTCTTTTTTAGGAGTTCAGTTAATTGCAGGGAATAGATGAATATTCAGCAACCTGTCTTTTAAAGCCCTTTCTAATCCTGAGATTTTATGAGTCTATATTTACCTTTGCCCTTATTCTTATCCCTTAGTATAAGAGCAGGAATCATGTTAGGGGAGAATTGGGGAATGAATTGGGCTTTAGTTTAGGAGGAGTTGATGGGTGCTGAGTGGGAGTCATAGAACATACAGTGGTTGACTCAAAGAGGTACTGCTGCTGCTGCTGCTAAGTCACTTCAGTCGTGTCCGACTCTGTGCGACCCCA